>NC_080570.1:127128686-127445894 GCF_030247185.1 Malaya genurostris | reverse complement strand
CAATAATTTTAGGCTTTTTTTAAACTTCCATGCCTCGTGATGTATTTGAAATTTGTTCACCAATACCGTCGTGGTGGAGTAATATAATCAATATAAACAGCCAATAATGTTAACATATATGCTGCGATGAATAATAGTAATAATGATAAGACTAACACATCCAGTCACAAAACGTGCTATGCAGCTGATTAATAATACCCCATTTAGCTTGAATATCATACACACAAGCAAGAGAAGTGCAGGACTTTGCTAAACCAATTCAAAGGCACCATTCAAACGCTGTGCTCCTGTTAATTCCATAAATATAATTCATATCAAATAGCGTTTTATTGGGTTTAATCTAAATAGTACACGGACATCACCATCAGTATCAACCAGCTGGAAGTGAAAACATAGTCTTTTGTCGCTATAATCACTATTTGGTGTGGTATATTTTCTATTAATTTTGCATTGCGAATTGCTTTTGCGCAGTGAAAGCAGTTAAACTAACATTATCAATGTGATTACGATCCAAACTGATTATTTAATCAAGCCTTCATCTAGCATTCATTTCCCTTCATCTAGTGTTAATTTTATAATGAGTTAAACAAATGGTTGCGAAATCGAGCACGGTAAGGACTGCTCCAGGAGCATACCTGAAAGTTACAAATTGACAATTTTTCCACAATTGACAAAAAGCATTGATGTACATGCTCCTATAATAATCCTTATCACCCGTCACCAAACTTCCCAAAGATACAAAATTGGCACTTTTTCTTTGATTTTAAAATTCTCATTTTTTTTTTGTTTCAATTATAGAGGTTTGAACATCTTAAGGTCATTCGCCTCTTCGGACCAGAAAATCTTTCTGGCCCTATGTGCGGGGTTGGGAATCGAACCCAAGTGGGCTGCGTGATAGGCATCGACTATCCCATCACGCTATACCCGTCCCCCAAAATTCTCATTGATACGTTTAATATTCCTGTAGGATTACTGTTGTCACTAATTTTCATACATCAACGATTTTAGAAATTAATCGGCACTCATGTCTGATCTTGCTCATATGTGATTTTCTTTCACAATGCTCAAAGCTGATCGAATCATCTAGTGATTTGATTTTACAAAAATCTGTGCTAATAGTAGCTCAAAATCACTACCAATTTTGTGTGACGGAAGATCAGTATTGATTCAAAGATCACTGATCAACTGTTTTTTTTAAAAGGATCAAATCAGTAGTGATCTTTATTGGGAAAGATCACAGGCGATCATCTTCGCTAATGATTATGGTTTGATGATTTTTTGATCTTGATTTTTAGAGCCCTGATTCAATCTTCGAAATTAACAGTTTCACTGTCTGTAAAGTTCAAGAATTCAACTGCAGGATTTTTTACATATGGGTATCGCTTTCTAATTAGATGCAAATATTAAAAAAAAATATGCCTAGAATATTCGTAGATTCTCAGCAAAGCGTATAAAAATTAACGTACTGAATTAAAATTTATAAAAGAGTAAAAAATTACTCCAATTATCAATATTATCAAGTTTAAGAAGCAGTTTAATATAATTAATACTACTAACGTGATTACTATATTTAATTCTAGATCAAATTTGAATGGTTTTTATGTATGACCATGCGAACAATTATAAATAAATTTTAAGGTGGTGTTGAGCAAGATCCCACCAGGATTTTTATGAATTAGATAAAAAAGATTTAGAATGAATGAATAGTTACAGATACTTTTCCCTGCTTCTGAAAACCTAATTATTAACAATTGTGTCGTACACCAAGGAAAGTAATTAAACAAATCTCAGAATACACAACTGCCAATGTGTGAGGTTTAATATTCTAACAAAATTTTATCAATGTTATATTATGATCGGGGACTTATCGGAGCTCTAATTAGCACAGTTTGCGATGCCTATTCTCATGCGACTGGAGCACTCGAACCTCGTTCTTGGCTCAATGCGCTGAGAACGTACGAAGCGTCGTACATTCGGTTCTACTGCGGTACATAAATGCACGAACGAGTTTTTGTGAGAGCAGCTAACGCTCTTCGCTAGTGCATGGTTGTCTCCTGAGAAAGAGAATAAATTTGTCTCAGCGCAATAAAAAGAGTGTGTATGTAGAATGCATCTGCTGCTACGCTGTGTAATATACAGTTCCCACAATTTAAAAGATAATCGCAATTTTAGTTTTGTTACCCAATATTTTAATTAACAGTATTCGGTTTTTTGATTCACAATCGGAAATCTTGATTCACATTTTCGTGCGCAGAATGGGCTTATTTCCATCTCTGGTTTATGCTGTTTGAATAATATTTAGTCACATCGTAATCAAGCAGTGACATTTTTAATAGTTTCTTTCGTTAAAATATGCAAATCCGATATGAATTAATGAATATCAAAATTCAGTATATTGCTTTTTTGCGAGCAAACGAAATCAAGTGAAAGGAATTCCCTTTACAAAAATTGCTTCAGTTTGGAATCAATCCGCACAGAACGAATATCTGCTGCGGCACGTTCGCAGAGCCAGTTTCGTTTCAAACAAGCTCGATTGCGTCATCCTGCTGCTGGTCGTTTGCATTGAAGCCAAATACAACGAAAAGTGGACAGGTAACATTATACAAAATCAGCGTTTTCGAATGGTTCTAAATGTTATCTAAATTCAACCTATCCGTTGAAATGTCCAAATCGGAAGAAAAAACAATCAGTGTAGTAAGGCTGATAGATTTCAATTAGAAAACATTCGCATACCTTTTTCGATTTTTTTAATGGGATTTTTTTGCGAATTGGTTTGAATACGTTTTGCTGACATCAGGGTGTGTAAGAAGAGTCAGATATTTTATTGTTCATCATACAAATTTTCGCATGATATTGATTGTAGAAGTATTTTGACGTGATTTCTTCCTTTTTTCGTTCCTAACATGTTTATATGATTGTAGAAAGCACCGATTAAAAATCTTCGAAATTGTTCGCTGCAATTTTTTTAAAAACATCAATGCAGAAAGCCGTAGATATATTTCATACTTTTCATATTATAAGCCTATTGTATCATTTATCAATCTAGCGAATAACTGTTGTTTTCACTGGGAGATTACAATCGGATGTGAACGCAAACCAATGCCAACCATAGCAGTATCTCATCCACAGAAAACACGTAAATAAATGACGGAAATCAGTCACTTTTTAACACGAACGCGTTCATAAAAATTTCTTTTCATAACCACCATTATTGTATTATAGAGAACTATACAAATTATTCCGTAATACTAAATGGCACCTCAGAATTTTTAACGTAACTAGATCAAACTAAACAAGCTTAGACAATTCCACAAGACGCGATTCACGCGTAATCTGTCAAAAACAGTGTTGCCAAAACGATACCAGAAAAAAAATCATCCTTTGTATAAAAAAAATGGACGCACATTTACGCAAAAATTCAAATGAAAGGCCTTGTGAGCCTTGGAAAGCTCTTGAATTTCATCCGATTTCGACACCAGGTTTGGTATGGGGTGAAGTGTTTAAAATTTTATATCGTCGCTTAAAACGGTGAAGAAAAATATTAACAAAAAAATCAATACTGTGCTATTAACTATTGAAATCGATAGTCAGTTCTAAATGCCGGTATACAATTTTAAACACACTTTATCCTTTGAAACCATGATGGAATTCAATAGCATTTTTTATTTGATCCTAAGTTTGAAGCCTCTGAAAAAAAATGAGTGACATTATTTGACACATATATACAAATACAAACAATTCCATAGCAATGACCCTCCGGGTCAATTTTCACTAATCAATTTTTCAAGTAATTGCATAAACTTTCTATATGAGAAAAGCAAAAAGTATACTTTTATAGAATAGAATGGTTATCATGATTTTGTGATAATACTAACAAATGGATAAAACTTAAGCAAAAGAGAATGGTAAAAACGCCAAATGGTCCGGGCTGCTAATGTCAGTTTATCTATTTTAACTTTTCCTGCAATTATTTTAGCGTTATTCTTCATGTTTACTAAAATTTCTCCCAATAAGTTGGAAAGATGGTGGCCTTGATCATAATGTAAGATAATGAAAAAAAATGATTACATTCAAACAATCGCTACATCTAAACAAAAAGTAGCTGTCGTTTTCAGATTCGATTTAATAACTTTCGTTTTAATTCATTATCATTATCATATACAGAATTTCAATGCAAAATTTTGATCCCAGGATACAGATTTATTTTCCTAAAAAATATAGATTTAAATGTGGAAACCCAACACGCTATACGAAATTGAACAAAGCACACTGATAACGGAGCAAAGGCGGTAGTGTTTTCTTCTTCCGTACCAGCACGTACCGATGCGTAGCGGTTTTGCGTTGTCATTTTGTATGACTAACACGCCATTAAATTTCAGAACCGAAAGTCGCATCTGGATGAATATGTACAGTATCGTTCAAGATAATGAGAGCTTTAATTTGAAACAAGAACCCGGGGATTAGTAGACCGACCCCCCCCCCCCCCCTCTTACCGGCAAAGTTTGATGAATTTATCAGTAAGTTTTTTAGAAAAATTGCTCCTCGTTTCGCCATCAATGCGCAAAAGGACCCATGAATTTGAAATTTTCACTTATCGTGATGTAATACCGAAACCGGAAGTCTTATCCGGAAAGACTCTCTATGGATATTTTGAAGAATTAGACCTTTTATTTGCATCTTAGTTTGTGAAAATCGGTTCATCCATATCTGAGAAAATCGAGTGACATTATTTGTCACATGCACACACATACATAAATTTACTCAGTTCATCGAGCTGAGGCGAATGGTGTATGAACATCGGCCCTCCACGCCTCGGTTCAAAAGTTGGTTTTCACAGTGATTGTACAGCCTCTTTGTATGAGAAAGGCAAAATGCAGGTTCAGATCCAGATTAAGAATTCTGATCCAGGATTTAGGTTCAGAGTTCAGATCCAGAATTCCGATTCTGATCCAAAAATTTAGACCTGATCCTAGTTCAGAATTCAAACCCCGAGTAAGGATTCCAGTCCATGTCCAGAACTCAATCCCAGATCCGGGTCAAGAATTTTGAATCCAAATCTAGGTTCAGAACTCAGTTCCAGAGTGCTGATCAGGTTCCATGTCCCAGTCTAGGGCCAAATTTTAGTTTCAAAACCCAGATCAGGTTCACAAGTCAAATTCCAGGAATCCAGAATCTTTGTTTTATAATTTAGGTTAAGAATCAAAATTTCGGTCCTGGTCAAGTTCAGTTTCGGGGACCAGGACCTATGTCAAGGATTCTGGTTCAGAGCTAAGATTCCAAAGCCCTTTTAGCCCAGGATTCTGGTTCAGCATTCAGGTCTAAAATCAAAATTCCGATTCAGGCTCAGAATCAAAATACAGATTCCTGGTTTGGAGCTTAGTTCCATAAAAAAAAACTTACTCAAAATTCTGATACAGGTAGAGAATTCAGTTCCAGGTTCAGAATTCCGATTCAAGTCTATTCTGGATTCAACTTAGGCCCAGAAACTTGGACTAGAACTCTGGTTCAAAGCTCAGGTTCACAATTTCTTTTCGGAATTCTGATCCAGGTCAAAAATTCTAGCTCAGATTAATGGTCCCGAATTCAGTTTCTAAATCATAGTCCGACTCTAGAATCCAAGTCCTGTTTGATCATGTTTAATAATCTCGGTCCAGATTTAGATCCTGATCCAAAATCTTTGTCCTGAGCTCTGGTTCAGAATCCTGGGCTGATATTATGCATCTCGAATCGAGTTGCTCGAAACGATTATTTTTGAAGTCGATTCGACTGAACTGAGGCATTACGTATCGCTTTCGACCTCGTGATCGAGATCCTAACAATGTGGTACTAGATTTCGACTGACGCTGCTCGAACTGTCATAATCAGAGATGCCATTTATTCAGATTTATCTGTATTATACAGATTTTTACATGCGCATACAGATTTAACACAGAGTACAGATTTATTTCAGATTTCTTAAATTTAATACAGATTTATACAGATTTCACCAAAAGTATTAAGGAAAAAATTAAATTATCTATTAGTATTTCAGCTATCTATTAGTATTTGATTGCAATGACGAGATAAACGTTTAGGAATCAACGTACAAATCACTTTTTAAAATATATATTTTTTGTGCAGATATTTAATGAAGAACACTGAAATCCATTTATATTAAAATTTGTAACTAAATTGAACTTAAAAGTTAGACAAGTCTTGGCATCATGAAACATTATTGCCAGACTGACAGTTGTATTACCTGACTCGACGTTGCATATTGGATTTTGGAAATCCATCTTAACTTATGAAGTGAACATTTTCAAATTAGACAAGTTTATGGCACCATAATACAAATGTTGTTGATAGGAAAAAACTATAAAATTTCGTCGATGAATATAATATAAGATATGAAATTTAATCTACCACTCTATAACCATAATCTATTAGAATAACACCTTTAAACATAATTGTATTGTAGAAATTTTATTTTATTAGCGAATACAGATAAATACAGATATTTTATACGAATCAATACAGATTTTCTATGAAAATATCTGGCATCTCTGGTCATAACATACATAGGTAAACATAGAGTGACTATAATCAGAGTGGCGACAGCTGTTCGTTTGGAATGACAGCTCCCAGTTCCAAACGAGCAAACGACCTGTCAATTCAATGTAAAGCTAATGGAATGTTTTGAATTGTTGCCAAACTTACGGATGAGATGTCGTCACTCTGGTTATAGGCACTCTAAGTAAACAAATATACATTGCAATCATGAAAAAAATTAAACTGAACTATTGTTTGGGTATTTTCGATTACATTTATTCAGTTCAAGTACTGAAAAGAAGCAAACTTCTTGTAATACTGCGGTTTTAAGTTGCCGCACGAAATTAACATGAACACATTTCTGAAATTTAAATCAAGAAGCAGATTCGTTTCCACTCCATTTGAAAACGTAAAGAATTTTTTCAAGCGTGTTCTTGTACACAATTTATCGATGAACTTTTGAAATTATAATAAAAAAAATTCTTTATTTTTCATGTATTGTTTCAAGTCTAATACAATTTACGTCATCCATATGTGTAGTTTTAATCAAAGGCTTTTAGGTTTTCCAGCTTTCTTTGTAGTATTTTATCATATTTATTAGGAGATATTGCTTTAGCTAATATACCAGGAGTAACCCATTCTTTGTAGTATTCATAATCCATTTAGGTACTATTGAAAAGTCAAATACACGCTAATAGCACGAGATTGTGACGCTTTTGGCATATTCTAAATACTTTCAAGGTGTTTGGACAAATTTTTCAATTCACTAGAGTTAGATATATGGGTAAAAACATTATTTGCTCATTGTTATCGAGCGAATAAGCTTTTTCCTACAATCCGTTTGAGCGACGTTTTCTGTCCACAGGATTCCGAAATTTTATTACAAACTACAGTTACTGGGCACAGGTTAGTTTCGACTTACTTTTGTTATTTTAAGTAAACACCACGCAGCTTTCAATTAATATGCTTTCTAAACAGTTCGACTTGTACTTAATATGCCAAACACACAATATATTTATATATATATATATATATATATATATATATATATATATATATATATATATATATATATATATATATATATATATATATATATATATATATATATATATATATATATATATATATATATATATATATATATATATATATATATATATATATATATATATATATATATATAACGATATACAAAACAATGCATTAAAATGAAGATTATCAATACTAATATGTTTACGAAAATCTAAGATGTTATCGATAACTACCTAAATAAAATAGAAACGTATTCGAAAACTCATAGTCGATAGTAATAAGGCTTTCGACCATTTCTTATCGAGTTCAGTCGTTTACGAGCTCGATTGTTTTGGTTCCATAATGCCAAAACTTCTCGATAATCTAATACTTCTTCGAGTGAAGTCGAACGAAGCTCGATGATTGACTTCGAATCGAGAACCATAATACGAAACGTGGTCGATTCGATAAAATTTCAGTCGAATCGAGATACATAATGCCACCCCTGGTTCAGAGTTGCAGTTATATTTCAGATCAAAAATTCCGAATTCCGGTTCAGAATCCAAGTTCTGTATTAGAATCTGGCTTCAAAATTTTGGTTAAATTGATTTTTCAAGATTGAGGTGCTCCGAATTTTGAGCACAACCGCTTTACGAAATTAGAAATTAGGATAATATACACATAGACATTTTCCGATCCCGTCGAACAGAGTCGGATGGTATTTGGTACTAGGAATCTCCGGGTTTTGATTAATAATCAGTTTCTCCATTAATTCTAGAAAAACGCTTCGAAACACAGATATTATTGCCAATTGAATGGATAAAAAGATTTGTTTTATTTTTCTATAAATTGTCATAGAATATTTGTGAAAAGAAAACTAGTAGCAGGTTAGTCGTGAAAGTAGCAAAATTCATCAGTAAACACATTATCAATTACGAACAAAAGTTACAACAACTTCTGAAGCGTCGTAGTTTTAAAACACGTTCTGTAGTTCGTTATTTTACGGTGTTTCGATTTTCCATTTTTTTCAGTGACATCCATGATTTCGATCTCAGTTCATTTGATCAGTTATCAGGATTATCAGGCTTTGGAACTTATCAGGCGGCAATTATAACAGGAGAACTACTCAAAACTTTTTGTTAAAAATGATACCCGATTGGTCATTAGTAGTAAAGATTGTGCCAGAAAGTATGGACGCAACCAGAAACCGCTGTCATTTCGCAATGGTTCACAGCCTGTCAATTTTTATGGCTACGTCCTGTGGTTTACACTCTTCTCTAACCACTTGTGCAGTTGTTTATTCGTTTTCATTAGTTTGCTTCGAAATGTGTGGACTTTCAGCAGAACAACGTCGAAAAATGGTGTACAAATAGTGCACAGAACGCGGACTGTCACTGAGAAAGATAGCAAAAATAGATGGAGTAAGTGAAAAAGCCGTGCGAAATGCAATCCGGAAGCTCGGTGGGGATACGTACGTAACGTATACTGAAGGCGTTCGAGCAAAAGAAGAAGGTTTCAGTTCGGGATGTGGCCAAAAAACTGGGCACTTCGAAGTCAACTGTTCTTCGTGCTAGAGAACGTTTGAATCTTCGAACCTATAAGAAGCAGAAACAACCAAAACTTTGGTAAGAAAGCTATGGTCTGGCAAGCAATTTGTAGCTGCGGTAAGATTTCATCACTGCTTCAATGAACAGCGAAATATACATCAAGGAATGTTTACAAAAACGACTTCTACCCATGATTCGAAGCCACAAGGATCCTGTTGTCTTCTGGCCGGATCTTGCTTCTTGCCACTACTCGAAATCAACGGTAGAATGGTATACTACCAAAAATGTCACTTTCGTCCCAAAAGACATGAATCCACCAAATTGCCTACAACTTCGACCAATTGAGGAATTTTGGGCATTAACGAAGGCACATCTTAGGAAACATGTCTCGGCAGCCGAAACCATTCAACAGTTCGAAAAAGATTGGAAAAAAGTGTCAAAACTTGTCGCCAAGAAGTCTGTACGGAATTTGGAATGGCTAGTCTACAATGGCTAAGTAGCAAATGTTGAGAATAATATTCTGTTGTTGTAGTCTAATATTATCAGTATATCGAATAAAATTTGAATATCTAACACTTGTGCATTATTTACAGTGAAATCAAATTGCGTCCATACTTTCCGGGACAGTCTTTAGCGAGTTTTTTTAAATTATGTTGTAGGATTTAAGTTGTTCTTATGCAATTTTAATTCCTATTTTCAAACATCACTAAAAGAAATTATGATGTATCACTCAATCCTTCACGGACAATCGATGTAATTTTAAATCATATCCTTTCAGAGTGTTCGGGGTCACCATGCAATCAATATAGGAAAAGTATTCCCTGAGGTTCCAAGGAAACCATATGGCGAATGGCATCATTCGATGAGCACCATAATATGTAATCCTTTTTCCAATCTTGCACGGAACACCACTTCCGTCTAAATCCTTTATCGTAGTCCAATAACTGCCATCGAGCATCACTTCCTAGTTGCCGTGTTCGAATTTACATTTTAAGTTTTTGCTAGCCACAACACCTAATCCTGCCATTCCGGCCGAATTCTCGTTGACCAACCTCTGATTTCTTCTGACCGCAATCACTTTTTGTCACACCATTTCACAAATCTGTGTCCCATCATTGGGTAGGCGTTGGGACTGTCAGGCAGGCAGTGACAGTTTACTTTTCTTGATAACATCGCCGCCATCATCATCACTGGCAGTCAACTGGCCTGGCACCAACACAGATGCCCGTCGCTTCACGACCGACACGGCTGACGACGGCCATGGCCTGCTGTTTTTCTGTCTGACGGACGAAGAGGCAAAAGTTCTGGCCCGACCGAAAAAGGATTACAGTTTCTTTCCTAGAGCAACATTTGCATAAAAATATGTCCCCGTTCGACACCGAAACCGGGAAACAGGGGCCTGGGGTTCGATATTTCATCGAATTTTGTCGTCGAGTCAATCGGAATATCACGCCGCCGTCCCTTGGGAGCTTGGGGCTTGTGAAAACCGGCAGCTTAGTTTGCTGATGACCCTGTGGTTTCCGGACTTTCAACCGTAACGAGTAACCTGGGCTGGTTCAAAATAAAAACAGATCGACCTGGCTTAGTGAGAGGGTGGGTCCAGATGGAGGATGGAGGAAGAATTTAAAATTTTGCTTCCCATTACGCCAGGAAGTCCATCGACCGGTAGAGAGAGAGAGATAGTCGTCCTTAGGATCGGTTTGTAACCGATGCATAATTTTGGCTTCTAAACTGGTTTCCCCGGATTGGTATCGATTTGTGGGCTTTTTGTCGATACAGATCTACCACTTGGTCGGTCGCAGGGGAGAGTACCGGGGACGCAAAACCGTTGTTTGGTTTTGTGTCTGGATTTCTTTGGCAAATTTCCGGAATCGGATTCGGGGGGTGGGGAGGAAAATTAACCTTTTGCTGCTGATAGCATCATAAATTTACACGGGTTTTCTTTATAATTTGTTTTCAGTGGCTGAATTGGTTGAAACTCGATTCTTGCTTTGGGAATGGAATCGATTAAATTTGCTTGTTTGTGCTTCCGAGGTGTCAAAAGTTAAGTTTATGAACTCTATTAAACTAGCGGCGAATTAATGGCATGAACGGCTCTGTTTTTCGCCCCGTTCGTTTTCGATGAACATTACGTTACTGGAGTCTGGGTCTGGATCGGTTGCCGGAATACTTTCCTTGCGGTCATTTTTAATTGAAGGAAACAAACACTAGAATATGTCCCACAACTTTCGATTTGTACTGAAGGACTGTTCATAAACCACGTAGACTCAACTGAGGGAAGGAGACGCCGGAGTTTTACAAAACTCAACGTTTGTCTCGAAGAGGAGGGTTTATCCAAGGTCGACTACGTCGTAATTATTATAATTGTTTTTCATTAATTTAGCTTAAAATTTGAATGCCTTGAACAAAATTTAGTTTTGTTCAAGCCAAAATGACAATATTCATAATAAGTTTTGTTTTCAAGTCTTCCATCATGAATCGTTCCAAAATCTTTACTGAAAGTCAAAAAAATCTCAGTAAATCGTTGTCTTTTTTGTAAAGCGAATTAATGAAATGTTAATTTTGTTTTTGATTGTACTACTCTCAAAGTGTATTCGTCATTTTATCGCCTTTTTCACCCAGATAAAATTTCAATGATGAGTACTGTAGCGGTTGTCACGTTTCCAAAGCCCAAACCCAAGCAGCAATAGAAAATAGGGTTGATTATATGCCACTGGAGTGTGTAACTTTTCCTTGTTCGAATGTTTGGAATGGAATGGAGGAATGGAAGAAGGTGTAAGATTGGTGTTCATATCACGTTGATTACGAAAACATTGTTTAAACATTAAAATTAACTGAATCTAGAAAAAGACCCTGTTGCACGTTTGCTAACTTTAGTCTATGATAATCTATGAACGGAGACACATCGAGTGCGCAGGCTGCCATCTACGTCAAGACAGTGAAACTACACCCGGCATTATTCAACTGGGGCTTCAGTCAATGACAAATATAAGGTTCTGTTCCTCAAACCTAAATGCAGAAAAACAACTACTACTTCTTCTGTGAGCATATCTGCTATTGAACGTTCGAAGTGTGAGTTTCGCTTCAAACAAGAGCGATTGTGTCATCGAACTGCTGGTCGTTTGCAGTGGAGAAAAAAGTACAGGTGTGTAATGTCAGAGTCATAACTGGATGTCAACAAACAACAGTTCAAATTCAAATGGATACCGCTGACTTCCGTCTTCTTGCGGTAACAAGCTTTGTATTTCGCTTGGAGATACCTCGATCGCACCATAGTGAACACGATGACAACGACAGCCAAATTCGAAATGAATGGCTTCTGAGTCGGTGCTATGCATTTTATATAGCAAATCAGCAGAAAGTTTACTACAAACTACAACTGGTTGAACAATGGGCCATATACAGTAGAGTGAAGTAAAATATCGTATAACTCTTTGGGTATAAAATTATGGTTCTAAATGGCACCTTAGAGAAATTTGATGTCGGTTATTTCATTTCGGATTTCAATATTTTAGTAAAAGATACTATCAAAATGCTGTACGGGATTAATTTCTGGCATCCCAGAAGAGCCAAATTGTTTAATTTTCTAATATATTAAACACTGATCGGATATAAACGATTTTAAACACTGTTGCGAATTTAGAACTGTGAAAATTGCAAAAAACTGATCAAATTATCTTAGATTTGCACTACACTGATAATTTTAATTTTCGATTTACAAAGAAGCAATCTTTATAGTTCTTCAGATAACATTTAGAGCCACTAGAAGGGCTGATTTTGCAGAATGTATCACATTGTTGTCCATTTTCCGTTGTATTTTGCTCCAATGCAAATGACAACCAACAGGATGATGTATTCGATCTTCTTCGAAGGGAAACTGGCTCTGCGACCTGACGACGGCTCCACCTGACGATTGAAGTCCAAATTAAATACCACGCAAAAGGTTTACTTTCATTGCCAACTGCTCCACTGGACGACTGAAGTCCAAATGAGAGTTGCGACCTGAGCGTTTGAGGTTTTCAACCAGGCAGAAGGTGCACTCTCCGAAGCTGCTGGTTGATTAAATCATTCCCACGACGCACAGTGGTTCGAATCAATAAGAACGTGGACATAAATTAGTAGCTGCCAAACCGTTCTTTTAATGCATATAGTTGCTTTGAAGAAATTATTTACAAATATATACCGCGTATTTTGATCCTATCATTAATTGTTCATGGCCTACTTTGACAAAAAATGTAACCATAACTTTTTTTTCTGAAGAGATAGACATTTTTTTACTTCTACAAAGTTTTAGAACTATTAAAAATAATTTACTTTGTCAAATATACCAAAAGTCTAGGTCGCACTGTTTCGGATATACAAAGCGGTTTTATGGCAACCCCCTTAAAATCAGTTTTTTATTCATAAATTATTTCGAGTTATTTTGTTATGCATACTTTGTTTGGAATAATTATAGAATTTATAAAATCGCATATTTTTGTTGAAGGTAGTGCATAGGTTTGTTCTTTCCTGGCAAAGTTATGCAACATTTTACCTTTTTTGTACCTAGGATAAAACCTTGCACCGAAGCGAAATATGCAACTTTATGCAGCTGATTTTTACAAAATTTGTAGGAAAAGATGTGCCCAATATCATACAAAAAAAATCTAAGTGGAACTCGGTGGAACTTTTTTTTTAGGTCTTTTCAAAGTTTGTTTTAATTACTGAATTATGGCAACCCCCTTAAAACTAGTTTTTTAGTCATAACTTGTTTCGAGTTATTTTTTTATGCATACTTCGTTTGGAATAATTGTAGAAAATATAAAATTTCATAATTTTGTAGAAGCTAATGCATAAGTTTATTCTTTTCTGGAAAATTTATGCATAATTTTACCTTTTCTACCTAGGAAACCTTGTGACGAAGCGAAATATGCAACTTAATGCAGCAAACTTTAATAATACTTATAGGAGAACATGTACCTTTAGCCAAACGTGGTGCTATTGAGGGTGAAATTTATGAGCGACCGATTGCTTTCAACGAATTCTATAGCTCGTCTCGCCAAAGAACACTTGCCAGCTGGCAAGCTTTTTGGGATAGAGATGATCTGGGTCGGTGGATGCACTCAATTATTCCGAAAATATCGACAAAGGCATGGTTCAGGGGACTGGATGTGAGTAGGGATTTCATTCGTGTGATGTCCAGACTCATGTCCAATCACTACACGTTAGATGCACATCTCCTTCGAATTGGGCTCTCCGAGACTAATCATTGTGCTTGCGGAGAAGGTTATCAGGATATTGATCATGTCGTTTGGACATGCGTGGAGTATCGTGATGTCAGATCTCAACTAATAAATTCTTTGCGTACCCAAGGTAAACTATCCAATATCCCAGTTCGAGACATTCTTGCTTGTCGTGACCTTTCATACATGAAACTTATTTATCATTTCATAAAGAAAATTGGAGTTTCAATTTAATAAAGGCCCCTTTTAAGACTTAGTTCTGATCCCAGCTGCGTCCATGAGTTCAACCAATAGCTAAATTAGAATAAAAATTATGTAATGATACAAACAAACTCGAAACAGTTTATGAAATTATCAACAAAATGTCTGAAAATAACAGCTTATTTTATAATTTATAGAAGTTAATCGTTTGGTTCAAATAATATTTCCGAGTAGATTTCATAATTAATGACGAGTTACCTAAGATGATATTTAAGCTATAAGAGAATATGTTTTAATAAATTCAAAACGTTGTGACTATGTTAGAATTAAATTAGGATAAGAATATTATGTAAAAGTGATGCTACGGTGAAGAAAAACTTATGTAAACTGCCTTAAGAAATAAACGTATTTATGAAAAAAAAAACATGTACCTTATCCAATTTATTTTCCAATGAGTATATCTTGAGTACTCTTCGTGTGACTCATATGTGTTGAAGTTTTGATAATTTTTCGGATTTTCAATAATTAAAACTAAATTTGAAAAGACCTAAAATTGCATCTAGTTCCACTTAGATTTATTCTAATATTGTCAATTGTCAAAAAGTAACAAAATAAAAATCGCAACAATTTGCTTAAGTTGCCCGTGCAAGCATGAACTTGTTTATACGTGTTTACGCGCGTCCAGACTGGTAGTCGGAAATAGGATAGAAATATCTTTCATATATTTGCATACGTGCATAGCCAGTATAGTAATAATCCATGGGGTATTTCACACAAAGCCTTTTTTCAACAGCCTGTAAAATATAACAAAGATACAAAAATTCGTCCAAGGCATGAAATGTACGGTTTTTTCTTAGGTTTCAAATAAGTGATTCCATAAAACAACCTTTATAGTTTATTAAAAGAAAAAAGTTAAAAATTAATAAACAAATAAAAAAAATCCAAACTTGGGACTTATTTCTTTTGTTTTTGTTGAAAAATGATACCTTAGGGGTTTAACTCAATCTTGGCAAAGTTTCAGAGTGAGCAAATTTTTTTCGGAGCAGTGAATTTTTCAATCACGACCCGCACGCGCGGAATGAATGTAAAAAAGGTAAAATTATGCATAATTTTTTCAGAAAAGAACAAACTTATGCATTAGCTTCTACAAAATTTTGAAATTTTATATTTTCTACAATTATTCCAAACGAAGTATGCATAAAAAAATAACTCGAAACAAGTTATGACTAGAAAACTAGTTTTAAGGGGGTTGCCATAATTCAGTAATTAAAACAAACTTTGAAAAGACCTAAAAAAAAGTTCCACCGAGTTCCACTTAGATTTTTTTGTATGATATTGGGCACATCTTTTCCTACAAATTTTGTAAAAATCAGCTGCATAAAGTTGCATATTTCGCTTCGGTGCAAGGTTTTATCCTAGGTAAAAAAAAGGTAAAATGTTGCATAACTTTGCCAGGAAAGAACAAACCTATGCACTACCTTCAACAAAAATATGCGATTTTATAAATTCTAAAATTATTCCAAACAAAGTATGCATAACAAAATAACTCGAAACAATTTATGAGTAAAAAACTGATTTTAAGGGGGTTGCCATAAAAACGCTTTGTATATCCGAAACAGTGCGACCTAGACTTTTGGTATATTTGACAAAGTAAATTATTTTTAATAGTTCTAAAACTTTGTAGAATTAAAAAAATGTCTATCTCTTCAGAAAAAAAAGTTATGGTTACATTTTTTGTCAAAGTAGGCCATGAACAATTAATGATAGGATCAAAATACGCGGTATATATTTGTAAATAATTTCTTCAAAGCAACTATATGCATTAAATAAACGGTTTGGCAGCTACTGATTTATGTCCACGTTTTTATTGATTCGAATCACTGTGCGACGTCTGTTTCCATCCAACGCACAAGAAGAAACGATCAATTTTCGACCACGGTTCCCCTTTTATAAGCAGTCAGTTGAAGATATGTGCCTGACTACCTCAAAATCGTCGTCCTTGCGCGAAAAACCCAAGCGAAAGTAAAGAGTTTTCCGCATTGTTTTCAAATTTTGAGAAAACTTAATTTTTGAGTCGTTTGTGGTTATCTCACACTGTTCAAAATATTATCCTAAATTCCTGATCATATTTTTGATGAAATATCGAGAGAATTATGTTGCAGCCATTAATACAAATCGAGATATTCACGATTAAGTTCTGCCCATTCTTCCATATGGCTAATTTTGAAAAGGCACCCCATAGTAAAGTAAGTCGTATTCACGACAAAACCAAATCGAATTTCAGAAACAAAGGTTCAAATTAAAATAAACTTATAGTCCCATACAAAATTAATTAATTTTATTCAATTCTGACTTCCGATTCTGGAATTACAGGATGATGAGTTTTTAAAATGCAAACCGAAGTAGAAGATGACAGTCCCGAAAAGCTTTAAAGCTGGACTCAAAACTATTGCAATTTATTCGTCATATGGCTATACGAATCGGTTTGGGTTGTGCTGGTTTCTGAATACCGGCTCTGGAAGTACCCTTAATTACCCTAAACTCTAAAGTGGAAATTACTTCGACATATCATGGAATGTTTAATCGATTTTTACACTTTTAGATTCAAATTCGATCCGATTTGCAGTTTCGACATTACAGAGTAATGAGTGATTGATTTGTATGAAGAATATTCATACAAAAAACACAGGCGGATTAATTAAAAAAAAGGTATCATCTCACTGCTAGGAGGATTAAGCACGTTTTATATCTAAAAAAATGTAAAAAGGACGTATTTCCATGAAATATCAATTTTCTCAATTTAGTTCCTCATATATTTCTAAAATGACTGTATTTAGGAAGTAGCTTCCTATGATCTTTTTCATTGAACGTATATTGAAGAATGATACACAATTGCTCTAATTATATATCTTCAACTCAGTACGGTTTCATGCCAAAACGATCTACATCTTCGAATCTTGTGTGTTATACTTCCTATGTGATTCAGTCGTTACAGGTGCGACAGCAGGTTGACGCTATATACTGACTTCTCCGCTGCTTTTGATAAAATAAATCACCAAATAGCTATTGCTAAACTAGGAAGACTCGGATTTAACGGTCCTTTTTTAACTGGCGGCAGTCTTATTTGAATAACCGTACGATGATAGTTAAAATCGGTGACTGCACAGCCGCACCCTTTCTTACTAACTCGGGGGTACCTTGAGGTAGTCACCTCGGACCCTTTTTATTTTCGCTGTATCTGAATGATTTGAACCTTGCGCTGCAATGTAAAAAACTATCATTCACCGACGATTTTAAATTGTATCATCCTATTAGAGACCTGAAAGATGCCAGATTCCTGCAGAAACAGTTAGATATCTTCTCCAGTTGGTGCGACCTCAATAGAATGGTCCTGAATGCTCCAAAATGTTCCGTGATTTCTTTTTCACGTAAACGCACAGTAGTTGTATTCGACTATACCATTTCCCAGACTATTCTCAAACGTGAATCGTCTGTTCAAAAAGTACCCGGAATTCTCATTTTTCTAAAAAAATATTTATTTATTCGTCTACATCTATATGGTCCCCTTCAAAGTAATCCCCCCTAGATATAATACACTTATGCCAGTGTTTTTTTTCCAGTCTTCGAAAAACCCCTGATAGTCACTTTTTGTAATGCTCTGTAGCACTCTCAGCGATTCTGCCTTTATCTCTTCAATCGATGAAAAACGCTGTCCTTTCATGGGTCTCTTCAACTTTGGGAACAGGAAAAAATCACACGGAGCGATATCTGGTGAATAAGGAGGTTGGGGCATGATTAAAGTCTTGTTTTTAGCCAAAAAATCACGAATAAGCAACGATGAATGAGCAGGTTTTGGAACGAATTTTGCTGCCACTCGTTTCATGCCCAAAACATTTGAAAAAATATGATGGCATGAGCCAACTGATATGCCAACTTCATCAGCAACTTCTCTAATAGTGATTCGGCGATCATCCATAATCGTTTTTTCCACTTTGCCCACATTTTCATCGATTATTGACGTGCTGGGTCGACCGGAGCGTTCGTCGTCTTCAACGTCTTCGCGGCCATCTTGGAAACGCTTATACCACTCGTAAACACTTGTTTTTTTCATAGCAGACTCACCGTAGGCTCTCTGTAACATTTCGCACACTTGGTTACACTTTATTTCATTTTTCACGCAAAATTTAATACAAATTCTTTGACTCTTCAATTCTTCCATTGCTTAAACTAACAAAAATCGCCGAGCTCAAAAAAACACGTCTACACCAGCCGCTACAAGACAGAATGTAAACAATGAATACAGCTGAAAATTTCACCATACATTAGGGACATATGTACCAAAACAATAAAAAAAAATTTTGACCACCGGACTCTCCAGACGCGCGCAATTAAAAAATTCTGGGAACTTTTTGAACAGACCTCGTATTTTTGCCGTTCTCATATAGAAGGCTATGCAATCACTGTGAAAATCGACTTTCGAACGGAGCCTCAGAGACCCATAGTGTTATATACCATTCGACTCAGCTCGACGAACTGAGCATATGTCTGTGTGTGTGTGTGTGTATGTGTGTGTATGTAACAAAAATATGCACTCACTTTTCTCAGAGATGGCTGAACCGATTTTCACAAACAAAGATTCAAATGAAAGGTACCATAGTCCCATAGCCTGCTATTGAATTTCATTCCGATCCGACTTCCGGTTCCGGAGATATATGATGATATGTACCAAAAAAGTGAAAAAAATATCCACTCACTTTTTTCAGAGATGGCTGAACCAATTTTCACAAACTAAGATTCAAATAAAAGGTATTATGGTCACATAGCTTGCTGTTGAATTTCATTTGAATGTGACTTTCGGTTCCGGAGTTATATGGTAATATGTGAAAATTTGAGAAAAAGTTTACACTCAATTATCTCTGGAACAACTCAACCGATTTTTGCAAACTAAGATTCAAATGAAAGGTCTTATAATATCCTAAAAGTTTGTGGAACATTTTATCAGGATCCGACTTCCGGTTTCGGAACTAAAGCGTGATAAGTGGGATATTACCAATTTTATAAGTATTTTTTCACGAACGATGGTTAAAAACAGGTACAAATCCCTTAAAACTGCCTGATAAATTCTTCTAGTTTGCAGAGTTTGTTAGTTTGTGGGCATGAAAACTTAATTCGGCACTACTGGTCCCCTCTTTTCCTGTTCCGAGAGCACCGAAAGTGGAGAAGAAAAAGTCCTTAAACTAAATTCACTTCGATTTCTCTGCGATGATTGAACCGATTTTGACAAATCTTGATTTGAATTAAAGTTCATACTGTTTTTAAAGCTACTGTGAAATTTCATCCGGATCCGACTTCCGGTTCCGCAGTTGCAGGGCGATGAGTGTCAAAGTTTTCAAATCGCCATATAGAGTGACAATATGTACAACACCGAAAGAAGAAGAAAACACAAAACGAATAAGGCGTGCTTTGTTCTATTTCGTACACGTTGTGTAGCGATGTCAATAATAATAAAATAATAATAATAGTTATAGTAATAATAATAATAATAATAATAATAATAATAATAATAATAATAATAATAATAATAATAATAATAATAAAAATAATAATCCTATTACGTTTTATGCTGTTTAGCTTGACTTACATATGCAGAAGTAACAAAAACGCAGGTTCGTTTCGTTTGTTAGATTTCGTTTAATTGGTTTAATCGAAATAGAGTATAAGATAGTAAGTATAGGTTTAACTACGTTCAAAACTGTTCCAATTTGTAGGTCATATTTGTTGGTAGTAAACGAACCAACTTTGGCTATTCCGTTTCTCTGAATCCGGTCTCGGAAGAATAGGAAATAGTGATCAAAAACTGCAAAAAGGATCTCACTTACTTTTCTTGGAGATGGCCAAATCGATTTTCACAAACTTATAGGTTCAAAAGAAAAGTCTTACAGTTTCATACATAATTCCTTAATTTGTTGTGGATACTACTTTCGGTTCCGGAACTACAGGGTAAAAAGATTTTAAAGAGTTTGTTTTAAGGAATGCATATGTCATTGATATGAATTTCATAAGTCATGCTTATAAACTTCATATGTGTGCTTACTGGATGCATAAGTCTTTAATGAAATCAATATTGTGCTGGTTCATAAGTCACAACTTATGAAATTATTAAGTTTATTTTCTTCGGTGTACTCCATTTGCTACACCGATCACACATGTAAAGTTTCATGCAAATCGAAGTGGGTCGTGCCAGAATTTTGCCAAATCTGGACGATTTGGCGTCGAATTGCTCAATGGTATATAACACTACTATTTTTACAAGTTTATTTGTTCAATATGAGTGTTCGCTGAGGCGTAACCCTTCAGTCCAGCAGTTATATCTTGGCGTGCTAATTTAGCTCGCCAAGCTCTAACTGTTGGCAGATTAGCTCAGCTTGTGATTTAGTTGACAGTTCGGAACTGACAGAAGAGGCCTCTTCGAATCAGCTGTAGCGAAATCTTGACTAGTGCTACCAGCCTCTCCACTAATGCCAACTTGTGACAGGAGATTATGAGAGGGGGCGCGTTTTAGCCGATTGTAGGCAGTATAAACTTGAATCGCCACGGTTTCCGGCCAGAGTCCAACCAAACGTGGAAAATGGCTTTGACCTAAACCCAACCTATTTCAGTGGGCAGAGGTTGGAAAATGCGTTTTGATGCAAGTTCATACAACACTAAAATCAGCAAGTCTTGATTTGCTCCAGACTAGAGCCAAAGCACAACTTGCGACAGTGTCGAACTTGAAGAACTAAATGTGATAATCACTACACGCGAGGATACACACACGGTGGTCCCTAGTGGTATACTGATTTATTAACAATTTCTTAAAACTATTTATAATGAAAAGAAGTGTTGCATAAAATTAGAATGTCGCGCAACATATTACTGTTTTCTCTTTCCGTCCTGTATCAAGTCCTGGCGGTTTACCCGCTTCCCTAGCTCATGCATACGCGCGCATCTGGTTTACATAATTCTTTGCCTGGTTCTTATAGCCGGCATTTGTTTACCTCCTACATTGAATCGTCCATAAGGCCCTAGCACAGACTAACAGACAGGACACTCAAATTAGATTCTTCAATCATTTTAACGGTCATTTCGAATATTCCTTTATTTGGGACAGTACTCACATGTGTCATGATGGCGCCACGTTACCCTATCAAAAACATCCTGTCTGTCATCTAGACTGTGTTTATTTTTTTCATTTACCAACAGAGTTGCCATTCATACAGAATTACCTGTAATGTATTTTTTTCTTTTTTCAAATAAAATTTTTATTAGGCTCATTTGCTTTAGCTTAACGTGGCCGATTGTCTTGTTGTTAGGGGGAGAGAAAGGGATGCCGTATTACGGGGCGGCATACTCCTCAGTTAGTAAGGGGACATAGGGAGGGTGGGACCTACACAGTATTGAATTGAAATTTGAATACATCATTGGTTTGTGGCATACATCTTTTAGACACATTTTGCGTTCGATGAATCTTCATGTTTTTCAGCTTGTAGCAATGAAGAGATTATTCTGGATTGGGATGCTTCGTTGGTGTGTTCTGACGTTGATGTGACGTTTTTGGGTAGCTTCCAGCAACTCAGTCAGTTCAAGGCAGGTGCATGCTCCGAAGCATCGTTTACACAGGCCATACTTCCAGCAACGTAAAGAAGAGTGCGGTAGAGCTGTAGACGAGAAAGAGATAGGGAGAGCACTAAATTTGAGCATTGATAGTTTTCAAGAAGTTATAGATGAGAGTCATATAAGGAAGATTTCGAGTTGCCAAGACGTCGCGGACTGGTACGAAGGGTGGTATACCTCGGGCCCGAAGGGAACCTATGAGTTGGGACCTGGCATCACAATACTCGACACATGTCCAAACAACATGTTCGATGTCATGATAACCCTCACCGCAAACGCAGACACCACTCTCAGCGAGCCCCACACGACGGAGATGCGCGCTGAACATATAATGATTAGACATGAGCCTTGACATTACACGAATAAAGTCTCGGCTCACGTCTAACCCCCGGAACCAAGCTTTCGTCGATACCTGTGGGATTATTGAGTGTAACCATCGTCCCAGAGTTCCACTATTCCATGTATTCTGCCAGCTAGCTAGAGTTTTCTGACGACAGCAACTGAAAAATTCATTGAAGCAGATTGGTCTTTCATAGATATCACCTTCTAGTGCGCCCACCTTGGCTAACGAGTCCGCCCTCTCATTGCCCCGTATGGAACAATGTGAGGGGACCCAAACCAAGGTAATCTGGTATGATTTTGCAGATAAAGCACTCAATTGTTCCCGTATTTTCCCCAGGAAATACGGTGAGTGCTTTCCAGGCTTCACTGAACGGAGAGCCTCAATGGAACTGAGACTGTCCGATACAATGAAGTAGTGATCTGTGGGCAGAGTGTCAATGATCTCAAGAGTATACTGAATTGCAGCTAGTTCTGCGACGTAAACTGAAGCTGGATCACTGAGTTTATAGGAAGCGGTGAAATTTACATTGAATATACCGAAGCCAGTGGACCCGTCTAGATATGATCCGTCAGTGTAAAACATTTTATTACAGTCGACTTCTTTAAATTTATTATTAAAAATTTTTGGGATCTCTTGAGGGCGTACAGGATCCGGGATTCCACGAATTTCCTCTTTCATGGATGTGTCGAAAAACACAGTAGAATTAGAAGTATCCACAAAATGAACACGATTGGGAACAAACGAAGAAGGATTTATATTCTGAGCCATGTAGTCAAAATACAAGGACATAAAACGGGTTTGTGAATTAAGCTCGACGAGCTTTTCAAAGTTTTCTATCACCATCGGATTCAAAATGTCGCATCGGATTAGCAGTCGATATGAGAGATCCCAGAACCTGTTTTTCAACGGTAAGACGCCCGCCAGCACTTCAAGACTCATCGCATGGGTTGATTGCATGCAACCCAAGGCAATACGTAAACAACGATACTGAATTCTTTCCAGTTTAATGAAATGAATATTCGTAGCGGAGCGGAAACAGAAACATCCATATTCCATTACTGACAATATCGTCGTTTTGTACAACCTGATCAGGTCTCCTGGGTGAGAGCCCCACCAAGTTCCGGTTATTGTACGAAGGAAATTGATTCTCTGTAGGCATTTTCGTTTCAAATACCTAATGTGACATCCCCAGGTACCTTTGGAATCGAACCAGACCCCGAGATATTTAAATGTGAAAACCTGAGCTATGGTTTCACCCCCTAGTTGAAGCTGTAATTGCGCAGGTTCTCGCTTCCTTGAAAATACAACCAGCTCAGTTTTCTCCGTAGAGAACTCGATACCCATTTGAAAAGCCCATGTCGACAAGTTGTCGAGGGTATCTTGCAATGGTCCTTGGAGATCGGCAGCTTTGGGTCCTATAATAGACACAACGCTGTCGTCGGCAAGTTGTCTTAGCGTGCAAGATGTGTTGATACATTCATCAATGTTATTTACGTAAAAGTTGTATAAAAGGGGGCTTAAGCATGAGCCCTGAGGAAGACCCATGTAACTGAATCGCTTTGTCGTCAAATCACCATGCTCAAAATGCATGTGTTTCTCGGACAATAGATTATATAAAAAGTTGTTCAAAACTGGTGAAAGACCATGCTGATGCAACTTCTCAGATAGAACGTTAATGGAAACTGAATCGAATGCCCCCTTGATGTCGAGGAAAACTGATGCCATTCGTTCTTTACGAGCAAATGCCATTTGAATTTCTGTTGAGAGCAACGCTAGACAATCGTTCGTTCCTTTGCCCCTGCGGAACCCAAATTGTGTACCTGAAAGCAATCCATTTGTTTCGACCCAATTGTCTAGACGGAAGAGAATCATTTTCTCCAACAATTTCCGGATACAGGAAAGCATAGCAATCGGCCGATACGAATTGTGATCGGAGGCTGGTTTTCCAGGTTTTTGAATAGTAATAACTCTCACTTCTCTCCATTCGTGTGGGACAATATTATCCTCAAGAAGCCTATTGAATAAATTCAATAAGCGCCTTTTGGCAGAGTCAGGCAAATTTTTCAACAAGTTGAATTTGATTTTGTCTAACCCCGGGGCTCTATTGTTACACGACAAGAGCGCAAGTGAGAACTCTACCATCGAAAACGGTGTTTCGTTTGTATTCAATGTCGCGACGCGGGATATCTTCTGTTCCTGAACAGAATCAGGACATACTTTCTTAGCGAAATCAAATATCCAGCGGTTAGAATATTCCTCGCTTTCGTTCGCGTGATTTCGATTGCGCATGCGACGGGCCGTATTCCAAAGAGTGCTCATTGCTGTTTCTCTCGTTAATCCGTCAACAAACCTTCGCCAGTAACCGCGTTTCTTAGCTTTAATCAGACTTTTCATTTGAAATTCTAACGCCGCGTATTTCCGATAATTATCTGGAGTTCCGTTCCTTCTAAACGAGATGAAGGCTGAAGCTTTTTTCGTTTTCAGCTCTGAGCACTCTTTGTCCCACCATGGGTTGGGAGAACGCATACTAGTTTGCGCGCTAGGTACTCGTTTCGTCTGAGCTTGAATTGCGGTGTCAAGAATCAAGCCAGCCAAAAATGTATACTCTTCCTCCGGAGGAAGCTCCTGTGATGTTTCTAGTTTCTCAGATATCGAGCTCGCGTAACGTTTCCAATCAATGTTTCGTGTGAAATCGTACGAAACATTGATTGTTTCCGATGGTCTTCCACGGTTGGTGATAGAAACTATGATCGGCAAGTGATCGCTACCGTGAGGATCACAGATTACCTTCCACTTGCAATCTAACTGTAGCGAAGTCGAGCAAAGGGATAAATCCAGCGCACTTGGTTGTGCTGGCGGTCTAGGGTTCCGTGTCATTTCTCCCGTGTTTAGAATTGTCAAATTGAAGTTGTCACACAGATCTTGGATTAACGAAGAACGATTATCATCATATAAGCAGCCCCATCCTGTACCATGCGAGTTAAAGTCCCCTAAAACCAGCCGCGGTGAAGGAAGAAGTTCTATGATGTCTGCAAGCCGACGATGCCCTATCGAGACTCTGGGAGGAATGTAGATAGAAGCTATACATAGATCTTTGCCTTTAATATTAATTTGGCAAGCAACAACTTCAATTCCCGGTGTCGAGGGGAGGTTAATACGATAAAATGAATAGCACTTTTTAATCCCTAAAAGTACCCCTCCATAAGAGTCTTCTCGGTCCAGGCGGATTATGTTAAAATTATGGAAGTCGAGGTTGATGTTAGAAGTAAGCCAAGTTTCACTCAAGGAGAATACATCGCAATTATGAGTATGTATTAAGTGTTTGAAAGAATCAAGTTTTGGGATGATACTTCTGCAATTCCACTGAAGCACAATGATCATATCTTCGATTCTCAGTGGTAAATTATCCATCAAAAGATACGATCGCTGCAAGGAGGGGCCATTGTTCAGTCAACTGTTTTAAAAATGTCCTTACTGTTGGCAGTAGAGCAGTTAGGAAGCTTTTCAGAGGATCAGTAATATTGAAGGCTGTTAATATCCAGTCCACGATATCAGAAAATTTCAATAATCCAGCGTTTGTTGGATTTTCTGGTTGTGCTTTGGGGTCATTCGGGTTTTTTGATGCCCCAGGAAGTGCTGGGTACTCCTTATCATCCCTAAGTTTTTTGAACCCAGGAGGTGTTTGCTTCGGTTTTGAGTCAGCACTTTTTGTTTCCGTTTGGTTCTTTTGTGACGAAGAGGACAGTCTGAGGCCTTTACGAGGAAGCTTGGGAGAAGCCAGATTTTGTCTTTTCCTGCTTCCTTCAACCTGTGTGTAGGAAGGTCCTTCGCCTGGGTCGTCAGAGGTATCCTCTTCAACTGGCAAGATTGCAAACGGGTTTTCAGGGGTCGATGGAGTGGTTCTTTTTAAGATTTCCGCATAAGAACGTTTGGAACGTTCTTTCACGGATCGCTTCAATTTCTCCGCACGCTGTATGTACGTAGGGCACACCGAAAGATCATGAGGATTCTCCCCGCAGTAGCAACACTTTTCCACTGCTCTTCTGCAGGGATCGTCCTCATGGGCCTCTCCGCATTTGCCGCATCGCAGTTTGTTGCAACAATAGGTTGCCGTATGACCTAGCTGTTTGCAGCTTGTACAATGCATTACCCGCGGTACATACAGCCGAACAGGTAGACGAACTCCACTCACTACCAAATAATTTGGAAGTGCAGATCCGGCAAAAGTCACGCGAAATGAGTCCGATTGGTAAAATTTACCATCTATCGATTTGGAGTGCAATTGCTTGCACTCCAAAATTTTCACTGGTTGAAGGTCGGGGTTTTTGAAACGGCCTACCCCGTCCTTCATCAGATCTTCGATTGTCAGACTTTCGTCACGGACCACACCGTCGATCTCCACCACATGAGACGGGACGTACACGCGGTACTCCTTCGTGAACAACTCGCTGGTAGCAATCGCGTTTGCTTGCTTCAGGTCGGACACAACAACGCGTAACTTGTTTGGCGAAACCTTATCTATTGTTTTTATTGCCGAGTAATGTTTTTCCAGGTCCCGAGCAATATTTAAAACTCTGAGAGACTTTAATTTGGGCCGGAAGTATACCACCCACGGACCCCCCGAGCCATCGTCTTGGTAAACTTTTTGGCGAGCAGGCAATATCTTAGAGGGAGATGGAGGCATCGGAGAGGGAGATGGCATTGGAGAGGGAGATGGTATCGGAGGGGGAGATGGTATAGGAGGGGTAGATGGCATCTCGGAAGCAAACTCAGCCTCTAAATGTTCTTCGTTCATTCGTTCAGCTTCGCCCTCCTCCGAGACACCCCCACTGTCATCAATATTCATATTTAAAGTGCGGGAGTAAAGAAGTCTCCCGCACTTGAAATGAGAAAGAAAGAAATAAAATGAAAAGAAAATATATGAATAGTAAAAGTTGAAAGAAAAAGTTTGAGAAAATACTTAACAGTATGTCACGGTAAGCTGTTAGGTGAGTTGCTCCTTCACTCCTTCGTTGTGCTTCAGCGTGACCTTGACTCAGGATTTGGCTGCTGCGATGCGGGTAGCAAACAATAGAAATAACTGCTGCCCGAGGATAGCACAATAGCGTCTACTGTCGATACCGATACAAAACCGGTGCACAGACAGAACTCACTTGCGGGGATGCTACTTTTTATCACTTTTATTTAATGCCTATACTACAGCCTCTGCTGTGATAGGCACCTTCGTCTTACCGATGTCGATTGTTAAAAAAACGCGTGTGCTCACTTCGAACATTCGGTTACGAATGAAGCCTGTAATGTATTGATTTGTATACGTCCATGCGAATTTCATGCAGGATACAGATTTAATACATATTGCCAAAACTATATACATAATTGTGCCTATTTCTCATCCTCCAACGCAAGACAAAATCGAACCCGTTTTGTTACAATATTTACTTGCTTCTGGTCTGCCGCCACTTAATTTCTGGTGAAAACTACCAACACAATAAAAAAATAGTCTAGATGAACAACGTTGAGTCAAATAAATGGTTACCTTCCAACATCGCGAAAAAGTTAAATATTTTATCAACGTAATCCAATAATTTATTGTGACGATTCGTTTTCAAATATTTTGATGAAATCAGGCATCCCTGCAAGCAGCTGATCGGTGTTGACAAACGAGGGGAAACCAACTAGTAAAATAACTTTTACATAACACAAGGGGTGTACAGATAGTAAATAGTTCGCGCAGTACAATATAGGTGGAGCTAGTGCATCACGGAAAATTATTTTTTATAAGAATTTACTCATACTGTCATGTCTGTTAGTCTGTGGCCCTAGCGCGCAGCTCTGTGAAAGTGATCCTGCCTGTGCGCATATGCTGATCCCTTTCTCAAGTGGAACGGAAAGGTTTTATTACTGTGGCCATAAAGTGAGACCCTAATCTTGAGCAAACATTTTCAGTTTTCTGGTGCTCGGTGCTGAAATGAAGCATTTCTTTTGACTGATGAAATCTCGGATTTGAATCTGATGAAATGAATGAAATTTGATTTAATTTAAATCTGCTCATGTAATTCGCTAATTTCAAGCCGTGTTGGAACAATGAGAAAGGCGAAAAAGTTTAAATTTCCAAAATTTGAATGAATTCAACGAGAGAGACTACGCATCGGAGATTTTTTCTGCCATAATATTGCTCAGAACAAATCGACGTGAACATTTCATTAGGTCACATAAACCAATGAGAGTTTCTCTTTTAATTCTTTCTCTTCTGTTAATAACTCCTTAATTTTCACGTTTACTTGAAAACATTAGTATTTAATGTGGAATAATACCAAGGAATTCTTATTCCCATCAAAAATTTCGATCACTTACCTGATTTACTGTCACTCTATCTGTCATCAAACGGACATTAGGTTACCTTCATTTTTTGACAACTCGGAGCAAGGGGACACGTAGAAAAGGGACAGTTCGGAAAAACAATAGACAAACGCGGACGCCGTGAATTATTTTCTCGTTTTTTTTTTTTGTTTGTTTTATTATTCGCAAATGGGGGATCTTTTTTCTCATATACAAGTGTCAAAAGTTTTAGGAATCAACTTTTTTCTTTTCTTCTTTAACCATTGTTACAGTTTTCGGTTTTTCCTTTCTTACTCTTGAATGATGTGTGTGTTTGTCATTTTAGCTTTAATCTATGTACAGGTTGAAGTTTACTTAAACGCTTAATTTTATTACCTATAAGAGTACTGTTTTTTTTTCTGTCTTAAATGCTTAGTTTTTTTCTCTGTTGTTCCAATGTTCACTAGAGTGGAGCACAATGCGAAGAAAGGTTCGAAGCCCCTTTTTTTCGACACAACTCGACTTCGTTCACTACTCGGAAAGAATTGTTTTTGACTGGATGCTCTCTATTTAGCATGATTCTTATTTTTTTTGTGTGTTTTATTTTTCGGTTTTCTCCAACTTATATTAAATGCTATTTGATTTTAACGTGAGTTTTTGGTTTTATTTTTCTGGTTTGATTTTTGTTTCCCTTTTTTTTTTCAACATTGTCATACTTATACTCACACAAGTCCAACATATATTCATTTTTACTAACTAGAGATTAGAGATTGGGAATTGGTTTCTCCTTCCGCTGTCGATTCCGTTTTTTCTTTTGTTTTGGGTTTTTTTTTTTTTTCTAAATGCGCCTAAAATTGTCATCCATTTGAATTTTGGATGTTTCGTTTTTCACTGCTTTTTTCTCTGGATGCAAATTTAACTTCCGGTTTCGCTATTCAGTAGTAGTAATTCGGTATTTGCTGATGAAATCCTATCGGAAACTAATTAAAAATACAGTTTGGGATTCGAAATCACCGAAAACCGACTTGCTGGATTTAATTGAGTTTGCTGCCTGAATTTTTATTTCGATTTAACCCAGCCATAGACCGCAAAAAAGGTGCGTTATAATTATTTGCGTTGGTGAAATTTCAATTGGAAAAAGCAAAAAAAAAAACTTCATCGTTTAGCAAATTCGAATCAAATTGGTTTATTTTACAGCGTATAACAATCGAAATCAAAACAAAACTGAAATTTGATATGCAAATTGCGTAATCCACGAAGGTTTCCCCTTGAAAAGTGCCACTTTTCGAAGGCTTAAAAGGGTAAAAAAAATGAAAAAGTGAAGCCACGAAACCCCCCCATTGTCACCTTGTCAAGTAGAAAAAATGACTTTGCCACATTTTCGCCAGTCCGGATTTCCACCTTTCTGGCTGAAAAGAAATTCAGCCACGCTTAACTCTTCGCAACACCGTTCTCGCACGGTATTTTGCCACCGAAAAAAAAAAAAAACAAATCACCCGCCCCTTGACGAGTTCCCTCAAGAAAGCGTCCTCCCCTTTCACTACGCAGGTGGAGGCGTTCCTGCGTTGATCGTCGTCGTTGTCGCCCGTACATGTGTTGGTTAAACAGACAAATACAAATAGATTCATCGTTCGCCTGCCGGCAGAGGACCCAAGACAATCTCAATTTGGCACCGTGAGTTATCTGGAATTTGTTCCGCAGTAGCACTTTTACCTCTTTTATCTCAGGCAGCTCTTTTCAGCCGGAATTTACCGACCACCTCCCGTTTCTTTAAAGCAACAGCCGGAGACGGGGACGTTTTTACGAAAGACTGGTCGGAAAAAAAAACTTTTTTTTCTTCTGTCAAACACATCGAAGCAAGCCACGCCAAAGCAGGGTTGTCACATTTAAATCGGCATTTTTAGAGAGAAAAATCTAAAACAACCTGACAACTGGCTTCTTATTCTTCCTTCCGAATCATCCTTCTCGTCATTTTCGCCCTGTATAATAAATACCAACGTATCGGGTACAGTGTAGCCATATTTACAGATTTTTAAATAATTTTATGCTAAGAAAATATATTTGTTTAATATAAATTTTTAGACTCGGTTTTTGATTTAAAATAAACATGAAAAATGTTTTGGTGAATGCATTTTTTTATTATATATTAATGCATAAAAACAATTAATTGAGCTTTGATGACAAAACACGAAATATCTCATATTGGACGCAAAATCGAATCAATTGTTGCCGTATTACCGGATCTTATGGGAACCGGAAAAAGTCAAGTTTGGATAGAAATGCTTAATGCGACCACGACTTTTTTGGTTAAACTTTAATTCACTGAAAAGAAAAACGGCTTGATGCTGATTTAATTACACAGTGCTGTCACTATAAACTTTTATTACAAATAATATTGAAAAAAAAGTGAAACATTCTCTGAAAATTTTCATTTTCATTGGTGAGCTAAAATTATTCATTTTAATAAACTTGTTTACTGATTTTCTTTACACTTGGCATCATTGCTTGCGTACCCTGCAAAAGTTTTTTTCTTTTCACAATGTGCGGGTAGCAACATCAAAATCAACCTATCAGAAACTGGTCCATTTGGGAACAAAAGCAGCCTCCCCAGTTGTCAGCTCTTGTCTTAGAGAAAAATCTGTAAAACTCAACCTGTTTCCATTTGTGAGATATGATAGTTAGTTAGTTGCTAAACGAACCAACTTCAGTTATACCGGTTTCCAATTCCCGGTTCCGGAAGTACCGGGCCAAGCACTTCAAAACTTTCTCAGAGATGACTAAACCAATTTTCATAAACTTAGACTCAACTAAAAAGCCTACAATAGGGGTCGGGAACCCTTTGAATTCGAAAGAATCAATAACGCTATTTTACGTTGTTTTTTGTAATGAGCCATAAGATAGTTACTCAACAATAAATAGTACTTGAATAAGCAAAAATTTTTGAATAAAAAAAAACTAATTAACTCCAGATGGCTTGAAGTGGATGTCGTTACTGTTTGAGTTAATCGGATTAACTATAAATGTTTGAGTGGTTTTGTTGATTTTGAATTGCTAAAATCTGTCTTCATGCTCATTTTCAATTTTGTCTATAACAGTACTGAAATAATTTGCGTCAAAAGAAGCATTGGTTTCATAACAGTTTTGCTTTACTAATTGAAAAGATTTACTGCTCTAAATTCTTCTGCAAACTAATTACTTTTCTTCGAAGCCAACCAATTCTTGGGTCGTTTTTTTTGTCTTCACAGTTTTGGAATCGAAACCCATGACAGTTATGAGTGCAATTGGTGTCAAATGTACGGCAACAAATCTCCAAACAATCAGCAGGAACGTGTCACTTGAGCCAGTTTGTTCTAATTCTACTTGGGCTTGGAGCGGTGTTAGTTTCAGTTATCTTCTAGCGATATTTGATTCAACTCGTTAAATTCTCGAAATATTTTTTTTTCTAGGTTGGTATACCTGTCAGTGGCATCTGTGTCAAATGTCACGTCAAAATATTCACTAGTCTGTCTTTCTGAAGTATTAAAAGTGCAATCGACGATTTTTACAATGAATGAAATTATTTACCAAAGATTAAATTTTATGTGCGGAATCAAATTTCTGGTGCCGAAACGTTCAGAATGTTGCAAAAGGTCTTGGATGAGAATTGTTTGCCACTAGCAAGTGCATTTGATTGGTACAAGTTGTTCAAAGGGGTTGACGAAGAACCACGTCCAGGACGGCCATCAACATCAACTGATGATGAACACGTAAAAAAAATCAACGACATGGTGTTCGAGATTCGACGATTGACATTCAGAGATCTTACGCGGATCGTTGGATTATCGGAATAATCAGTAAAAACCATTCTGAATAATCATTTAGGCTGACAACTCGCCGTCTTCGCCTGATTTAGCTCCGCTCCGGAGAAACCGTTTTGAGTCAGTTGAAGCAGACGTCAAACGTGGATCGCTGCGCGCATTGAAGGCTATTCCGGAAATTGACCTTAAGGAGCAAGACTCTTTGCAAGCGTATGAGTAATTTCAACAAAGGGTGCGTAAACACAAATTCCGGCGCTTCTTTTCTTGATTTTACTCAATAAATCTTCCATATGGTTGAGAAATAAACCAATCGGATCATTGTGCTTAAAATTGCCATTCAAGAAAAGCGAAAATCTTAGTCTTAAACTCTTCCGCTTTCCTTAAAACTGCTCGAGAGAAAATATTTCAGTTTCAGCTTACATCCACTAACACATTTGATTAGCAACAAACACATTCAGATATGGATTTTCTCTTGCAGGAGTTATTGCGATTTAAAGATTTACGTATCTTCTATAAGTGAACCCGCAAAAAAGAACAGAATTTAACACGCGAAAGGCATGGACATGGAATGTTGTCGTAAAACTATTTATTTTTCCGGAAACCTGCTATTGTGACAGAAAATATTTAGTTTTGTTTATTTTGTGTAGCGCAATGTAATACAAATGCAATGAACCAGTGTTGCTAACTTTTTTATTAGGGAATTAAAATCTACATTCATAAAGTGTAAGCAATTTTCCATCAAACGTTGGTGAAAAGTTGATCAGAACTGATATTTCATCCGAAAAGTCTGGCTTAATGTTCGTTTGAAAATAAATTATTGCTAAAAAAGATTGTTTGAAACTCATTCGTGCAAGCCACTTTGATAAACTGGTTGCACTGCAAATATGAATACATAGATCTACGACATACGTACCAAATAAAATGTACGTAATACACAAATTACCAACTCAAGTTAACTTGATTTACTCTTGATCCTTAACAACTGTTTCGAACGAGGATTGGTAGAAAACGTCGGCACAAGTGTATTGGAGCCGGGGGGATTACTTCGAGGGGGACGAAATAGATTTGGAAAAATATATCAAGAATTTTGAAATTATGTACAAAGTCTTACTATTTTTTACCCACAGTAGTATACTACATTTGAAAAAGCTTGGGCCGAAGACAATTTTCCCAAAATTTCAACCCTTCAACTGTCATATTGACGGAGCTATTGTAGTTCTATTGATATTCATTTTATTGTTTTTTTTTTTAAAGCAAATGCTCCATTGAAAAATTTGAAGATATTGAGAAATATTTCAGGCCTTGTCAGGGAGTTTTATAATTATTTTGATTTTTTTGGAAATGTATTTCTTGCAATAAAAATAACAGGAAAAATTAAAAAACTTATTCTATTTTTTTAAAATCTGGTTATTTTAGTATCAAATAAATAGTTTTTGAACGTGGAAAACTGTTTCGGATTTAAATGTGGATATTTCATTTTTTCTAAAAAAAATAACTGATAAACCTGCCGTTTCCTTTCAATATAGCTTTAGCGGACACGCATGGTTGATTGTTAATTCTATCGTGCATACGACTTACTTCATTATGAGGCGCCTTTTCAAAATTCACCCTGTACAAGAATAGGTAGAACTTAATCGCGAATATCTCTTGTTGTATTTAACGCTGCAATATTTTTTTCTTCATATCGACGGAAATATGGGCAGCTATTTATGATAAAATTTTTGGTAGTATGAGAAATGCCAAATTCACCCAAAGATGAAGTGTTTTAAAATGTTTCGTATGAACGAACATCAAGGTGAATTCAGTGCCGAAATGAGGCGCGTTTAAATTTCAACCGCATGAATTGAACGAATCATCGCACAAAGCGAATCGTGCAAAACCGATACATAGAAATAAGGAATATTTTTAGTGGTTGAACGCAGTGGGCTTGCGACATGTTGTACTGGCTGATGAAACAAACACTAACTGTGAATGCTGAGGAAGATTCCATGAGTTCAACCAATAGCCAGCTATCTTATATTGAACTAGCTGACCCGTCGAACTTCGTCTCGCCCAAAATTTTTTTTTGAATTTATGTTTTCGGACAGCAGAATTGTCAAACGACTAAGTGCTTCACGTATGTCTCCACTGTTTTTCTGATTACCTAACCTTCAATCAACGGAATGCGACACACACGCTTTAGTTCAAAAAAGGAGTATCACATAAAAAATTAATGTGAAAATGTGAAATACTTTTATTAAAATTGAGCAAATTCACAGGTTGTCATCTCATCCTTTGAGTCATTGAACTGAACAGAGATCCTTCTCTAACGGCTTCGATGGAATGGATATAAGGTGCCACGTTTTCCGTTCCAGATGTGACTCTAAAATGTTGGATTGATAAACTTAACACAATGTTGCAGAGCTTCTCTTCTAGAATTGTTCATTCGGTAGAGTAAGATATATTTACAATTTGTTTTTAGCCCAAGTAACCAAAAGTTCGTAAAAAAGGATTTGGCTTAAGTAGCATACAAAACATTCCCAGCAGTCCGTTTTTAAGGAATTACTCAAACTTGAATGTTCACCCGACGCAACAGAACAAACTTTGCAGAAGTTCCTTGTACAGCTTTAGAGCAGCGAGAAAGTTTTCTGTGAACATTTTTTGTACGTTCTAGTTGCTGAAAAAGTACCACGCGTACATTCAAGCTCTAATAGAGTCGATACTTTTCAGGTACTGTGGAACCTTTGGTTGCTTGGAGAGACGACGCTTAAATTTTAATTTGATATTGATCTTACCAATTTTAACATTCTTCACAGAATATGAAACAGAAAACGGGAGTCTCAATCCATTATGGTAATCACATTGAACATTGATCTAATTGCCACATTCGAAAGTAAACTGAAAGGAAGATCTCTTAGTTTGACCTTAGCGCTTCTACAGCACAATCTTTTCATTGATTCATTCAAAAATTTTCTGATTTTTTAAACTCGCTCTCACAATGATCAATATTATTCATCTAATTTCAGTACACACAATTCTTCAACTGGATATCAGAATTTTCCTTCTACCTGTAGCGGTCATACAGTAAGATGCATTTTATCATTAATTTATTTACCAAGCAATAATTTTGATACCCAATTAATCACGTATGCATGAGAATTCTCCACACCAAACATCTCGTTGCGCGCCAAAAAATTTATTCGACCATCTAGTATTCTTTTCGTCGACGGCCAAGCACTTAAGGTCAAAACCGCATTCGGACGACATTTCCATCGCCGATTTTTTTTTTTCGCTCTTCGGTTATGACTGAGCTGCCGGCGTGCGCATGTATACACGGAACCGCAAATCAACCTAATTTCAAGTACATTCCACCCAATTTGGGGGTTTCGTTCAATAAACTAATTTTAGGTAAAGTGGCTCTAGGTAGTTTTCGTAAGACACGTGCAAAAAAATACTTAAAGATGAGTAATATTTACTCTACAGTTGAGTCGTATTGACTCAATTTCAAGTTAATACGGTTTACTTAATTTTAGCTTATTGAACGAAACTCTCGCTGTTGGGTGGTTTTGCTCTTTGTATTTTGACAACAATTGAAGGAGAGAATGAAAGGAAGTACGCAAAATTAAGTAAAAAGAAGTCAAATAATAGGTAGTTTTTATTTTCCGTGAGGTACGCCGGACCCGACATAAAATTCATATCTTTGGCAACGATATTCCTCACCGAGCTTTTCGCACCGTAGCAACTGTGTCGGGTCCGGCGTACCTATACATGCGCACGCCCGTGCTCAGCCATAGCCGAAGAGAGAAAAAGGCGGGTGGGTAATGTCAGAGACATAACTGGATGTCGTGAATACGAAAACAACTGACATGTTCCTTAACACTATCACTATCAATTGTATGAATTATGCACGCATTCCCCTTTTTCACATTTTTCGCAAAAACAAAGAAAGCTTCACTTGATCTCGATTACTGTGAATTTCACACAGCGAAAAGTGCACAAATCTAAGCAAACTATTCTTGATTTGCAGTAAACTGAGGATATTTCCCTACGATTTGCAAACAACAAATCCTAATAGTTCTTTAGAAATCTTTTAGAGCCATTAGAACGGCTGATATTGTGCAATGCTCTCCACCGTTGTTTTTTTTCCCAATGCTAATGACTGGCAGCTGTGACGTAATCGCTCTTGTCGAAAGCATGCAGACGACACAAAACACATCTGCTCGCAGTGGCGATTAGAGATGGGCAATTCGCTCCTGAGCTGTTCCAGTGAATCGAATCTTTAAAGTGAGCTGACAGCTCACAGCTCTTTTTAAAAGAACCGCAGCTCACCAGTTCACCGCACTGGTAAGGTGGAAACAAGTTATGAGCTGAACGGATCTTCGGCTCTTGAATAGCGAGTTCTAAATGAGAAGAAATGTGTGCTTTCATTTGTTCTACCAAATGTGCATCTATCCTTTAACAGATTGAATGTGCCATTGTCAATAAAAAATCTTACCTCTCACTCAGTAGGCTAAGGTACATTTAGGGATGCCAAATGTGTGACATAATAATGATTCGCACACAAATTAGTTCGCATAGCATTGTTCTTTGTGCATTAATTATTTCGATCATGCATATGAAAGAAAAACGGAGTAAGAGAAACGGCACAAGAAAAACGGTGCGCTCAAAACGAACCTTCAGTTCAATCTAAATGAGCTGATGAGCTGATGCATTGAATCGATTCACTTTAGTGAGCTGATCGGATCGGAGCTGCTCACCGGTATGAGCTGTTTCGCACATCTCTAGTGGCGTTACAATCCAAACTGATTGAATTTTTGTTAAGAGATTTCCTTTTATGTGATTTCGTTTGTAGCTTTTTCACTAATGGGCGGTCCTAACGGCTATAAAAATAGCCGCATACAGAATTTTATTGTCGATTATTTCATTTCGGATTTGCATAATTTATTGAAAGAAATTATTAATATGCTGTAGGGATTCGGTTCTAGCATTCACAAGGACCAAATTGAGGAACTCAATTTGGTCCGTCGCTGCTGGTTGATGATTCCACTCCCACGACGTCTGCTTCCATCGAACGCACGAAAAGAAATGATCGATTTTCGACCACGGTTCCCCTTTTATACGCATTCAGTTGAAGATATGTGCCTGACTACCTCAAAATCGTCGTCCTTGCGCGAAAAACCCAAGCAAAAGTAAGGTGTTTTCCGCGTTGTTTTCAAATTTGAAGAAAACTTAATTTTTGAGTTGTTTGTGGTTATCGCACACTGTTCAAAATATTATCCTGAATTCCTGATCATATTTTTGATGAAATGGTGAAAGAATTATGTTGCTACCATTAATACAAGTCGAGATATTCACGATTAAGTTCTGCCCATTCTTCCATATGGCTAATTTTGAAAAGGCGCCCCATAGTAAAGTAAGTCGTATTCACGACAAAAGTCAACGCCGGAGAGCTCGGATCGGCCGAATGCGGAGTGCCCTTCATGCAACTCGTTGCACGCCAAACATCAATCGTAGATCTAGCAAGCATTGGCGACTTTTTCAGTGGAAAATTCCATTGTCCATACAAAACAACTTTATGGATTTTTCCCACTTTTCCTACAAGTTTTGCAAATTTTTTTGATGTACGAACCCGGTGGGGGTAAAAAACTAATCGAACAAAAACAGAATCATGTGAATCCGTCCATCCGTTTTTACGTGATGCGATTACAAAAATGATCTCTGCATTTATATATATATATATATATATATATATATATATATATATATATATATATATATATATATATATATATATATATATATATATATATATATATATATATATATATATATATATATATATATATATATATATATATATATATATATATATATATATATATATATATATATATATATACTAGCTGACCCGTCGAACTTCGTCTCGCCTAATTTTTTTGTGATTCTTATTTTCGGACAGCCGAGTGGTCAAATGGTTAATGTCGTTAACGTTTCTCTCCATTATGTGGCTGACTTCTTAGCCTACAATGAACAGTTTGTAACGAACTCAGAGATAACACTATAGTTTCCAAAATATTTGTCATCTTCGAATGCATTAAGCATAGATAGCAGATTACATGTGCAGGCTCAATTGAACACTAAATACGTTTAAAATTCATTGGCAAATCCTTGGAGATTATAGGAAAGAAATTTTTTTAAGATCGGTTGTCCAAAAAATGTTTCACCGCTAGTCTGGTGATTCTACATAGTCATGTTTGATGAATGTTCGTAGAATTGCAATCACCGGATCAATTCTCGAATAAAAATTTAGCGATAAAATTCTTTTACATTCAATAGTTAAAACTATCATTTTATCCAATTAGTATCCATTCACTTATACATGAACACTGAATTCACCAAATAATCGTATTAATAGTCATATCATAAGTTGAGTACTCCGTCTACCATTAGGGAATGGCTATGAATTAGCTTCTGAGAATTAATATCAAACAAAATTATATGAAAAATGTGCAATACTTCTCTTATAATGAAGCGAATATGTGGATTGAATATACCAACTGTCTTTTCTTTTGAGCCAATGCATTCAACAGGGACAATAGATCTCACAACTAACAATTTTAAGGTACCATGTGTTTTCTTTATTTTCTTTATTTATGGAGCAGATAAAAGCCCAGTTGAGATAAGTTAATATCAATCTATCACTGTCTCCAGTAGGCATAAAACCTCCTCATCTTTTGGATCAACCGATTACAGAATATCCAAATGATACATTTCATGCTATTAACTATTATAATTATATAACAACCTTTCCAGATATATTTATGATTTGAATTTGGGAATTGGTCAAACAAAACAATTTCGGAAAAAGGGAATGATTTTTCTTAAGCTACTTTCAAAGTTAATGAATAGTATATAAAAGCCGCCCGTTTTCAAGTAATTATCCACAATTAAAAAAACGCCACTGAGCGAACTTTAGCTCAGCGCAGCAAGAAAGCTAGCTTATAACTTGTTCTGCACCTTCAAGTTGCCAAAAATTCCTCTTCTACAGCAGCCAGCAAGTAGTTGTTTTCTTATACTGTGAAACTTTTGGTTCCTTGGGGAGACCTCGCTTAAATTTTGTTTCGAGCTATTCATCATCTAACCCTTGCATTTAATTGTCATTTTTTATCTATGCCTATCCAAATAATTTGTAAGCAAAATGTTAGAAACATCCCAGCAGAATCGTATCATTGATTAGTTCAATAATAATTCGCTTAACTCACACCCACGATGACCAATATTATTCATCTAACTGATTTCATGGCACAAATTGCATCTAGTTCTGGTAAACGAAATCAGAACATTTGCTTCTGCTTGCGGTATGGCTTGAAAAGTATAACGACATAGCTATAACAGTCCTATGCATTTCGCCATTTATTCATTTAGCAAGCAATAATTTTGATACCCAATAAAGCACGTGGCTCAAAATTAAGATTAACATCAATCAAGTATGCCTGTGAAAACTTCACACAAAACAACTCGTTGCGCGCCAAAAGATTCTTCCAACGATCTAGTATTCCTTCCTTCGACGGCCAAACACTTATGCAACTCGTTATGCGCCAAACACCTATCGATGATCTAGCAATCATTGGCGATTTTATCAGTGGAAAATTCCATTGTCCATACAAAATAACTTTATTGGTTTTTCACACTTTTCCGGTAAGTTTTCCTAATTTTTTTGATGTACGAACCCGGTGGGGGTAAAAACTGATCAAACAAAAAAAAATCATCTCAATCCGTCCATCCGTTCTTACGTAATGCGATTACAAAGAATGATCTCTGCATTTTTATATATATTACTAGCTGACCCGTCGAACTTCGTCTCGCCAGAAGAATTGTCAAAAGACTAAGTGGTCAACGTTTCTCTACATTACTTTTCTGATTACTTACCCTACAATCAACGGAATTCGACGCCCATTCGCTTGAGCTCAAAAAGAAGAAATATCACCAAAGATTTATGTGAAAATATGAAATACTTTTGTTAAGCGAAAATTGAACAAATGCACAGATTTCTAGTCTGAACAGTCCGTTTTAAGGAATTACTCACACGTGAATGTTCACCCGACTGAACAAACTATGAAGCAGTTTTTTATACACAAAAAATTGTAATTTTTGCTGCTACGATATGTAAAATATTATTATTATTTATTATTTACTGACACGGCCTGTGAACTCTGAAATGTCATTTCTCTTGACGAACTCAGTGAAAGTTTTACCAATATTCGGAAAATTAATAAAAAATAATGAAGAATTTCAGTAATCATCACTATACATTCAGCAGAAATACAGATCTGTTAAATAACATCATTTTCGGACGTAAAGCAAATGTGAAAATTTCTAGATTTGTAGAAAAAAATAGTGGTGCAAATTGATTGCTGTGCACAAAATAGATACTACTGATTCCTGGCGGTACGTTTTCATTGCGGGTGAATGTATTCAAAAAGCCTTCTACAACGTTTTATATCAGCACTCTAAAAATATTATGGGTGATCCCATATTCTACTGAATTGCATTCTAAAGATATTTGATCATTTTATTTGTATAAATTATTTCTGGAGAGCAAATGTAATTCAATTCATTCATCACACGTAAATAAATTAATTAATCGGATGGAAATATGTTTTGAAAACAAAATTGCTCCTTCCTTTCACAGATCTCTAATAAAATTTACCAAAAAACAGTGAAGACGTTCACAGTTTTAGGATTGTTTTGTAAATTTCGCCGAACGTCGGTATTGAATGATGAAGAAGTCAGTAGAATTATGACAAATCGAAGTTCAGTGGAACTCTACCGATCATTCAACAAATAAAACTTTTGCTGAACGGATTACCGAATGTTCAGCTGCTTGAAAGTCAGTAAAACTGTACCGACATCCGTAAAAATAATTCGGTGTGTACAACTTTCAAGCAGCGAGAAAGTTTTCTCAGAATCAAGTTCAAGTTATCAAAAAATACCAGCCCTGAGCTCTTATAAAGATGATATTTTCAGATACTGCGGAACTTTTGATTGCTTGGATACGACGCTTAAATTTCAATTTGATATTGATCTTAACAGTTTGAGCATTCTTCACAGAATATGCAATATAAAATGGCAGTCTCAATCCATTATGGTAATCATCTTGAACATTGATATCTAATTGCCACTTATTATGTGCGCTTACTCTAATCTAAATTATGTGCGTTTACTTTAATCTAAATCATTAGAAAGAAAAATGCAAGAAAAATCTCTTAGTTTGACTTTAGCGCTTCTACAGCACAATCTTTTCATTGATTCATTAAACAAATTTCTGATTTGTTTATCTTGCCCCCGCGATGACCAATACTTTTATCTGACTCCATTGACCTCAATTCATCAACTGGTAAATTATATGAAAACTTCTTCTTTTGCCTACAACGGTTTTCTAGAACAGTCATTGAGTCATTTATGTCGTTTTCGCTTGATACCAAACCTAACCCAGTTTCACCCTAACTGCTGTCAAACCTAGTTTTAACGTTGTTGAACTGAAAACCGAGTCAGTTTCGAACCTGGTTTTTATTTCAGGTTTGCTCAAACCCCCGTTGCTAAATGCGAAATCATCACAGTTTCGTGAAAAGTGTTTGTTTGATGAAACTACCCTGGGTCAGTTTCAGTTTTCTCAAGCGAAAACGGCATTAGTAAGCAATAATTTTGATACCCAATCAAGCACGTGGTTCGAAATGACGAATCACATCGATCAAGTACTCATGTGAAATCTTCACAGAAAACAACGCGTTGCGCGCCAAAAGATTTTCTAACGATCTAGTATTCTTTCCTTCGACGGCCAAACACTTATGCAACTCGTTATGCGCCAAACACCTATCGATGATCTAGCAATCATTGGCGACTTTTTCAGTGGAAAATTCCATTGTCCACACAATATAACTTTATTGGTTTTTCCCACTTTTCCGGTAAGTTTTCCAAATTTTTTTGATGTACGAACCCGGTGGGGGTAAAAACTGATCAAACAAAAAAAAAAGCATCTCAATCCGTCCATCCGTTCTTACGTGATGCGATTACAAAGAATGATCTCTGCATTTTTATATATATAGATATATGTATATAAATATATATATATATATATATATATATATATATATATATATATATATATATATATATATATATATATATATATATATATATATATATATATATATATATATATATATATATATATATATATATATATATATATATATATATATAGATAAAAGTGATAAACTGATGCAAACAAACCTGAATTGATTGATAAAAACAGTGTTTAGATTAACTAATGAATACCAACATTCTAATGTAATATTCGAAATGTATTAGGTTTAAAGTACTATGTATTGTGGATTCTACGGCGATGAAAAACGTATTTATGGAAAAAATATGGGGAAGATGCATTCGTGTATGTTGTTTAAGACGGTCAATTTAGTCATTCAATTAAAAATGTAAATTCTCTTTTAATTGGTTTTCTCACCTATCGTGAAATTGTTCGTTCTTTGTTACACATAAAAATCTTTGGCATAAAAAAACTGAATAGTATTCAAACAAGTTCTTTTCTATATGGAACTAGAACTGGCTTGTAAGATGTTTACTAAAATATTTTGTTTGTGAAGTGCATAATCATATCAGTATATAAGTAAAAAATATTTAACTAATATCTCTTGAATTTTTGAAGCAATTATTAATACTTTTTGTCCGTGTTGAAACCTTTTGTTCAGAACTCTAGCCTTTCGTCGAACATTTGTTCTAATCATTCTCCTCACATTTCTCAACATACAATTTTTTTTGCGGACCAGTTTCATTACAACCGGAGCACAATACAAGAGGGGTAACCTACTCAGCCCCTCTTCACCAAGGAATCTGTTCCGAAACTTTCAAGAACTGATACAATCTTGGGAGGGGGGCTCGGTATCTTCCGAAGGATGAATTTACACAGCAAAGTGTAGTAAATGACACACGTCACAACGACCCTGCCTGCTGGAAGCCTGCTTCTTCTGGTCCTGGTTCTGGTCTCGAGAGTGGTAAACTTTGCAATTTCCGATTGATGAGGTTGAAGGCATGAACTTAGCAAAAGCAAAGCAGAACAAAGCGCGGGGAAGGTGGGGGGACACACAGGAAGCTAGCTGCCGGTTGCTGGAGAATGTGTGTGAGCTCGATAATCGGAGCCCTGCCTTCAGGTTGCCGGTGTTGAGTTTGGTGTGCCTTTTTCCAGTACCGATCGCTTTCACGACAAATGGATGGGTTTGTTTTGAAAATGGAAAGTTTCGGCTTGCTTCGATTGAATTGGTAAATCAATTGGAGGATTTTGTCCGTTGCCAAGCCGATCAAGCTCATTTGGGTACGGTTGGTTTATTGGGACTTAAACCGAAAGAGGTGATTGCGGATGTTATTTAACCCTCCTCTCGAACTGTTTTACTCTGAGAGTCGTTAAAAAGATTTACCGAATGTTTTGGTGAAGTTTGATATAATATTTTGCTGAACTCATCAGTTCGAACGAATATTCCAAAATCAATTGCAGACCTGTAACAACAACTATTATCGGCGTATTTTTACGATGGGCGTACTTGATTCATTATTCCGTATGAAAACATGAAATATATTTAGATTCAACAAATGTGGTTTTTTAGCGGGGTTAAGAAATTCTTTCATTTAGCGTTCGAAATTTGACTGGGGACTGGGTCTCTCGTATGTCTCGTTTCGACAAGTGTTGCTCGGAAAATGATGGGAAAAATAAGAATGCTCATCTTTTATATCGATACAGTTGTACAGCAGCAGATTATTCGTTCTATATGTTGCTGCAAAACTCGTTTAAGTTGAAAATTTTCGAATCTATTGGCAGTTAGATTATATTAGATACAATACGAGATATTCACGATCAAAAACTTACCACTCTCTCAGAGAGTAAATTTTGAAAAGGCGCTCTATAGTGAAGTATTCACGACAAAAACCGTTAATAACCGATACACCCTAACTGAACATAACTCAAAATTGAGTGACACACTTAAATTCATAACAAGTGCACGTACTCTAAACTTGAGTTACCACCTATCAACTCATTTAAGTTAAGGGACGAAATTGTCAAAATTTGAGTTCTTTGTTAATGTTTATATACAAAGTAGTTCTTCTTTCTATCAAATGGAAGACGCAAAAAAGTGATTCAAAACCGTTTCCTTTTGACTTTTTTTTGGAGTCAAAATTGAACGATTTCGATATCCTCATACTGGACATAATTGCATAATTGAAACCACCGAATTTCTATTGAAAATACATATGATTGATGATTCATGGATTCAAAAACCGGCAATGGAAAACGATGTATTCTTGCATTCTTAAATTCGATAACAACATTCTCAACGTTTACTCTAATGTATGAATGAATGCGAGAGAACTCATGGTCTGAGTAAATTTTACTCAAATCCATATTTAAATTTTCACATATTGTTCCAGTTTATGAATTTTAGCAATCGCAACTCAAACCATAAGTTATGTTCAAAGAGCGTGAAGGTGAAATTCTCTGTCGGAAACGGGTGTTGCCAGAGTTACCATATTGGCAGATTTTTCTTTAAAACCACAGATTTTTTCACCTATTTTGTCACACAGATTCTGAACACAGAACACAGATTTTATCAAAACTCACAGATTTCTACAGATTTTTGTGAATTTGTGATTAATCTGTGTTGCACAGATTTTCAATTTTATGCACAGATTTTGACAGATTTCTGAAATCGATCACAAATGAGCAGAGAAAAAACTAAGAGAAGATAACTATCCGACAAAGCGGTTGGAATTAGCGAGATTTATTTTGCTCACCAAAATGATTCCGATCAGCTATTACGTTACGGAAAACGTGCACAGATTTTGCACAGACAGTTTTTTGGATTGATCATAGATTAATAAAAATCCTGGAACAGGCACGTATCCAGAGGGGGTGGGTGGGGCTTCTCCCGAAATCGGACACTCTTATAGATTCCCTTTTATATACTAATTAATATAGAAAACTTTTTGGTTAAAGATTTTGGATGAAAAAAGGCGTATGGGTAATGTCAGCGACATAACTGGAGGTCGTAAATACGAAAACAACTGACATGTTCCTTAACACTTCCGAATATCAATTAGTTGATCAATTGTATGAATTATGCAAGCATTCCCCGTTTTCATATTTTTCGTAAAAACAAAGAAGGCTTCACTTGATCTCGATTACTGTGAATTTCACACAGCGAAAAGTGCACAAATCTAATCAAACTGTTCTAGATTTGCACTAAACTGAGGATATTTACCTTCGATTTGCGAGCAAGAAATACTAATAGTTCCTTAGAAAACTTTTAGAGCCATTTGAACGGCTGATTTTGTGTGATGCTTCCCACCGTTGTCGTCTTTTCGTTGTTTTTTCACCAATGCAAACGACTGGCAGCTGTGACGTAATCGCTCTTGTCGGAAGCGAAACTAATTTTGCAAACGACACACAATACATCTGCTCGCAGTGGCGATAGAATTCAAACTGATCCAGTTTTTGTTAAGAGGTTTCTTTTCACGTGATTTCGTTTGTAGCTTTTTTACTATTGGGCGGTCCTAACGGCTGTGGAAATAGCCGCATACAGAATTTTAATGTCGATTATTTCATTTCGGATTTGCATTTCATTGAAAGCAATTATCAGGATGCTGTACGGGATTCATTCCTGCCTTTCAGAAGGACCAAATTGTTAAACTCACTACGATATTAAGCACTGTTCGGAACATTTTTCTCGAACGATTTGTTGTACAGCAGCAGATATTTTGTTCTCTTCCTCAGAACGCGATCTGATTGGTTGGTGTTGACATGGGTCAAATAAGACAGGTTTTTCAATAGTGTACTATTGAGATACTTCAATGCTGTTGCTATACACGTTTAAGTTGAAAAATTTCGATTCTATTGGTAGTTAGATTACATAAATCCTTTCACAGATTACTGAGCTATGAGCTTTCAAAATACGAGAAAGGCAAACGCGTCTTATGAATTATCCTCTTTGATACTCGTTTATACCAAACATTCCAGAAAAGTTTAATTTTGAATTATTTGAGATTAATGCACACAACACAAATTTTATCATAAAATTGTGATCATATTTCCGATGACATGTAGCAAAAATTATGTTGATTCGTTAGATACAACAAGAGATCAAAAACTTATCACTCTCTCAGAGGGTAAATTTTGAAAAGGCACCCCATAGTAAAGTGAGTCGTATTCACAACAAAAACACATTTTTGGGAGGTAAAAAGACGAACGCGAGCGCACTTTGGAAACATGTTTGTCTATGCTGATGCAGATTTGGTTGGACTTTTCGTGTACGTTGATAATTGTTGACGAAACTTGGATCAATTATTACACGCCAGAGAAAAGGAATATTATCTGACTATATACTGAAACCGGAACGAACCTTGAAAACGGAAAATTAAACCATCGACAGTGAGTATTAGTATTCCCCATCCACATTATTCACCTAATTTGATTTCCTCGAACTATCACGATCTCCTTGCGCTTATTTGTTACAGAATATTAAGCAATCGATGTGAGCTTCATTTAGGAATGGTCGATTGCTACTTCCGGAACCTGAAAACGGAAATCACCGAAGTAAGTTTGTATGGCTGTCAACTAAAATGATTTACGAATAGAAGTTGTTTTGAGGAACGTAAAGAAGACTTTTTCTGTTTTCTCACGAGTCGAAACAAGGGAGCTACCTCGGACCACTCATGTTCGTGCTATTCATGAATGCTTTTTGCAGTGAATTTTAAGAATATATCGCAGGCCTTATGGGTTGAGTTGGTCTACAAATGGAAATGACATTATTGATGTGTATTTTCCCTAGAAGGTTCACATTCTGCACTAGTACGCAGTATTCTGGAATAAGGAGTTGCGGTTATGTGCCCTATTTTTCCGGAACCAGAAAACTACTTTGGCTGAAATTTAACCGAAATCTATAAAACTATTCCTGCGAACTTCATCCTAGTTTTTGACCGTTATTAAGAAGATTGCTTGAGATATTGATAAGTGCTTCCGGAAATTCGAATTGAAACCAACAAAATTTCCAATCTAGAAGAAGCTCTTTCTTTACATTGTCACCAGAGCTTAAAATTGTCACACATTCTCAATGAAAGAAACCATTCCGACAGTCTCATTTTCAATGTTTTACTGTCTCATTCGTAAATGACCGACACCAGAACAAACGAAGAGAGACGAAGCATTTTGTTTTCTTTTCTAAAAAATGAGATAGTATAATTGCCAACGTCACTCTTTCCTCTATGACAAGACGAAACATCTTTAGGGAGCATCAGCAGAATTTCAATTCTCATTCTTTCATCGATGTATTGAAAATCTGTGACGCTTGGCTATAAAAAGTGACTAAAATATGACAATTCGAAGTAATTCCATCCCAGAACCTCTTTGGAAACCAAAACTACTACAAATTGGAGCACCAAAATGTAAAAGTCATTGTGAAACCTTTTTCTGTCATTTTCGATTCTCAAAGCTTCGGTTGAATATCGACACTGCATACTATGGGATTTTCACAGACACCCGTAAATGGCAGAAAGAGCAAATGAAAGAAAGAACACAATTTTGAAACTACTATCTCGCTTATGTCATTGACTGGACCTGGATTTCGTTCTCATAGTTTGCAAGCGAAGCTGAGAGTGACAGTAATTTCTTGTTATTCTCGTCTATTTTTAGTCAATGAAAATGACGTTTATTAGCTCTGATTGTCACATCTGAAAACATCAAATACTCTGTAATACCGGAACTGGAAGTCGAAACCGTACTATGAGACTGTATAATATGAGAGAGTTAAATTTTTTTTTCCAAGACGCAAGAAGTATTAAAGGCGCAGGTACTAAATTAGATACATAAAGAAGTTTGTTGTTTTATTTTTGTTCTTGGTGCCTCCCGAAACAAAATCCTGGGTACGGGCCTGATCTGGCATACTTGGTCTTTACACTGATAAAAAAATTTACAATCGATTCATATGTAAACACCTAGGACAGGACCAGACAACTGGCTTCTTTTTCTAGAAAAATATCTCTCTTCTTAATCCGGTTGCTCCCTGCTGTAAATAATAAATGCCTCGCGATCACTGCTGCCAGTAGAGATAGTTATTCATTCTGAAAACTTTCTCCTCTTATAACATGCGAATATTTATCATTTCAAAACACTTAGACAAATGTTATATCGGTCAAAAATATAGCTCTGGATTCATTTTGATCAGATGTTTGTTTTGAAGAAAACGTTTAGTTGAAACAGCTTAATAAAATTTTTCTAAAACACTCAATTTTGGGTAATTGATTTTTACAGCTTTAAAAACTAAATTATTCAACATATTCTATTTGAGAAAAATAATAACATACAGAAGTATCCAAAGATTCGGTGCTATTCTCAACCAACATAATCAATATTCTCGTCCATATCACACTTCGTGATTTCAGGCTTTCTCTTTGTATCATCCAGTGATTGTTAAATGTACTCGTATACTTTCCGCATTGACAGGACTTAAAAATAAATTGAACTTAAGTCCTATTGAACCACCCTGCAGTAATATTGATTTCAACAACTTGTACTTGCTTATGTCAATTTCAACCAATCACGAGCTGGTCCGAAACTGGTCCTAGAAGTGGATTAACAATTGTCAGGTCCTGTCCTAGGTAAACACCACTTCAATTCAATATGCTTTTTCATTTCAATACACAAACAAAGCGATTTGTTTCAAGATTTCATGTACAAATTCACTAAGATACAAGATGAGATTAGTTTTCACTTAGCTTTGAGGTGTTTTTCTTTTGCTATTGAATCGAACTACATGTGTAAAACACTTCATTATCAAGTGGGAAAGGGTACAGCTCAAATGTAAGTGCAAAAAACTTGATTCGGTCAACTGTGTTTCAATTGAAATGTATATGAAAAACAATGTGTCATTCATATGAAATTCATAAAGAATCGAGAGATAACGATATATCTTATCATTTTCATGACCATTTCAGATAAATGTAACATGATTTCCACTAAATATCAACAGGTTTTACACTCATTTTATGAGTTAAGTATGTTTTCATGAATTTCATGTGTTCTACAAGTAGTGATAGTTCAAATGCTTTGCACATGATGCTAGCGTGCAAATTATTTTCAGTGTAACCGAAATTTTAACAGAATTCCGGAAAAAAATATCTGACATACATAGCCCGTTTTTCTTCTGTTCATCGGTCAACATTCCTAATTAGATTTTTATCGTGACGTCACAAATGAACAAGAATTCATCCTTGACAGTTTGGCGGTACTGTTTATAAACACGCTTAAACAAAAGCGAGGAACAAATCTCAAGCAATGATCTTTACACTTCACAACTAGCCACTTTTATTCAATAACCACCATATCGAATCGTTAACAAATGTTTTAAAATTCTATTTAGGCGATATGGACCGTAAATGCTCTCATCCAATTTGTCAACAGACAAACCAAAAAAAGTCTGTTTACAAACAGTACCGCTGAACTGTCAAAATGTGTTCATTCGATTGAGGTTATCAGTGACGGGTAACCTCACAAAATGAACTTTCTTCTGACTGCCGCCTATGTACAGTGGTCCGAAATGGGAAATTAGCGTGACAAAAATGTTTTCACTATTAAATATTAGGTTTCTGTTGTTGGTGTCTTCACAAAAGTTGTTACTAGGGTGGCCCTTATTCAGATTGAAATCTGAAATCTAACTTTCTTATTAGAACTCAAAAATGATTTCGTTGTACAATAAAGTTGTAGGAAATTTTATTTTGAGCCACTTTGCTGAAAAAAGCACCTCTCTAGCTTTTTATTTGATCGAGTTACATTAATCTTCCCGAGTAAAAGTAGGGTGGCTCCTGAAAAATCATTTATTTTATTCTAGCTTTTTGTGAAGCTTTCTATGGAAAAGTTGTCTTAGAAAGAGTTGTTGAACTAATTATTGTGCATAATTTTGCTGAACCAAGCTTTTTCATATGAGCTACCAGTGAAAAATTATGATTGTTTTTTCATCAAAAGCTAGTCAACTCTCAAATATAAATATTCATTAAATGCCAGATCGATAAAAATGTATCCTATGCGGTTCCTGAAAGGTCATAATATAAGTAAAAGTTTAAGAGAAAATTGGAAGGAACTTCAGAGAGCGCCATGCTAGAAAATTCAGCAGAATCGTGAACATCGAAGATGTTTTTGAAAGGCTTTTGGCATTGTCGTACAAGCAAAATAGGGGAAGTTCAGAAGACTTACCCTAACAAGCAAAATATTTAGTTTTAAATAATAAAATAATTCATTGTTTCATTTATTCTATACATACCAAACCGTCATCAACTGTAGTTGTATGTTTTATTCTGAACCCTCAACCAGCAGCGACGGAGAGAGCGCCTTCGTGCTGAAACTGGATTCTGGAACTGTATTCCGGAACTAATTTGAGTTTCGAAATTGCAATTCTAGAATTGAAACTGGATTCTGAGTCTGTTATTGGTTCTAAATTTAGTTCTTGAACTCAGGATCCAGTTCTTTATTCCAGACTTCTTCTATTCGGTTCTTTTTAGAACCATAATAGTACTCCTAGAGAATTATTCGGAAATTTACTTTACTGTACTCTATAAAACCCATTCTGGTAGTCATGGCGAAAAATCGTCTTCATGTTTTACAGCTTAGTTCTGGAATATGGGTTTAGAATTCAGAGTCTGCGTGCTGAACTAACTAAAATCGTCACCATTTTTTTTATTATAAAGAACTATACTGCTTATTTCATAGTATTTAAGTGCGTTTCAGAATGTTTAATGTAACTAATCTGTAATTTAGTCTAGGCGCATCGTTTAAATTTCTAGTAATGAAAATGGGGAAAGTTGCACAATTCAAACAATCGATGAACTACCAATTCGAATTCGGAAGCATAAATAAAGCGTGTCATATTCGTATTCACGACATCCAGTTATGTCTCTGACATTACACACCCGTACTTTTTGTCACGCTAATTTCCTGTTTCGGACCATCGTTCAGTGGTTTGTTTGCAGTTTAAATGTTCATTTGAGGATCATCGTTTGAATTTAAAAATTGCCAGTCGCGTCACACTAAACAGAGTTCGAACAAAATCGCTCCTTGATGCTGAAAATGCATACAGGGCAATCTTTTTAGTTCTGTTGTGTAGAACAGAATGAACTTTTTTTGACAGTCGGCGTGTATTTGTTTATAGTTTAAAAGTTCATCGGAGGTTCATCGTTTGAATGTAAAAATTGCAAGTCGCCTCAAACTGAACATATTTATACAAATATCGCTAATTTTCTCAGTTCTTTTCACTGTGGAACACGTTTTAAACACTTTCATTCTTCAATTTTTAATTTGCAGTCGCAAAAGTAATTAGGTTCTACACGATGACGACACAAATGAACTGTCGATAAACCCAATTCGCTTTTGACAGTTGCCGTGTGTGTGTTTTGTTTTGCGACTGCAAATTAGAAATTGAAAAATGATGGGTAAGTGCCTGTTAAAAACGTGTTCCACAGTGAAAAGAACTGAGAAGATTAGCGATATTTGTATAAATATGTTCAGTGTGAGGCGACTTGCAATTTTTACATTCAAACGATGAACCTCTGATGAACTTTTAAACTGTAAACAAATACACGTCGACTGTCAAAAAAAAGTTAATTCTGTTCATTTCGTGAGGTTAAGTCATGTTCGTGCAAAACTTGATACTACAACCAAAGATAAATAATAAAGACATGTTCGTGCTTATAAATATTTTTAAAAAATGTGGTTCGTTCCCGGTACCTTCTGAAATGACCGCACTAACCGCTTGGTGGAGCGCGAGATTAATTGCATTGTTATCATTTCGACCAAAGTGTGCCATAAAATCTCAATATATACAAATGAGCTAACGAATCGAAAGGGTTCTCACGGTTTGGCATTTGCATTATGAACGTGATGATGGGAACTCAGCAGTGCAACCAATTTATCACCATTGGTGCCAGTTTCACGGAGGACCGTAGATGTGCGCCAAAAACAAGATCGTGACTGTCATGTCTGGAAGTTCGTTTGTGCTACAACTTCGTTGGAACGGAAATAAATTCATTTCGATTATTTTATTATACATGAATATTACAAGCGGACTGATTGTTTAGTTCGGGTTTGGTGAATAAATCAAGGACAAAAAGTAGATTTTTAACAAAAACAAACTCATCGAAAGTCAACAGTGGCAATATCATATTTAAAAATGTTCTAGTTCCGAATCAACATCAATTACGCACCCGAGCGAAGAAAACATTTGGGATGGTTGCTGTCGGTTTCGTTCGCAAAAGGCAAATATTTTGTCACGTGTCATCCGGAAAAGTTCAATATTTGTATTTGTTTATAAGTGCGTTTGAAATTTTTTGCTGCTGCTGCTGCTTCTAACAACGAGAACCAATTCGGTCTATGGCGTGGTCTATGACTGGGCACGTCCCGTACCGTACCGATTCCCTAATTGTTTTACCGGAAACCGAGTCTGAACCGGCCGGAACCGTTCGGGGCCTGCCTGCCTGAGTACACATTTGATGAGAGTTTGATTTGAAAAGTTTTTCCTGCGCCGTTAGAGAAAAAAGTGAAGAGTTCTAAATTAATTTACGACATACACGTAGCAGGCTGTTGCCGGGATATGTTTGCATGTGTTCTTTCTATCCCTTTCCAACGGACGCGCTCTCGTTTCCGTAAATGGGTAAACATAAAATTCGATCAGGCTAGCAAAATGTTTCAACTCTTCTTCTTCTTCGTACGGCGAATTGAGTTATCGGAGGCGTGTGAGTGTTATTGAATTTGGAAGAATTTCTATTAGGGTACTTACGGCAGCCGGCAATGCGAGCAAAAACAAAATAATATTAGAAATTGCTTTTAAATTGACTCTCATCCAATCTACTACCGGTGATGGGAGAAGTTTTGTTTATGTACAGTTTTAATTGGCAAACGCTTCAGATGGGGGGCAAGTAAATTTTTCCTAGCAAGTTAAACTCTCTGATGTTTTTGATTGACTTTTTTTCTGTTTCTTTTGATTTACGTTCTATATTCTGTTGTATAAGCAGTGAATTTAGGCTATTTCTGTATTTGATTTTTTTTTACTCGTGTCGTTAGGCATTCGAACTATTTATTTGAAGAGTTTTGTTTTTGGGACCTGTCCGTTTTCTACTGTTACGATTGTGTGATAGGTGCCAGCTGCTGTCATCGTAATATCACACTTCGTGGTTTGACTTTACCACTACCTACTGTCAACCTACTGACGTCTCCCGGGAATGCGGGGGGTAGAATATATTGTAACAACCGGGGATTGGGATTCAAAATCCTTCTATGAGAGTGGACGCTGTTTTGTACTATGGCTATAGGATGTGGAAGGAAGGGAACCGGGGGGGACACTACAGCGAGACGAAATCATTACCGGTTACGAAGATGGCAGCCGTTCCTACAGCCGTCGTACCCAGATTGTTGGGACACAGCGGCCCGGTAGGAGTTGCCGGTGGATCCGGTGGCGTTGGAACCTCTCGGATCGGTTCTATCTCCTGTTTGATGAAGATACTTTCCTGCTCCAGTCGATCGCCTTCGGGAAGTGACAGCGTGGAGTTGCCACTGGCCGTGTACCTCCGGCCCATATTGTCGTACTTGAGGCAGGGGAAACTATTCTCGCACTTGTTGGCCACCTCGGCCCTGTTGAAGCGGACGTTCAGCTTGCTGGAAGAGTTGAACAGTTTGCTGCACTCCTGGCACATGGAGCTCGCGTTGCTGCCCAGGCTGGTGATTTCGCAGGAATCTTCGATGTTGGAGTAATTGACGATACTGTCTTGCAGCTGAAGTTGCTCTATCATTCCGCTGGTCGATGGGGCCGGGTGCTGCGTGGGAATGGTCGGAGGTGGTACCGCCGTCAGGGATGGTGGTTGACTGCTGCTGCTGCTGCTGCTGCCTAGTGCCGTCAATGTGGGACGATTCTTGCGAGGTAGTGTTGCATACGATGACACATTCACCGGTATTAGTTTGCCCTTGTGTCGGTTCGGAATGTTCAGCAAATCCGGATACATGTTCAAATCGGGATTGTCCAACGCGTCTTGCGTCACCGACACGGAAATGAATATGTTTCCGAAGGCCGGATTCGGTACCATCTGGGAGCAGAATTCGGGCGGCGGCGGGAACACTCCCACATTGAGCGGGAATTCGTCCCGCTTGGCGGCAATCGATTCGATGGTAATCTGCATCGGTTCCATCGCTATCGTGGAGTCGGTCTTCGTCGAAGGTGTCATCACATCGCTCGCACTGAACTCCTGCCTCTCGTTGGTGGTTATACTTAGATCCAGTAGCTTTTTCTCTTGGTCATTGAAACTAACACTACTCTTGATATTCTTCTTTCTTCGTCTGGTGCGCAACTTCCGCTTGCACAAGCAAATCACCACCGAGAGCGACAGCAACCCGAAGATCGTCCCGAAAATACCCAATATCAAACCGAAGTACCAGAAAGTCTCCGGAGTTTTGATGATCACTCGCTCTACCACTTCCGGTAAAATTAGACTATAGTTTTTACTCACGAACCCAATTCTGTTGCTGGCAGTGCACGTGTAGTAGCCCGAATCGTTGCTAGTGATATTCAGGATCGTCAAATTACTCCACAGCGTCACGTTGCCGTCGAACTTTACGACCCGTTCGTGCTCCAGTATCATATTTTCCTGATCCACCACCTTCCCGTTGAGATCCCAGGCCACCGTCGGCTCCGGGTCGCCGTAAGCTACGCATCTGTACGTAATGTTTGCTCCCAGATCTTCAATGTCATCTACATCATCCCGGTAAATTCGTACCTGGGGCATACAACCGAACTGATCGGTTTCAATCGATTCCCACGTCTGATCTTTCAGGCTGTATGGCTGCTGACACTTGAGACTTCTGCGGTTTAGCGAATTGTTCAAGTACCATCCCCGGAACTCACGCAGATGGCAGTCACAGTTCCAGGGGTTCTCCTCCAGCATCAATGTTTTAAGGTTTTTCATATGATTGAAAACGTAACGAGGCAAACTCTCAAGTTGGTTCCGGGTTAGATCCAGAAACTCCAGAAGTTCCAGGTTGGAGAAAGCCGTTTCTGCCACTGAGTTCAGCTGACACCCATGCAGGTCAATGTTCCGCAGATACGGCAGGACCGGGAACTGGTCCGACACCAACTGCTTCAAAGGATTGTCGTACAGGTTGATAATCCGCAACCGGTTGTTGCCGGAAAAGGTTTGCTTATCCAACGATTCAATTTCATTCTCACTCAGATCCACCTCGATCAGAATCTTCAGATTCTTGAATGCCTCCCGGTGGACATACTTTACGCGCGAATGTTTCAGATGAATCTTCTGCAGGTTCACCAGTCCGAGCCCGGTGAACTCCTCTCGGTTCAGATACGGGATGTTGTTGTCGTTGAGCACCAGCACCTGCAGCTCGGTCGACAGATTGGCCGGGATCGTGCCGAGACCGAGATTATTGCACAGGACCGATTTCTTGCCGCTGGACCACTTGCAGACGCAACTCGCCGGACAGCTGGCGCTCCAGTCAGCACTGAGAACCGGCGAGAGTAGCAGGAGTAGCACTGGAAAGAAGCAAGAGAGAAGATAAGTGTTAGGGAAGTTTCGCGGAGATGGAGTTGGTTGTTTTTATCACTTTGAAAATCACGATGACAGTTCGTATCAAACACTTATACCGATCGGTTCGCTTCCGCATTCCTCTCCGCGTGTGAATTTTTTCCTCAGTTAGTTCTTCGTCAACCGAAACCATTTTCGGCAAAATAGTTACATTTTCGTGCGCACCTACGGTGAACCTCGCCACAGAGTTTGAAAGTGACGCGATTCGCCACCAAAAAATATCAAATTTGGTGAGTGAAAAAGTGACCGTCCTCTAGGATCTTGTTATCTAGCCGCTTGCTCCCCGGATTCTTACAATTAGGGAACGAGATTGACAAGCAAATCCTACTCCTTAGAGCTGTGGTGCAGGAGTTCCGGTATCCCGAGAGGTCCTTTCATGATCAGGCGGAGTGTAGAGCGCGTCTTAGCCTCGGACGCCCGTAAAATCATAACTGCATCGAAAGATGCCAGAGGGTCAAGGTATGTCCTCCGAACAACCTCCAGGTGCGCCTATAATACGTTACTCGGAATGACAAGGCTTGAAAGCGGCCAGACGGTAGAAGTAATCCTCCACCCCACCCTTAACGTGGCGAGAGATTTAGTCCGCGATCTAGACACGGTGCGTAGTTCGCGGAATAACCTTCAACAAAGACGGGCCGACCTTCAACACTCCTCTCCTAGTTCTCACTTTTACCGGGTCTTCAAAACCAGACAATTTTTACATCGGTATGGTTCGAACGAGGCATACGGGCATGAGAACAAATTCTGCCCAAACAAGAGAATCTGCTTGACATTTAGTCAGAAACAAGGCAGCCCAAATGCATTCATTGCGGAGGGGAGCACAGCGCATGGTCCAGGAAGTGTGTGAACTATAAGAAGGAGGCTGAGATTGTCAAAAGAAAAACCGACAAGAGCTCCTCATTCCCTGAAGCGCGTGCCGTCATGAAAGCTAGTCAACCAGGAGATCATCAGAGCATACGTTAGGTAGCAACTCGGAGCCGAGCAAAAACCATCTTCGAAAGCAAAAGCCACAACAGCGATAACAGCAATAACAACATAACTCACAATTCAGTGGAACGTAACTATCTTGGCGAACGCCCTGAGCCAATTTCTCGTCCACCAGCCGTGAGCGCACTCCAGGAGACTAACATTGGGCACACCAGAGACATAAGTCGTTCCCTGGCTTACCAACTGTTACTCCTGGAGCGCGGCCACTGGTAACTACATCTACCAAAGTATCGGAATAGCGGTCCGAAATAACATCCCACTCCCGTAGCAGTCACAATACTGTTCCCAACCCCGTGCACCGTGGGGTCTTTTTACATTCCGAAAGAAGTCAAGGGAGTGGGAAGAAAGTTGAAGAATTTCCTACAAAAACTCCGTCTCCCTTTCTTTGGGGTTCGGCGAAATGTGACAAGTGATGTGTGAAAATCCTCCGGGCGACAGACGAATGTAACGCCATTATCCTCCCCCACGGGAGCTGGACCTTCATTAGAGGTACTGGCATATCGGCACTGGCCCGTCACTGGAGTCTCGATCGTTAATCAGCACCGGTGGTAGGCCAACGTGGAGGGACGCTAGAAGCAGTGACCATCTACCGATATGCATCCCCCTGAACAAGCGTCCTTCTCCTCGTCACGGTGGAGAAGATGGATCACACAGCGAAGAAGTACGAGGGCAGCATCGAAGCCCTAGTCGCCCCTAACTGGGACTCCTAGTTGGAGGAGCTGTAGAACACAATCTATAGGGCAGCTAAGGAACACATTAAAAGAACCCGCTTCCTGCATTTTCCCTTAATACCCAGTCCCCAGAAGTGGCCGCAGTAGTTCGTAATTGCAGGAAGGTACTCAAAGATTTCCAAAGGACCGCCTCCCTGACCACACTGCTCGAGATGCAAAGGCGCAAGATTTTCGTCGCCAAAGAAACGCCACCAGAGAAATCATAACCAAGGCAAAAGCTGTCAGCTGGAAAAGATTGCTCGACGGCAACTCTGCGGACTCCTCCACAAAAGAACTATGGCGGAAGGTCAACGACCTACGCAAAAAACGAATGTAAAACGGTTTCTCACTTGAAACTAACGGACACAGCTTACTTTGGACTCGACCGAGATTGCAGAACACCTCGAGCGGTACTTGGAGTCCCTATCGTCCCGAAGGCTGTCCTTCCAATACGTAGGCTCAAGAAACACCCTCCCGGTTCAGTACAATCCGACCAAAACGAAGTATGAAACAGACTATTCTCAGTGGAAGAGATTAAATAAGCTCTTAATTCCGCAAAAGACAAATTAGCGAGCCCGGACGATATCAATAACTATGATATGCTCCGGCATTTCCCGCGCTCTGGTCACAGTATACGACCCTTCGACCCTTTTTGAAGAGCCCAATTTACTAGGCCATAGGCAATTTGGCTCTTGACCAGGAAAAGGGGCAGGTGCCTATCTCAGGGCACTCTGCGATACAATCTTAAATCAAATCAACCAGGGACTTCACAGTAATGCACTCTGTATCAGAGATGGGCAAGTCGTTCGTGAACGTTTCGAAAAAACTAGTTCTTCTGGAAAATTGAGTGAACAAAAGTACTTTGTTGAAGTACGGCAGTTTCCTAATCTCGACCTCCGAAAAACACATGCAAAAAGTCACTGCTCTAACTATGAATTAGTTCGTTACCAACGAAATATCATTATTCGCTCTCGTGTGGTTATCGAATTCATGAAAAACGAATAAACGGCTCAGGAGAACTAGTTCTTCGAGTAGAACAGTTATGTTCTGAACGGTTCTTTGAATTGAATTGTTTGGCTCATTATTACTCCGTATTGATATTGCAAAAGCTGTTGTATGCTTCTTGTTGTAGTCTTCCGGGAAGGAATCCTTAGACAACTGGTTGACTGGGGTATAAACGTACGAACGGGAAGCTTCCTGCAAGACTTTCACCAAGGGACGAACTTCCAAGTCTGCATTGGAGGCTCCCTCTCTCAAATATCCTTCGAAAAGAACGGTGTCCCCAAGGTGTTCGGTCTTGGTAATACCCCTATTTCTAGTGGGGATGAACTCGGTTTTCAGTTGCTTACCAGCGAAAACATCATATCTTCGTCTACGCTGACGACATTGTCATCATCATTGGTGATAACTCCCGTACAGCATCTCGAATATTAACCCACCAAGTTGCGGACGCGTTGCGGTTTAACATCGATCCTAATAAATATACCCTCTGGCGTTTCTCTCGAGGAGGACACAGACTCCACAATCGCTATCGGAACGGTCCAAGCGCCATTCGTCAAATATCCAAAAATCCTCGGCATAAACTACGACCGGAAACTAAACTCGCATACCACTTTGGACAAGTTAAAAAAGATTGCGAGTCCCGACATAGTTTGGTTTGGACCATAAGCACGAGCACCCGAGGTGGAATCGGCGCCAAGGGATACTTCTAGCCCAGTCATTGATATGGAGTCGTATAGTCCACGAGATAGAGGCGATAGCTGTAAATAGGAAAAACTTAATCAAGGTACTTCTGCCTACCTACAAAAAAGCCTCAAATCTCAAATCCAAGTTCCCCAACTACAGCTGCATACGTAGAATCCAGCGTCTTCCCATCCCGCTGGTATATGGCTTGGATCATTTTCCACAGAGCCCCGGAGGTGGCTCGAAAAGACTTACAGTGAGGAAGAATGCGGAAACAACCTCCCAAAGCCGGCTTGCCTACACCGAGCTTGGATAGGAACCTGGCAACAGGTAGACTTTCCCAAAACCGATACTTCACTGGCACTCTCCATCGGAGTCAAACCTCTCCCGCTGTATCCGGAAGCAACTTTCTCCAAATCTGTGCAGACTGGTTTACGGAAATCCCTTCGTACTAAAAGGATGGGTTACGAACAATCAACGGAACAGGAATCGGTATTTGGGGACCAAACGTATCCCTAGCTTGAAGCCTCTCCCCAGAATGCTCGGTATTCTCTATGGAAGCCGCAGAGACCGAGGCTGTAATCTTCACGGACTCCCTGGCGGTCATTGGAGGTCGGAAGATCCAAACACTCCAGACTATACAGGCAATCGAGATGCACTGCAACAACCAAATCACGGGGTGTTGGAAACGAAAATGTAGATGGACTTGCGACCATGGGCAGACATGCCCCCTGATACGTACCGGAGGTCCCCATCGTGGACCTGATCACCGGCGATCATACAGTCTTCGTGTACAACCTAAAAAACGTGCAGTAAATTCATCTCTGACAACTATCGGTTGTTTGTTTCCACTGAAATGACAAGGAACACAATGGAATGATACAAGAATATGAACCTGTAAGCAAACCACTGATAGCTATCAAACGATGTTCATCCAGTTTGTTTTGTGAGGTTAAAAAACCTAATTGATAGGAAATGATTTATTATAACCAACTGAAAATAGCTCTTGGTTTCTTCTGAAAGTAACTTCATCACTAGTGTTCCGAAGTTAGTACCTAGGTCACATCACTCAAAGAACTGAGGATTATTCCCCGTCTCCGGTAGTCCCCGGTGCTACTACCGGAGTTATAAAGACAAACCAACCGCCCGGATTAGTGCCCAGCATTGTAGCCCCTTTTTCCCCCTAATCGCGGGTTCGGCGAAAAAGTTTCAGTCCAGATCCGGGAGGACGGTCGTCGTCGTCGTCGTCTTGTTCGGGATATCCGATTATAGTGAAAAGTGTCATTTCACTTTAGTAGCGAAATGAAGAAAAATAGAACTTACCTGTTAAGCAGAACGGTATCATTTTGGCGATTAAACATAGTTGAACGATAAAGTTGCAGTTGGCGTTTCCATTAAAAAGTTTCTTCGGTCTCCGGTTGGGTCCTGCTGCTGCTGCTGTTGCTGCTGGCCGCCAGTTACCGAAGGTCCACCTGCTCCCGGCTCCTTCCGTAATGCCAACGAGAAGAACACCAACACACGATCGAATGGATCGGAGCTCCGTCCCAGTTGCTGTGGCGATTCCGTCGGGTCTGTAATGGGACCGGATAGAGAAAGAGGAGAAAAAGTGTTACCATTATCGCAAAGTTTGATTCAATCGGGACCGGGGAATTATCGTGACAAAGTTAATTTTTGTTGACTGAGCCAAATTGCAACGGTTTATAACTTGATGAAGACGGTTGTTTGTTGCGGAAAGTATTGGATTGATAGAAACGGACTTTTCAGTATGTTGCTGTACGACACATTGGGGTAGCACTTGCTTGAATCTGGATGTAATTAGAGTATCTTCTTTAGTATCAATGTAAAAAATTGTAATCCCCTTTTTGGATGTTTGATTTTTTAGTGATAAGTAATGCAACTTTTAAGAAAGGATCTGTTCAAGGATCTCTTCGAGTAGAAATGTCAGTCAAATTGTAGAAATATGCATTTCCGCAAGCTTTATACTTCCAATATAACAAAAATTTTACTTGATTTTACTGTAATACGTATACTTTGACCACCCACTAAGAAAGCGATTAAATGATCGTAAAAATAATGAAAACGGTTATGTGCCCTAGCACAAAATTTGGCTAACCCCTAAATGATTAAATGATGTTGGGTGTTGAGCGTTTGTTGAACGACGGACTGAACGAAATACTCGTACAGTCTATTCGAACGGTTTGTTTTGTTTTTTTTTACCTTTTTGCCTTTCTCTATAGAAAGGTATAAGAATAGCTGAAAAAACCGACTTTCGAACGGAGCCTCGGAGACCCATAGTGTTATATACCATTCGACTCAGTACGACGAGATCGGAAAATGTCTGTGTGTGTGTATGTGTGTGTGTATGTATGTGTGTGTGTATGTGTGTGCACTTTTCGAAGATATTTGAACGCGCTCAGTTTTCTCAGAGATGGCTGAACCGATTTTAACAAACTTGGGCTCGTTTGAAAGCTACTGTCGAGCCATTGATCAAGTTCGAAGATCAAATGGTGACTTTTGGTTCCAGATATATGATGGTATAAATGACGTAACCGACAAAACACGTTGTTTTGTCGTGAATACGACTTACTTTACTATGGGGCGCCTTTTCGAAATTAGCCATATGGAAGAATGGGCAGAACTTAATCGTGAATATCTCGACTTGTATTAAAGGCAGCAACATAATTCTTTCACTATTTCATCAAAAATATGATCAGTAATTTAGTATAATATTTTGAACAGTGTGAGATAACCACAAACAACTCAAAAATCAGGTTTTCTGAAATTTTGAAAACAACGCGGAAAATTCTTTACTTTTGCTTGGGTTTTTCGCGCAAGGACGACGATTTTGAGGTAGTCAGGCACATATCTTCAACTGAACGTTATAAAAGGGGAACCGTGGTCGAAAATCGATCATTTCTTCTTGTGCGTTGGATGAAAGCAGACGTCGGGGCGAGAAGACGCATTCAAACAGCGGCATCGGAGAGCGCACCTTCTGCGTGGTTTAAAAACCTCAAACGCTCAGGTCGTAGTTCTCATTTGCCTTCCGGTCGTCAAGGCGAGAAGACGCATTAAACCAGTTTCGCATCATTTGGTACTGCGAGCGGATGTGTCGGTTTGTACACAAAGCTAGTTTCAATTCAAGCAAGAACGATTGCATCAGCTGCTGATGGTTTTTTTTTTTTTATTCAAGAATATAATGTTTAAGGCACACTGCTTAAGCTCTAAGATGCCAAGGGCTTCTACTAATTCTAATTTACGACTAACTTAAAACTAGGGTTGTATCATTGAGTAATGTCATATTTGGGTCGCAATGGTTGACTTTGGCAGATCCAGCCTTCAGCTGGTGATCGGCAGTGGCCGGTGAATTGAATATTTCATGAGAGTCTTCCATATGGCGTTGGTGAATGTTCATGTTGGCCGCATTCTTCGGTCCGTGTGGGTCCGCGGGAAACACCCCCAGGTTACGAATACCCGGCGGGTGGCCCGCATGCTGTTGGTAAGTTTCCGTGGGCGATGATGGTGTTGTTACAGAAGAAAATGAAAAAAAAAATAGCGAAGTAAATATTGCGGAAAACGGAGTAAAAAGGGGATATGGGAATGAAATGACTAAAACGACAGAGATCTAATTAGTTGACATCGAGATGGTGAAAAGACGGGGAGGGGGGAAGCGAAGGTTAGTGACAGCAAAAAGATCTTGTTAGTTCCGATGAAGATGGTGGACAGATGAGGAATCGGGATAATCGGCGGAAGTTAGTGTCGAACCTGCAGTTGAGAAATAATTCTTAGCCACAGTTGAAACAACGTCGATAAATAGGAGGAACTTTCTAAGCCAGATGTAACAGATTACACTTGTATATTAATGTGTTTGAGAAACTCGTATATCAGAAGCATATATGAGCTATCCCGACTCGCCAACACATCCCGAACCGGAACTTCAGGCGGTCTACCTCGGGCCCTGAGGGATTCCAGTAGCTTCGACCTGGCGTCACGATACTCTACGCACGACCACACGACATGCTCGATGTCCTGATAACCGTCGCCACAGGTGCAGAGCCCGTTCTCCACGATCCCGATACGCCGGAGATGTGCGTTGAATGTATAGTGATTTGACATGAGTCGTGACATAACGCGAATGAAATCACGACTCACGTTCATCCCCAAGGTTTCGTCGATACCTTAGGGATAATGGAGTGTAGCCATCGTCCCAGTTCGTCATTCGTCCATGAAGTTTGCCAACTTTCGAGAGTTTTCTGACGAGAAATACTGAAAAATTCATTGAAGCAGATTGGTCTTTCATAAATATCACCTTCTAATGCGCCCACCTTAGCCAATGAGTCTGCCTTTTCATTTCCCGGAATGGAACAATGCGAAGGGACCCAGACTAACGATATTGAATAAGACCGTTCAGATAAAGTTCTCAAGTGTTCCCGTATTTTCCCCAGAAAATAAGGGGGGTACTTTCCTGGCTTCATTGCCCGGAGAGCTTCTATTGAGCTTAGACTGTCCGTGACAATGAAGTAATGGTCTTTGGGCGAGGTTTCAAAGATCTCGAGGGTGTACTGAATAGCAGCTAATTCTGCGACGTAAACTGAAGCCGGATCACTGAGTTTGTACGAAGCGGTGATGTTTTGATTGAAGATACCGAAGCCTGTGGACTCGTTGATGTTTGATCCGTCAGTGTAAAACACCTTTTCACAGTTGACTGTTCTAAATTTATTATAAAAAATATTTGGGGCCACTTGAGGGCGCACGTGATCCGGAATTCCACGAATCTCTTCTCTCATGGAAGTATCGAAAAACACAGTAGAATCAGAAGTATCCAAGAAATGAGCACGGTTGGAAACAAACGAAGAAGGATTAATATTCTGAGCCATGTAATCAAAATACAAGGACATAAAACGGGTTTGAGAATTGAGCTCAACTAACCTTTCGAAATTTTCAATCACCAGAGGATTCAAAATGTCGCATCGAATGAGTAAACGATATGAGAGATCCCAGAACCGGTTTTTCAATGGGAGAACGCCCGCCAGCACTTCGAGGCTCATCGTATGAGTCGATTGCATGCAACCCAAGGCAATACGCAAACAACGATACTGAATTCTTTCCAGCTTGATGAAATGAGTGTTCGCCGCGGATCGGAAGCAAAAGCATCCGTATTCCATCACGGACAATATCGTTGTTTGGTACAGCCTGATCAGGTCTCCTGGATGGGCACCCCACCACGATCCGGTTATTGTACGAAGAAAGTTGATTCTTTGCTGGCATTTTTGTTTCAGATACCTAATGTGACATCCCCAGGTGCCATTGGAATCGAACCAGACCCCGAGATATTTAAATGTGAAGACCTGAGCTATGGTTTCACCCCCTAGTTGAAGCTGTAATTGTGCTGGTTCTCGCTTCCTTGAAAATACAACCAGCTCAGTTTTCTCCGTGGAGAACTCGATACCCATTTGAAGAGCCCATTATGATAAGTTGTCGAGAGTATCTTGTAATGGTCCTTGGAGATCGGCAGCTTTGGGTCCTATAATAGACACAACGCTGTCATCGGCAAGTTGTCTTAGCGTGCAAGATGTGTTGATACATTTATCGATGTCGTTTACGTAAAAATTGTATAAAAGGGGGCTTAAGCATGAGCCCTGAGGGAGACCCATGTAACTGAATCGTATTGTCGACAAATCACCATGCGCGAAATACATGTGTTTCTCTGACAATAGATTATGTAAAAAGTTGTTCAAAACTGGCGAAAGACCATGCTGATGCAGCTTCTCAGATAGGATGTTTATGGAAACTGAGTCAAAAGCCCCCTTGATGTCTAGGAAAACTGACGCCATTTGTTCCTTACGAGCAAATGCCATTTGAATTTCGGTTGAGAGCAACGCCAAACAATCGTTCGTTCCTTTGCCTCTGCGGAAACCAAATTGTGTATCTGAAAGTAAGCCATTAGTTTCGACCCAATTGTCTAGACGGAAGAGAATCATTTTTTCGAACAATTTCCGGATACAGGAAAGCATAGCAATCGGCCGATACGAATTGTGATCGGTGGCTGATTTTCCTGGTTTTTGAATGGCGATCACTTTCACTTGTCTCCAGTCATGTGGAACAATGTTGCCCTCAAGGAACTTATTGAATAAACTCAACAAGCGCCTTTTGGCGGGGTCAGGCAGATTTTTCAACAAGTTGAATTTTATTCTGTTTAATCCCGGGGCTTTATTGTTACATGACAAGAGTGCAAGTGAGAGCTCTACCATCGAAAACGGTGTTTCGTTTGTGTTTGGTGTCGAGGCGCGGGTGATCTTCTGTTCCGGAACAGAGTCTGGGCATACTTTTTTAGCGAAATCGAATATCCAGCGGTTGGAATATTCCTCGCTTTCATTCGTGGTGTTATGATTGCGCATTCGTCGGGCTGTGTTCCAAAGAGTGCTCATAGATGTTTCTTTCGTTAAGCCGTCTATAAACCGACGCCAGTAACCGCGTTTCTTAGCTCTAATCAAGTTCTTAGTTTTAACGTCTAACGCCGCGTAATTCTGGTAATTATCAGGTGTTCCATTTTTTCTGAATATTTTATACGCGGAGGCTCTCTCCGCGTTTAAATTTGTGCACTCTTTGTCCCACCACGGGTTGGGAGGACGGATGTTAGTTTTCGCGCCGGGTACACGTTTCGTCTGAGCTTGAGTCGCGGTGTCGAGAATCAAGCCAGCCAAAAACGTGTACTCTTCCTCCGGAGGAAGTTGTTGAGTTCTTTCAAGTTTCTCAGATATCGAGGTCGCATAGCTATTCCAATCAATATTTCGTGTGAGGTCGTACGAAACATTGATTGTCTTCGATGGTTTTGAGCCGCTGGTGATTGATATTACGATCGGTAGGTGATCGCTACCGTGGGGATCAGGAATTACCTCCCACGTGCAATCCAACCGTAGCGATGTCGAGCAAAGGGATAAATCCAGCGCACTTGGTCTTGCTGGTGGTGCAGGAATCCGTGTCATTTCTCCCGTATTCAAGATTGCCATATTGAAGTTGTCGCAGATATCATGGATCATAGTTGATCTGTTATCATCGTGAAGACAGCCCCATCCCGTACCGTGTGAGTTAAAGTCTCCTAAAACCAACGTCGGTGCAGGAAGGAGCTCTACGATATCACTGAGCCACCGATGCCCAACCGAGGCTCTTGGGGGAATGTAGATGGAAGCAATGCAAAGGTCCTTACCTTTGATTGTAACATGACATGCGACAACTTCAATACCTGGTATCGAGGGGAGGTTAATTCGATAAAAGGAATAGCACTTTTTGATCCCTAAAAGTACTCCTCCGTAGGGATCATCTCGATCCAGGCGAATAATGTTAAAATCGTGGGAGTTTAAGGGTATTTCAGAAGTTAACCAAGTTTCGCACAATGCAAATGCGTCACATTTCAGATTATTTACTAGAAATTTAAATGAATCTATTTTTGGGATAATACTTCTACAATTCCACTGTAAAACAGTGATTAGATCCGTGACCTCGGTGGATGATTTAGCCATCGAAAGATACAATCGCTGAAAGAAGGGGCCAATTTGCAGTCAACTGCTTCAAATATGTTTTTACTGTTGGCATGAAAGCAATTAAAATGCTTCTAAGAGGGTCTGAAATATTGAAAGTTGTAAAAATCCAGTCCACAACATCAGAAAACTTGATAAGTCCAGCACCTAGTTGGTTCTCTGGTGGATTTTTAGGGACGCTTGGGGATTTTGTAGTCCCTGGAAGTGGTGGGAATTCCATCTCGGAATTGAGCTTTCCGAGACCAGGAGCTTTTTGCTTCGGTGATTTTTCCCGATTCCCGTTAGCTGTAACTTTTCGAAGCCCTTCGGAAGACACCTTCGAACCCTTACTAGGTAGCTTATGAGAAGATTTATTCATTCTTTTCCTACAGCTATGAGGGACCGCTGAAGATGGACCTTCCAAAGGGTCGTCAGAATCGCTCTCGTCAGTCGACAAGCAGGCATATGGATTCGTTGTCTGTTTAGGAGGGGTGGCACTTTTAAGCATCTCTGCGAAGGAACGCTTGGAGTGCTCCTTTAGGGAACGCTTCATTCGATCACCTCGCAGTTTGTAAGCGGGACAATCAGAGAGGTCATGTGGACCCTCCTTACAGTAGAGACACTTTTCAGCATCCTTACCGCAAGAGCCGTCCGCATGAGCTTCCCCACAGTTAGCACAACGTGGCTTATTGCTGCAATGGGTAGCTGTATGCCCCAGTTGTTTGCAATTGGTACAATTCATTATCCGGGGTACGAATAGGCGAACAGGCAAACGAACCCGGTCCAAGAGGATGTAGTTGGGCAAAGCAGTGCCGGCGAAGGTCACACGATAAGAGTCTGATTGGGGATAAGACTTTGTTCCATCCCCTGCGATCGATACTGAATGCAATCGCTTGCAATCCAGTATCTTGACATTCTTAAGTGAGGGGTCTTTAAAACAACCCGCCCCGTACTTAAGAATATCCTCGCAAGTCAAACTCGAATCGGTGACCACACCGTCGATTTCTACTTCGCGAGCGGGCACGTAGACGCGGTACTCCTGCGTAAAGGGATCCTTTTGAACAAGCTCATTAGCCTGTTTAGAGCTGGTAAACAGGACCCTGAGCTTGTCTGGCCGTATTCTATCAATACTTTTTATAGTATTATATCGCGAAAACAGGTCTCGCGATATTTTTAAAATATTTAAATTTTTTTCTCTTGATTTGGTCCGGAAATAGACCGCGTATGGCCCGGCCGGTAGTGCGAGCCCATCAGGATAGCTCTTTATGCGGGACATTTTACAGACAAGGGAAGTCTCCATTTGAACATCGGGAGCGGGGGGGCCAGGACTTAAATTAGACATGTCGCGGAACTACTTCCGCGCAGAAACAAGTAATTCGGGGGGAAATATAATGGTCAAAAACGAAGAATCGAAGTAACGGTACTTAACTTAAGATCCAACGGGGGACACCAAGCTGGTCTTCGTCGGTCGGCGTATCGCCGCTTTGATGATGTGCAAAAAACCTCCGAGAGGAAAAAGCACACTTATTTATAATCCTCACACAATGGCCGCTTGTTTATAATCCGCACACTTGGCCTTGATCGGCGAAACAATAACCGGCTAACGGTACCGTTTCGATCCACCGCTCCCAATAAGGCACTGTTCTATTATATAATGCGAAAAAAACCTCTCAGAGGAAAAAGCACTATTGTCTATAACACAATATCGTTTCGAACGTCTGACCACTTTATCACACACACACAACTGGTTTTCAATGCTTTCGCAGTAAATCCAAATCACGTCCGTTCGCTCGGAAGGTTGAAACGGCAATGCTGCTGATGGTTTGCATTGGAGAGAAAGAAAACAAGCAACGAAAAGTGGACAACATTATATAAAATCAGCCGTTCTAACGGCTCTAAATGTTAGAAGGTAGAAATCATCAGAAATCCAAAATAATTTGATTTGCTTCGTGCACTTTTCGCTGTGCGAAAATCGTTCGAGATAAATGTTCCGAACTGTGCTAAATATCGTGGAGAATTCCACAATTTGATCCTTCTAAAAGGCAGAAATGAATCCTGTACTGTATCTTGACAGTTTCTTTTAATGAAGTATGCAAATCCGAAATGAGATAATCGACGTCAAACATCGTTGATAATTTTAGTAGTGAAAAGGGGGAAAGTTTCGCAATTCATACAATCGATCAACTATCAATTCGAATTCGAAAGTGTAAAGAAATCGTGTCAGTTTTATTCGTATTCACGACATCCAGTTATGTATCTGACATTACACACCCGTACTTTTTTTTGTCGTGAATACGACTTACTTTACTATGGGCCGCCTTTTCAAAATTTACCCTCTAGGAGAATGATAAGTTTTTGATCGTGAATATCTCTTGTTGTACTTTGTTTAACAACATATTTTTTTCTTCGTGCTATCGGAAATATGGTCAGGAATTTGTTATTAAATTTTCAACAATGTGAAACTATCATAAAGAACTTAAAAACTAACGATTTATTAATTTTTAGTTGGTTTGACGTAAAGCCTAAGTTCAGTTTTGCAATGACTGAGCGGAAACATATATTGGAGAAGCCAAATTAATGAAAAACTAACAGAATGATTTATTGGAAAAAGATACGCTCAGAGACAGGACTCGAACCTGCGTTCTTATGCATTCCGCGCATACAAACTTAATAACTAAGTTTTCTCAAACCTTTGGAAACAATAAGAAAAGCTCGTCACGCTTGCTTGCCTTTGTCGCACTCGAACAACGGTTTTGAGGAGTCAGGAAAATACAATCCCGATGTTCTAGTTGGATCAGTAAAAAAGGTAAACTTTGATCGAAAATCGTTCATTACAGAAGGAACTGGACGTCGTGGTGAGATTCCAAAAACCTTATGTATGGTGTTCAAACCTCAAATTCTCATTCGCATTCGAACGTCGTGGCTAGCAGTCGTCTTCAACCAGCAAAGGCAGAGAACAGAATTTTTGATTTCTTTTGAACTTCATTTCACGATTTTTAAGTTTTTCAGAATTCAATTTTAGATTAGTTTCAGATTACAGATTCAGAATTAAAAACTATGAATCTATAACTCTGGATTCTGATACTAAATATTAAATCTGAACTCCGAAGCTGAATTTTAGAACTGACTTCAAATCCAAAATTTAATTCCTGAATTTATATATCATAAATTGAGTTTCAAGAATTCAGAACCCATATGCTGGAACTAAATTCGAAACGTGGATACTAGAGCTAGATTTTGAAACTGAATTTATTTCCTATATTAAGGTTTATTCGTATGCACGTCCTCCAGTTATGTCTGTGACATTACCCACCCGCCTTTTTTTCTACAAAAATTGAGTATTCTTCTTTTGAAAACCAAATGTGTTGTTATCTACACGGAGTAGATGTATTCTACAGATATGTAGTTTATTAGAACAAAAGGTAGTTAGGGACTTCCAAAATTCTCCAGTAAAGCTAGTCCAAAGCTAAGACAAGACCTGACAACTGGAGGGCTGCTTTTGTTCCAATTTTATGTCAGAATGGACCAGTTTCTGATTGGCAGATTTTGATGTTGCTACCCGCGCGTTGTGAAAAGTAAAAACTTTTGCAGGGTACGCGAGCAATGATGCCAAGTATAGAGTAAATCAGAAAACAAGTTGATTAAATTTATAATTTTTGCTCACCAAGGAAAATGAAAATTTTCAGAGCAGAAGTATGCTCAATGAAAAAATAATTCGTTCATCAAAACATTTTTCACGTTTATTTCAAATCAAAGACCGAGCCTAAAAATTTATATGAGACTAGCGGACCCCTGCACACTTCGTAGCGCAATAATATTAGATTAGATGTAGAAAATCAAAACTTCTTATCAATTTTAATGATTATTGAGGGAAAATATGATTATAATGCTCTATGATAGTGGCCCCAACCTTTTTATATCGCGGACAACAGGACAAAATATATAAAACCGATGGTTTACCGAAACGCAAACAAGCAGCGTACAATTTACCATCCGAATAAAAAACTCTAAATTTACGCTACAGACTCATAACGATTATTGACGGTAATAGAAAAGTTAAACGGATGAAAAAATTCAAATTGAAATGGCATAGCAGTAGGCATCATTGGAATGCGTGGAATCAAAACTTTTACTTCTTCTAATTTGTCATTCAAAATTGTTGTCTCGACAGGTTTTTACCTGCTCTTAAAAGCAGGCCTTATGCACGCGCGCTCTTTATTTTGCGCTGAGACAAATAAATTCTCATTCTCATAAGACAACCACGCGCATGCGACGTACTTTTGCCGCTCTCAAGAGAACTCTTTGGCACATTTACGTACCGCACCAGAAACTGATGCACGCTTCGTTGTAAAGTCTCATCGCATTCTGCCAAGAGCGAGGCTCAAGCGCTCTCGTCGCATGAGATAGCGCGGCGCGCTCGCTTCATGCGATCTAAGAGTGGTTTGTACGTTATTTTCATCCTCTTCATCTCTTCCTTTAGGATAGGACACAAGTCGCACGAACCGCTCTAGGCACGAACAAATAATAATAACAGCAGCTTTTACTGTGGCTCACATAGCACACAAGCTGCGCTCATAAAAAATCTCGTGCGCTGTCTCGTGAGACCAAAGCGCACGAGTCGCGCGCAGAAGAAAATGCGATGCTCTGAAATTTCAAGCAGCACATCCCGTTTCTATGTGCCCGCTACGCGTCTCTTACTTGCTTTTGGTTTGCTCTTTGAGTCGGTGCTCACGCTCACAGGATAAATATGCGACACACACATTATCGGTGCGCTCTCGCTGTCGCATTTTTGCACGCATGAGCATTCGGAAGGCCTGCTTAAAAGTCCCAAATGATTCAAGCAAAATACAACAAAATCAGTTTGACGGTTTATGAGCAAGAGAGTGAATCATTCGAATAGGTGAAACATGTCGATGAGTTCCCAAATCTCGTTTCATTAGATGTAATTTAGAAACAGGAGGCCAACGGGATTTTCGAAGTACTCTGGGATGATATGATTCGAATCGCGTTTGGGCCAATTGAAGACGTTTGGACTCAAATAAATAACCGAACTTGCAATTTGAAGCAATTGACGAAATTTGGAGGTCGTTTCGAGAAAAATTTACACAATATCCCGTCCAAAAAACCCTTTAGAGGTATAGCACGGGAAATGTTTATGAAAAATTTAAGCCGAAAAAAAAAACAGAAAACATTATTCTAATTCGAATGGAATCGTTCCAAAAAGTAGAGAGCCGAACAGTTTTTGTGTTTGAGTTAACGGTCTTAATTTGAAGTGGCAGGTGACAGCTATAATTATATCTATCAAGAAGATACAATTCACATTTCTGGAGTTTTACGAAAACAACGAATCATAAAAAAACGTTAATCACTTACTTTTCTTATAGTCGTTTTATAATTTGACTTCACGGCATTGAACCCAAATTTATATATCGGAAAATGGAAACCTGCATGCTGTTCATTTGGCGCCCTTACTTCATTGAACATGTGATTCGAAATAAAGAAACACGTGAATCAAGTAGGCTCAGTGAAAGTTTTGCACAAATCAGCTCGTTTGGCGCCGAACGATTTTATTAATAATCTAGTATTCATATTTTACTCTCCAGCGGGCAGCAGCATTACATAACTCGATACGCGCCAAACAATCTGGAGCTCTAGCATGCATTGAATGGAAAATTTCCAATTCTAAACGAACCAATTTTCTAGTTTTTCTCAACTTTCTCGAAGGATTTTCCTTATGTACTATAGCCTAAAACCTCCGCATAAACGTCATTTTTCGAACAAAAAAAAAATCATTTGAAGATCGGCCCACGCATGCCAGAGAACATTAGCAAAACACACTTTTTTCGCTATTATTTTATATACGAGGTCTGTTCAAAAAGTTCCCGGAATTTTTGAATTGCGCGCGTCTGGAGAGTCCGGTGGTCAAAAAATTTTTTTATTGTGTTGGTACATATGTCCCTAATGTATGGTGAAATTTTCAGCTGTATTCATTGTTTATATTCTGTCTTGTAGCGGCTGGTGTAGACGTGTTTTTTTGAGCTCGGCGAAAAGGGTGACTCGGAAAGAAGAATTAGAAGCCAGTTGTCAGGGCTTGTCTTAGGTCCAACGGGGTTCCAACTCCTTATGCAGAAATTCCATACGAAATCGAAGGTCAATTTTTTTTATATTTTTTTATTTGTCTCAAATTAGCATATGAATTTTTTATGATCAAAAGATACAATTCTCGGTTTCATTAGGGCGTATAAGCAAGTGACAGTTTCTCTTTGTTTACTTTCTCTTCTATTGATTACCAATATTGTACGTTTTGTTGGGACTTTTGATAACTTGAGCAAAGCAAAAGCCAAAGCCAAAGCCAAAGCCAAAGCCAAAGCCAAAGCCAAAGCCAAAGCCAAAGCCAAAGCCAAAGCCAAAGCCAAAGCCAAAGCCAAAGCCAAAGCCAAAGCCAAAGCCAAAGCCAAAGCCAAAGCCAAAGCCAAAGCCAAAGCCAAAGCCAAAGCCAAAGCCAAAGCCAAAGCCAAAGCCAAAGCCAAAGCCAAAGCCAAAGCCAAAGCCAAAGCCAAAGCCAAAGCCAAAGCCAAAGCCAAAGCCAAAGCCAAAGCCAAAGCCAAAGCCAAAGCCAAAGCCAAAGCCAAAGCCAAAGCAGATTACAGATTTCCTAAATTAAATACAGATTTGTGAAGGTTCATAAAAAGTGAGAAGTAAAACGTTAGACTTTTCTCTCTGAGTATCTATTAGTATTTGATTGCAGTACTTCTTTAAAAGTTTTTTAATCAACTGACAAATCACATGTTAAAATGGAAATCTTTTGTGCAAATGTTTGATGATGAACACTGATAAACATTTATATTAAAATTTAAAACCAATTTGAATTTGAATTTAATTCATTTTATTAGTGAAAACAGATAGAGCAAATACATATTTTCTATGAAAATATCTGGCATCTCTGTGCACAGCCGATGAAACACACACACTTAACAGTGTTACGGTGACGTATAGCGGAAAGAAACCAGTGCTACTAGATTTGCCACAATGGTTATTTGATTAGTATTTAACACGCTCTATTTGGTAATTTTAGAATCCGGAACAGTTTTATTTATATATAAATATCAATGATATAATTAAAATAATGTCACGGATACCAAAAAATACTTGTTGATGATAATCTAAAGATGAAAAAATAAATTTTTTTATTTAACATTATGAGAAAACTTGGCAACCTTGCGATACGAAATGAGATGAAAACAAAGCGCAATCAAGTGAATTAAGTGCAAATTTTCATCTCATATTTTTCATTGCTTTTATTGCTTATCAGGTAATTTCAGAAGTCTTTAATCGTTGAATAAACAAGTGGAAAGTGAACATCACTAACTATAAAGTCATCCAACATTGAATAGTGGTGTAATTATGTCATAAAGTGATCATGTTTTGAGACGAATCGATTAGTAAATATTCAGAAAAATGATGAATTGTAACAATTCAGACGAAAGTGGTTCCTAAATCAAAAAGTGAGTTTATTTTAAATGAAAAAAGCTATCGTTGAAGGTGTTTTAACTGTTTTTTTTCAAATGGAAAGTGTGGCAAAACCTAGAAAAAAATGTTTTAAAACGTTCCACAGTTTTGTTCAGGTACGTTTAAAGATATGATTAATGTTCAAAGTTATTAGGTGAAGGAATGAGATGGAAATTGGAGCTGAGATGAAATAGGGAGCCCTTACCCTATTTAGTTACTAATACTATTAAACAAAATTGCTGTTTTTTTTTCTGACCTTTCGCTGATCGTAACGCGTACCTTCATCCTTCTTTTGCCGTCAATCATAGGTTTTAGATGGAACTTAGCAGCTGTCATCTCTCGTATCTAATTACTTTGTTTTTTTCGGAACGCTCTAACTTCGAAGCCAAAAACAATCGGATCAAGTTCAATTGAAAACGTTTCTAGGTGTCAACAAATTTAGCAGCTGCCAGAGTTGAACATGGAATGAATTTTAGGCACATTTTGTTCCGTTTATTAGCTGTCGATCTACGGTTAAAATGTCCTGTTTCGAAGCAACTCCCGTACCTGTCCTCCTCTAATGGGAAAAAAATCAAAACACAGAACGTAGTAGCCTCTGAAATAGACCGAATAAATAAACAATAATAATGGAGCAACGAGGAAACCTGATGACTTTCGCGTACTCAATAAAGCACTATTTATTATTCATCGCCCGATGAATGGCTATTTTCTACTCTGGGTCCGGGTCCGCGAAACAGACTCCAATTAGGAGCTCATTAGTTGACCATGATTTCACCGATCCGGAGCACCGTTTGAGTTAGTGGTTCACCGGGTCGGGTGATCGATACTCATCGGTTTGGTCGGTCGGTCGGTTACTGGGCAAGAAGTGATGGCAACTAATTGCCATTTCGGAAAGGTTCCCCGAAACAACGGAAGTGGTTATTAATTATGATAACGAGCCGAAACACAATCAAGGTTTTAATTATCCGTGGCGATCGATATTCGGAGTGCGAGTCCGTAAATTGTGAACGGTTTTTCCGTTTTTGTCACTGGACCGCAAACCGACTGCACATCTCAATTTCGGAATGTGGAAAACCGACTCCAAATTCCATCGAAACAATCGAATGGCAACCCTTGAAATCATCCCGCAAAGCTGTGGAGTTTCCCACGTAGAAAATTTACCCTTTATCAATTCAAACTACGGCCATCCGGCCAAGCACACCGAAGCATTTTTCCACCAACAATGGGCATCATCGAGTTTCCAACCCGCTTCCGATCGTCTGCTGCGCCCCGGAACTCCGGTAACGACAGCCGACTAAATTTAGCATCGACTTTCTGTGCAAGTTTCACCGGATGGTTGCCGTCGCGTCCCGGATCCGAAAATCACTTACAGGCTCTCAACGCACTTCCCTCGGTACCGAAGCCCCCCGTGTGATGCCGGGCGAGAAGAAGCAGCAGAAGAAACGCGTCTAAGAAAAAAAAAGTTTATATTCTCGGAGGCAATCGCAAAAAGTTCTCTTGCATCCGATAAGATTTATAGTCACGCGCAAAAGAGTTAGTAAGAAAAAAAAACGGAAAAATGAAACGGAAAAATTCACGCACTCTTTCTGTGTGTTTCTGTCTTTAACTTTCTCTCTATCTCTCTCTCTTTTGGGAATAGCCAACGGCATCCGTACTCACCGCGCTATTCGTACCGGAAAACGACGGAAAAAGTTTTCTCCATTCGTGGACCGTGTTGCCAGTCTCGTACTTACGTGTTGAAAATTTGATCCGGAATACACTTTAATTTAAAGCTATTTAAAAAAAATATCTTCTTGGATTTGCTCGGTAAATAAACGCAACTTTAAGTACATGGGTACGAATTAAAAATACGTAAAAAATAAACCGTACCAACAGTGGTCAGGTTTTGAACATCTACTGCTCAATAATTTTTTAACAGATTTTCGATATCAAGCTATATATTTTAAATAATTTTCCCTGAGATTACAGTTTCATATACATAAGTTCTCGGTACTCATAAGATTTCTGCTTTTGAATACGTTTGCATTTAAGAAAATCGCTTCAACAAACCGAAAGCTAGTATCGAACCAACTTGCACTCTGTTCGGTTCGATAAAGCGTTAGTAGAGCCTTGCACATCAGTGGATGAACCGTTTGTGCATTTATTTTATACGCCGTTCGCTTTGCATGAGAGACATCTTCATCGAAATTCTGCTGTATCTCCGGATTCAACCAGCACTCCATCATCGAAGTCATCCTGCGTTTTCCTCGAATCATTATCAACCACAAAAAAACGGTTCCTTTCAGGGCATCCAAAATTCTCAGAATATTATTTTTGAAAAGTCTAAATACACAAAACGAATTCTAGCAGTGATTTCGGCACTAGTTTTGTATTCCTACGTCAACAATTTGAACAATCTCCTAGGACAGTGCCTTGTAGTTTGTTAAAACAATGTAGCAGAAGGTAAATTTTATTTAACATTATGGTCCTAATTTATCCTCATTTTTTCTCTGCACTGTACCATAATTTTAAAGACCGAAGTTTTTGGATTACTAACAAACAGAGCTTAAAATTGACACGCATTCTCAATGAAAGAATTGAATCCAACAGTCATATCATATTCGTAAATCACCGCATCCAAAACAAACGAAAAGAGACGACACATTTTCATCTCTCATTGAAACAAAAGAGAGTATAATCAAATACAAATTATACTGTCAGAGTGACAATGTACTTTAACGAGTTTTCTATAAAACCAGCAACACTGAAGGGTAAGAAAAAGTTCACCATAGTTACTGTTTATTATAGTGAAAAATAAATAAACAAACAGTTTTTATCTGATAATCAAGATCACAAGCGAAATGTAAGTTAAACAATAATCTAGAATGGTTAAGCCACCATGAATGTATTGATATTTGTAGATTCGTGAGTGTTTGTGTTCATTTTTCATCTTTTGCGCTAGTGCCGGTGATATTTAGACTGATTGTTGCAGTTTAATACAGCAACGATAAACATAAACAAACAAGTTTGTTTTGCACCGTAGCAACTAGCATAAAGCGTTGCCAGAAACGATCTCCTTCCACATTTTCAAACTATCGCAATGAAAGGGAGTAATTTGCTAGGCTTACTTGTTCAGGCTGTGAACCAAACATTGGCGGTTCGTTTGTATGGGACTTAGGGGTATTATTATTTGTATTTGGTATAATTGCCAACGTCACTTTTTCCTCTATGACAAGACGAATCCAATCTAACGTCTACAGGGAGAATCAAATTTCAATTCTCATTTTTTTACTGATATATTAAAAATCTGTGATGTTTAGTTGTAAACAGTGTCTAGAATATCATACTACTATAGAAACTTGCATCAACAAGTAAAAATCAATGTGAATCGTTTTCTGTCATTATCGATTTTTAAAGCTTAAAGAACAGTATACGATTTTCACTAAAAACCCTTAAATAACTGAAAGGGCAAATGAGAGACAAAAAAAACATAATTTTGAAACTACTGTTTCGCTTTTGTCATTGCCTGGACATGGGCATAGTTTTCATAATTTTCAAGTGGATCTGACAGTGACATTTTTTTTTTAAATAACTATTTATTGGAATATGAGTTAAATTAAATTATTAAGATTTAAATTGGGTGTTCAGCCACAAGTGGTGACTTTTCAGCCCTGTTATATATATATATATATATATATATATATATATATATATATATATATATATATATATATATATATATATATATATATATATATATATATATATATATATATATATATATATATATATATATGATTTGGTTATTACCATGAAGACATCATTTGCTTCCGCAATTCTGAGATTTTTGTGTAGGGAAAATTCTAAACCTACTTGTATTGTGTAATGGGGAAAAGGAACTTATATACTAACTTACTAACTAATACAGAGAGCGAATCGATTCAATTGAAGATTGCATCGATTTTTGTCGGAATTTGCTAATGGTTCTATATTTGTGAGTCTGTGTAACTCATTTGTATTAAACCAGGGAGTACGCTTCAGAATCATTTTCAGAATTTTATTCTGAATCCTTTGAAGCGTTTTCTTCCTGGTGGAACAACAGCTTGACCAAATTGGTACCGCATAAAGCATGGCTGGTCTGAAAATTTGTTTAAAAAATAACAATTTGTTTTTTAGACAGAGCTTAGAATTTCTGTTTATAAGAGGATATAAACATTTAATATATTTATTACACTTTGCCTGGATTCCTTCATTTGACAGTGACATTTTTTCTCGTTATTTTAGTCTATTTTGAGTCAATCAAAATGACTTTTACTAGCTCTGCGAACAAACATTTGTCATAATCATGTTTTCAAGCCGCTTGGGATTCAAACTCCAACAACAGTTAAAGATGCATCAGTTTTGTGACACTCGGTCAAATTGTTGATCGAAACATCTATTTTCAGTTGTAGTTTCTTGTTTATCATTTTTCAAAAAAAAATGTATGAGACATTTACATTTAGAACTCATGTGAAACAATCGTTTTGTAAAGGGTAGTATTTTGCTACGTTTTGTTGTTTAAGAGTTAGCTAACTTTTTCGATCTTTGAACACTAATTTAAATGTGGTTAAAAATAACACCCTCCCAGATTTCTCTTTAAACTTTCCCTATTTTATGACCTTTCCGAAACGGTTTAGTTTTTAATCGATCTGACATCTGTTGAAGGTTCACTAGTTTCTGATGAAAAAACAGTCATAATTAAATTTAATGGTAGCTTATATTTCAAAACTTAGTCGATAAAAATTGTGCGCAATAGATAGCTCGACAAATCTTTGGAAGACAATTTTTTCATAAAACTGTTAACAAAAAAGTTAGAACAAGGAAGACGATTTTTGAGGACCACCCTACTTTTACTTTTACGAAAAATTGATGTAACTCGATCCAAAGGAAGAGGTAGGAAGATGGCTTAAATATCATAGTTGCTCAAAATAAAATTTCCTACAACTTTGCTGTGCAGTGCAATAGTTTTTAAATTCAATTAGGAAAGTTTGAATCCAGATTTAAATCCAAACATGGACCATCTTTATGATCTTTCACATCAAATGATGAACCAGTTGAATGCAAACAACTTTTGTGAAGACACCAACTACAAAAAAATAATTTTTAGCAGTGAAAATATTTTGTCTCGCTAATTTTCCGTTTCGGACTAATGTGCACTGTGAAAACCGACATTTGAAGGCCGAGTGTCATATACCATTTGACTCAGTTCGTCGAAATGTGTGTGAGGACACATACCTCAAATGTCAAATGAATGGTCTTATAGGCCCACAGCACACCATTGAATTTTATCTTTGTTCGACTTCGGGTTCGGAATTACAGAGCAATATGTGCAAATCTATGAGAAAATTCGCACTCAATTTTCTCGGAAATTTCTCAACCGATTTTTACAAACTAAGATGCAAATAAATGGTCTTCAATTTTTATAAAAGTCCCCTAAAAAGGTTTATCCAGGTCCGACTTTCGGTTCCAGTATTACAGTGCGATTAGTAAAAAAATTCATTTTCATGAGTATTTTTTCACAAGTGATGACGAAACGAGGTGCTAATTCTTATAAAACTTACTGGTAAATTCATCTAGTTGGCAGACCTTGTTAGTTAGTTGATATAGAAATCTTCTTTGGGACTACTAGTCCCCGGTTTCCGTTTTAGTAAGCACCGGTAATAGTGAAGAAAAGCTCCAAAAACGGAACTCACTTCGATTTCTCAGCAACGGTTTAACCGATTTTCACAAATCATGATTCAAACTAAAGCTTTCAGTGTTTTAAAAGAAACTGTGCAATTTCATCCAGATCCGACTTGCTCCCATTTTCCCTATGTGTCAAATAATGTCACTTAATTTTCCCAGAGATGACTAGACCGATTTTCACAATCGTAGGTTTAAATGAAAGGTCTTAAAGTTTCATATGTTGTTAACCGATCGGCTGAAAAGTTCGTATCGTTTCTATGAGAGGGCGCCACTAGAATTAAATCCATACCATTTTCAGTTAGTACCAACCTTCAAAAGATACGTGTATAAATATGACAGCTGTCTGATTATTAGTTTTGTGAGATATTGCATTTTGAGTGAAGCTACTTTTGTTATTGTGAAAAAAATGGAAAAAAAGGAATTTCGCGTGTTGATGAAACACTACTTTTTGACGAAAAAAAAGTGCCGCCGATACCAAAAAATGGCTTGATGAGTCTTATCCAGACTCTGCACCGGGCGAAGCAACAATTCGTAAGTGGTTTGCAAAATTTCGTACTGGTCATATAAGCACCGAAGACGATGAACGCAGTGGACGTCCAAAAGAGGCTGTTACCGATGAAAACGTGAAAAAAATCCACAAAATGATTTTCAATGACTGTAAAGTGAAGTTGATCGAGATAGCTGACACCCTAAAGATATCAAAGGAACGTGCTGAACATATTATTCACGAATATTTGGATATGAGAAAGATTTGTGCAAAATGGGTGCCGCGAGAGCTCACAGTCGATCAAAAACAACAACGAATTGATGATTCTGAGCAGTATTTGGAGCTGTTATATCGAAATAAAACCGATTTTTTTCGTCGATATATAACAATGGACGAAATATGGCTCCATCACTTCACTCCGGAGTCCAATCGACAGTCAGCTGAGTGGACTGCACGCGATGAACCGAACCCAAAGCGTGGAAAGACTCAACAATCGGCCGGTAAGGTTATGGCGTCTGTATTTTGGGATTCGCATGGTATAATTTTCATCGACTACCTTGAAAAGGGAAAAACCATCAACAGCGGCTATTATATAGCGTTATTAGAGCGTTTGAAGGACGAAATTTCAATAAAACGGCCTCATTTGAAGAAGAAAAAAGTTTTGTTTCGTCAAGACAATGCACCGTGTCACAAGTCGATTAAAACCATGCTGAAATTGAACGAATTGGGCTTCGAATTGCTCTTTCATCCACCGTATTCTCCAGATTTGGCCCCCAGTGACTTTTTCCTGTTCTCAGACCTCAAGAGAATGCTCGCTGGTAAAAAATTTAGAAGCAATAAAGAGGTAATCGCTGAAACTGAGGCCTAAGGACAAATCGTACTACAAAAATGGTATCGAAAAGTTGGAAGATCGCTATAATCGCTGTATCGCCTCTGATGGCAATTATGTTGAATAATAAAAACGAATTTTGGCAAAAAAATGTGTGTTTCAATTAAACGATACGAACTTTTCAGCCGATCTGTTATTAAGTTTCATCCGGATCCGACGCAGAGTTGCCATTTTAAAATCTGTGTTTCAAATTGAAAAAACTGTGTACCATCTGAGTTGCATATTTTCGATCATAATCATTTGGAAAATCTGTCATTTTTATGAAATATTCATACAAATCTGTAGAAATCCGTGAATTTTGATAAAATGTTGCAAACTAGGCAAAAATATCTGTGGTTTTACAGAAAAATCTGTGAAATTGGTAACTCTGATCCGACGTTCGGTTCCGGACTGTAGGGTAAAATGGTATTAAAATTTCCCACAGTCATTGAGAGCGGCTATGCAAAAAAGGAAAAAAAATTCTTCATTTGACACAGCTATGTACAAATTGAAAAGATTATGTTAGTTTACACAAACCTAAATGTTTTAATCTTATTCAAGTTTTAAGTAAAATTTTGGTGACAGAATCCTCTAGTGATATTTTTAAAATTATTATTAAAACATGAGAAAAGTATCATTACACTACTAGGTGGATTAAAACAGGTTTTTTTTAATTTCCAAAAAGTGCCCAAAATCCAATGTTTGGATGCTGTCTTCTGTTCTCTCCGCTTTAGTGTCGATTTGTTACGGGTTATTTTTTCGCGTTTCGGATTGACAAAATAAATTCACTATGAAAACTAAAACTGTATCTATTGCAAGTACGACTTCATTTCAAACCGTTGGACTCTTTTTTTATATCATTTATTTTACCCCCCTCTCTCTCTAAACTTCGTTTGGTATGACACCAATTTTTTTGTCGTGAATACGACTTACTTAACTATGGGCCGACTTTCTAAAATTTACCCTCTGCGAGAGTGATAAGTTTTTGATCGTGAATATTTTTTGTTGTTGTTCGTGTCAACATAATTTTTGCTACATGCCATCGGAAATATGATTTTCAATTTATGATAGCTTTTTCAGTTGTATGGCATAATCACAAAAAAATCAAAATTAAACTTTTCTAAAACTCACGATGCTGCGGAGTTACGGATTCAAATACCATTCAAACACGATATCTTTTGGTTAGACTAAACTGTCAGATCTCTGTTTATTGAAGTTTAACTCTACTTTTTATACCTAACTTTCTCTTCTCCTATTCTAGCTTATTCTCTAATTTACATTTTCTTATGGCGGTAGGAGAAGTAACAATACATAAGGATTAGCCAATCGCGTTGCTTCGTGATGCCATGTTTAATGACGGAGGGAGAGCGCGAGAGAAGAGTGTGAGAATTAGAGTGAGTAATTTTTAACTTCGTTTAATTTGTTATAAAGAGCGAGTGAGTGTCTGTTGTGAGTGTACGGATGTACATGACCTGGATCGATGAGTTGCTGTCTTACGTAATATTTGTTATGCTTGGGAAAGTGAAATCTGAGCCTTGTTGGTTGTTTTATGTCCGCATGTATTTTGTGATGTCAAGAAGTTTGTAGAAGATTCTTTACAAGTGGTGAGTGATACATGCTTACAAGGGTGTTTGGGAAAGTGTCAGCGTTTTGGGTTGTCTTTTTAGTTTCGATGAGCGGCTATGGTTCTGCATTATTTTAAGTGTTTCGATAATGGTGGTCTTTGATGCGTGAGAACGTTATCTTAGATTGCGCGAGAGTAGTCATTTTACAACGAGTATGAACGAGGAAAACTCATGACACATTTCTCGTACCTGGGCAGGTATAAAAAGCTGACACCTGACATTTTTCGTTCCTTTTAGCCTGCGCAGTTGACTGAGCAGGAAGTAAAACAAGTGCAACATTCCGGTTGGTTCAGATCCAGAGCTCAGTTCCAGTTCCACTATCAAGCATCCAGTTCAGTATTGAGTATTGAATCAGTTGCGGGACATTCGCAGAACCAGTTTCCCTTCAAAGAAGCTTGATTGCGTCATCCGGCTGCTGGTTGTTTGCATTGGATCAAAATATCAGGTGTACAACTTTGTTTCCGCCGTTTTCCGATAGGTGGCTGTACCGGCTGAGGCTGGTCAAAATACATAGATGATAATGCCTTTAAAGTGAGTGTGTACAGTGCCTAACGAATTGTCATCGCCGTTTCAGTAACAGTTCTTCTTGTTTTCGTATTATTCACGCTCGAAAATGTCTGTTTATGTGCCCAATTCTCGTCATTTGCGGGAAGTTTTACTTTTCTGTTACAATTCGAAAAAATGTAGCTGAACCGCATCGAATGCTCTTAGAAACTTATAGTGATGCTGCTCTGAGTAAAAGAACGCGTCGGGAGTGGTTTCAACGTTTTAAAAATGGTGATTTCGATGTCGCAGACAAACATGTTGGTGGAAGAGAAAAAACCTTCAAAAATGAACAACTAGAAGCATTGCTTGATGAAGATTCGCGCCAAACCCAAGAAGAGCTTGCAGAATCGTTGGGAGTGAGTCAGCAAGCCATTTCAAAACGTCTCAAGGCCCTGGACATGATTCAGAAAGCAGGAAACTAGGTGCCGTACGAGTTGAAACCGAGGGACATCGAGCGCCGTCTATTTGTATGTGAGCAAATGCTTCAAAGACAAAATCGTAAGGGGTTTTCACATCGAATCGTAACCGGTGATGCAAAGTGGGTTCAATACGATAATCCTAAATGCAGAAAATCATGGGGAAAGCGTCGAAGGCAAAACCGAATGTTCACGGCGCCAAGGTTATGATTTGTATTTGGTTGGATCACCTCGGTGTGATTTACTACGAGCTCTTAAAACCGGGTGAAACCATCACAGGATATCGCTACCGAACGCAACTGATGAGCCTTAGTAGCGCGCTAAAAGAAAAGCGGCCACAATATCAAGAGCGACATGACAAAGTCATCCTCCAACACGACAATGCTCGGCCTCACGTCGCAAAAGTGGTCAAAAAGTACCTGAAAACGCTGAAATGGGAAGTCTTGCCCCACACGCCGTATTCCACACATGTCGCCCCTCCTGATTTCCACCTATTCCGTTCGATGGCACACGGCCTGGTAGATCAACATTTTCAATCCTTCGAAGAGTCGGAAAAATGGATTGTTTCATGGATAGCGTCTCCTTTTTTTCGAGCCGGGATTCTGGTAAAGCAGAAGCAAAGTTGTACACCTAATACAACGATGGGTAACATAATGCGAAATTAGCCTTCTAATGGCTCTAAATGTTATCTAAAGAATTAAGAAGGTTTTTTTTGCAAACCGGAGATAAAAATCAGCAGTTTAGTGTAAATCTAGAATAAATAGATTTGCTTTGTGCACTTTTCGCTGTGCAAAATTCGCACCAAACGAGTGCGAATTAAGCCAACATTTGATTGCTTCGTGTTCGAGAAAAAATGCTCCGTAAACTACAAGGATCAGCCCCATGGGGTTGTTCGAGCCATTGATGTGGAACAAGGCAACCAAAATTTCTAATGATCTACAATCAAAAAGTTCAATCTATCCGAACCAACACCGAACATCATTTGTCTTGATTTGCATTTGTTTTATGACCGACGAAATTACACCATTTTCCCAAATATATGCAATTATATCTTTGCACATACCTGCGATTTCGATAATTAAGCTTCTCTTCGCCAAACTTGTGTTCAAGTTTTTTTTGCAAGCAGTTTTTTTAGCGTTAAATTTCTCTACCATTTTGCGATTTCGGTTGAAGCAATGAAGTATATCTCATTATCAATCGAGTTCATCTAATATAAATTAGAAATTAATCTTAAGCACTCAAAACTTATCCAGGGGTAGTTGTCAATTTCTCATGGGGAAACGACATAACATGGAATTCCGAGCTTGCATAACACAAGATCAGAGCATACCAATTAAGGGCTGAGGCCAGTGTGTTTTAGGGCTTTTTAATGGGCTATTTTCACGCTTCAAATCTAATTTTCTCAGAAAAGGTGACGAATATCAAAAAACCCAACAGACAATCTCTTATAAATTTAGTTTAGATTATTCTGTGAAAATTTCAGAATGATTCATTGACTTTAGCGGTCGGGAAAATCTTTTTTTCTGAAGGAAGAATTGCTTAGCTGAAACGCCGTCTTTCAACTTGTTCATTAAATATCTCGCCTTCATAACCATGGATCAAAAATCTATCCTGACAATGTCTAGATAATTTAGTTTAGATGCGATTAGTGCATAAAAACATATATGTTGTCGCGATAAAAATTAAGTGAATGGTATTTTTGTAATGGTAAGTCCATTTCTATTGCGGCGCCATTTTTTTCTGCTCTTGTATCCTGGTAACGTAACGAAACATGAGAGAAAAATAAAATCGGCTCAGCAAGGCTGCCAAACAAGCGGTAGCTTTATTGGATTTTATGTGATGTAGTCAAGCTTGTAACCGAAAATATCAAAACTTTCTTGGCCACCCGGCCACATCGAGAGTCATCTTACACATTTACGAGAGAGCATGGAGAGAAATGTAATACGCACAGCGAGTCACACGGTTTTACGCTAACAACTGGCCTCAGCCCTTAAAGCTTCAAATCGTTTTATTGCACGTTTTTGTCTTGCTGTCTAGCAGCAACCTACCTCTAGCATGCTACGAGTAGGACTGAAACGCTAGCTTTAATTTCGCTTCTATTTATAGATTCGCGTGCTTCCAACAGCTTCGCTTTTGCATCGATTGACCAATCAGAGCGATGCTCTCCCTTTGATACATCGCTTACTCCTTCAAAACCGTCGTCTATGGCAGGGAAATCCGGTATGCTCGCTACTAATCAAAATTTCAATCATATATAATTGAAAATACGTGAGTTGATACATTCAAACCGAAACTATATTTACTATCAAATGATGAAATAATATTAATAATTGATACAAACAGACTGAGCTGTAAGTGTTTAAAACCTGACCACATTTCTAAGTGTAGTTTTTCTTGAGTGTCTGATTTGCACCCCTATATAGAAAATAAAGATGTGTTCCACATCAAAAAGGATGGCTTTTATCGTATCAAAGAACGCTCACTAGCAACTCTTCACACGATTGAATCAGTGCCATCAAAGAGAGACGGATATCATCGCAACAACAAAAAACCCGGATTGGCTCATTTAACATTGAATAGACACCAGTGCGAGAGCGAATTTCTCTCGATGACCCGTCTGTGCATCACAGGGTAGCACGCTGCTGTGGGGATTCTCTCTGAAGCAACAAACGGTCGCTTATTCTCGTTTCGCGATCCGATTCTATACAGGCAGTTGATAATTGCGATAGAATCATTTTACTATTGCCTAAACTAAACTAAACTAAAGAAATTGTTTCAGAATATTCAATTGCATGTCAAAATGTTTAATGTAACTAATCCGCACTTTAGTGTAGGTGCGTCACTTTTAAATTCTAGTAGTGAAGGAAGGGGAAAAGTTGTACAATTCACACAATCGATTAACTAAGATTCCCGGTTGAAAGTAAACCTAGGTGAAGTTGATTCCTTCATTTATTCCAACAAGGAAAGTCCGAAATCTGCATTTTGGCGAAAAAATTAGTTGATTTTCTGATTTTAGTTAGTTATTTTTTGAGACAACTAAAAAAATCTTACTGTTGCTAGTTTAGATTTTTTAATTCTCATTCCCCTAATAATAAAAAAGTATTTGTTGAAATGGCTATTTTATTAGTTGAATTCATCAATTAAACGTGCTGTCATTTCTTAGCTAAGGCATACTTCATTTCCAGTCAACTAATTTTTTAGTTGATTTAGAGAAATAAAACGTTATTTTCAATCAACATAAATGGTTGATTTGGCATCTGCAATTTGCAGCTATATGGCGCACTTTCACCGAAAAAATGTTAACACCGTAATGACTACTAGCCACTAGATGGCACACTACTATCGAAAAAAATTTCAGTCGCGGTTGTCTTTTCTTTATTGGCAGGTATAAATACGATGTTGTATTGAAGAAAAAGACATAAACAAAACATCAACTTCTTTTCGAAAATTTTTCTTCTAAGTCGCTGTTTTCTTCATTCGACTTCGCGAAATCGACTCTCTCACTGAAAACTTTGAGCACTCGGAAAACAAAAACCGAATACTAGTAGTACACCGGACGGCGTAGCCCGGAATATTAGAAGATACAAAAAACATCATTTGACGTGTACAATTAGAGTGCAACAATCGAAACTCACATCACTGTTTCGCGTAAAAACATTATTACCCACAATTGCTTCAAATGCGCACAAATTCTGAATAAATACACTTTCCACTAAGAGTTTACGTCATTTTTACATATCAGTGTAGAAATTTATATATGGATATAGCGTAACACATGCGAAAAACAGCAAAACAATTTGCAAGCAGTTTCAACAAGACTGTCCTTTTTAGCTCTTTAATGGATTGTTTTGCTTTGACACTTCTCATGAGTTTTTGGCTAATAAACTTGTTAATAAAACGAATTTCATTTTTGTTTTCTTTGTGCTGTCCTCCAGCAATGATGGTGATAGATAAATAGAAACAAATTTTCTGATTTTAATAACAAAATTTGTTGTCAATGAGAATTTCGTGTTGGATTGAAATATTGCGGGTTTGTGTCCAGGATATTCGTCAACTAAACACATGCTCTAAAAATAAGAGTTTTTTTTTCAGAAAAGTAAATTCTCAATTTTCACTAATTTCATAGTTATTTTGGAAATTTTGTTGTTAAAATCAACTAATTCAAAAACAGTAAAACGAATTAGGCGCAGAGCTAGTTTCGGTCGTTCCGTGAAAGTGCATACAATCTCCGAAAGAGCAACCAAAATCATCAGCAGGTCGGCAGGGATGCACCGCGGAAGTGCCATTTTATCTCATAGCAAAAACAGCCTGATCTAGTGTTTTATCCATCTTCCCAACATCGTTGCCATTTTCTTTAATCGCGCGGTTATGCAAAACTTTTCAGCGGCTAGCGGCAAACAAAGACACTCAAGAAGACCGACTCATCAACGCCTCTTGGACAGGAGTGGCCTGCCGGCTGGACGATCAACACGAAAAGAAAAAAAAACCGAAGTGTTATTCAAAGTCAACAAAGGTGGACCGCTGGAAGTACGGCGAAAAGATATCCATAATAAGGTGCCAGGAGCATAAAAAAGAATCTTTCAACTATGCATTTTTCTTCCCCATCCACTTTACTCCCGGAAAAAATAAAACTTCCGCACCATTCAACCAACTGGCCAGCTCTCTGAACTCGTGAGAATACCTTTCGCAGTTCTATCCAGTGGGAACGACGGAAGCCGTCGTCGTCGTCGTCGTGGACCGTGACAGCTTCAGGCGAATCTTTTTTTTTCTCTCTCTCTATGCTGTAAGAAACGGAAAGGAAAAATAAACTTTGTCCTTCATGGCGACCGGTGCCTGGGCACTGTGACTGTGTGCCTGTGCTTTGGAAGGGTGTCTCATCAGGCAACTCACGATTATGTTCACTGTTGCTGAATGACGACAAAGTAGATTAGGCCACACGGCTACTTTGGCCGGTCCTCGTGTCTTCGGGACCTCTGGGATCCAACAGGCAGTCCAAAGGGGAGAGACGGAGGAGTACATCTTGCTTAATGCTCGTCAAGTGGTTATACCTACTTTACTCTACTGTTCGTGGCAGGATGTTGGCAGGCAGAAGCAGTGATGCGAAGTGCCATCGAGCCCACTGACACTAGACATACGATATCATAAACGGGTGAGGGTGTGGCTCTTGTGGAAAATGTCTACGAGGCGAGATTATTTTTACTGGCAATGTCTTGTATCCGGGGGATGGCGGAAGAAGAAAATAAATACGGAAAGAGGCTTGCCAACTACGTGCAATTAAACTTGGCCGCAGGCAAAATGCTGCGGAGAAAAATGGAACGGAAAGCAATGATGAACGGGGAGGAGGGGGGGAAAATTGGTACCCGGCCTACTGCCCAGGCGAATTGTTCTTTATGGCGCCGGATGCATATGAATTTATGTAGCGGAGAAACAGATGAGAGCGGAAACAAAGCAGGCGAAGCTGAACTGTTTACCATGAATATTTATCGAATTAATTAATAATTTTAAATTTCCATAAACTTTCAAAACATCGCAATTTACGGTCCATTAACATTTGATAATAATCTTGAACGAACGAAAATATTTACCTCGGCGAGTTTCGTTCACGATTAAAACTACCAGCTGCCAAAGCAGACCATCATCGCATCCGCAGCTCCCCCAAACGAAAAGACGTGTACTTTCTAATCTGATTAGCATTATACTGGCCAGGGGGGAGACGCACCGGATTCCGGATCCTAATTGAAATGTAGCTACAATTCCTAGCGGCAGAAGCCAATTGACGTGACGCCGACCGTCTTCTTCGACCGGAAAAAAAATCCCCGCGTTGAAAATCCGCAAAATTTATGCGGTTGCCTATCACAGTTCTGCCATCTGTTGTCTGTGCGGAACCATCCATCCGAGGGAAAAACTTTCAACAAGTTTCAAACATCGTACGCACCGGGTGGCATCCATCTTACGCTACCGAATGCCACTTTCGATCCAAAAGTGGCTTCTCGATGACCATCGCCATCATCGCCGGAAGAAGTGGAATCAAACAAATCTGTCGGCTCTCGCTCAGTTTTTATTGCGTTCTTTCGCAATGTCGACAAAAAAAACCCCGAAGAGCCTAAAATTGATTTATCTAATTTTGTCCCACTCCGAAGAATCGGCTCGTAAATTCCCAAACCGGCACCACCAGCGTCGGATTCGTTGGTTGCCGTTTCCTTCCGCTCCGGGTGCCCGAGAGTGTGCGTGTGCGTTATCTCATTCTAACATTCCTCGAGCTCCAGCAAGCCGCTGCAGAATGGATCTGAATATTTTTATTTATCGAGAATCGGCTTCGGTCGAATCATAAATCGAAATTTTTGTGTAAACGATTTTGTTTCATTTATGGCGGTTTTCGACAAACCACGGGCCAATGATTTGTGTCTCTTCGAATGTTCCGGCAATCACCGGAACACCAAATGAGTTCAGCCTTGGTTCTTTCAGTGATGCTATCGCCATTGGGTTGAGAGAAAATTAGGCTAGGGCCTAGGACCCCAAAATTTTACGAGCACCACCATTTTATTTGGAGTTATGGTCTTCAGGGAATATGAGTTGAAATATAGAAATTCCCATCTGCCTTGCGTCAAAACTCTTCGTGTGAAGAATGAAGAATGCCCGACGAAACGTTGCTTCCAGTGCCGGTATTCATTAACCAGCATAACCCAAAACAATTTGCATGGTCATGAATTAGTATGACGAATAAATTGCAGTAGTTTTGAAACTTTTTGGGATTGTCAGATTCAATATCGGTTTGAATTTTGTAATTTCGGTTTGAACCCTGTAATTTCAAAATCGGAAGTCAGAATCGGAAAAAATTCACCAATTTTGAATGGGACCATAAGTCTTTTGTTTTGAATTTTTGTTTATGAAATCCCATTTGGCCATTTTGAGAAACTATTCGAAACCGGAGCCCGAATTCGAAAATCGGTGTTGCCGAAGTCAGATAAATTCACCTGAGTTGTTGTATAGTTTACATTTGATTCCAAATGTTTGAAAATCAGTGAAGACATCTTTGAGAAATCGTAGTGCGAATTAAATCGTGGGATATCTTCAGGGATCGAAAACTGAAAAAAGTGCATTTGGTTATAGACTATCCAAATCTGCAAACACGACATTTTTATACTAATCACCCTGTATCTCCTAAACCGGAAGTCGGATCTTACTAAAAAGCAAAATGTTTTCTTAGGATCTCAAGACCTTTCACCCTGAATCTTAGATCGGTACAGTTACATGATTTTAATTTCGTTTCACATATCATTCTGTAGTATTGGAACCAGAAGTCGAATCCAAACGAAATTTAGGAAAATAGTTTAGGAATATACGGTTTTCCTTACGAACCTGAGTTTGCAGAAAACTGTGACAATAGTGCTATTCGATGAAAAGTTCTTCAACGAACTTAGTTTATTTTATATATGTCACCGTAAATAGACAACAGACATCCCACCGTTGGAAATAAACGAGACTGACAATAACGATTAGACTAAAGTCAGTTCACAAAGTACATTTGAATAATCCATATACCATAAAAGTCCATTCAATGTTGTACAATAAATGCATATTTTTAGTTTCCCTTGAAAAAGGCCATCAGAAACGGCCGAAACGTCGGGCAATTTTATAAACAAATCGTTTGCCTATAACCATTTGACTGAGAAAGCCGCATTTTTCCGATAAAACTACAAAACAGTCGAATTTGCAGAAAACAGTTGATCCACACGGCGAACCCGCAGATCACCTCAACTAAAATGTTGTTGATTTAATGTATTTTCGGACATTTCATGTCAATGTAATTAAAAACGCTTTACGCTTGAAAATTGGCTGCTAAAGTGAAGTGGTAGTCTTTGTGCTTTTTTGAAAGTTCGTCTGTAACATTAAGAGGTGAGGCCAGTAGGTCGCATATAACCACGTGTCTCGCTTTGCGTATTACATTTCTCTCCATGCTCTCTGGAATATGTACAAAAATGCTCTCGATGGAACGGGTGACCAGAAAAGTTTCGATATTTTCGGTTACAAGTTTGCATAAAAGGTGACTGCATTCAATAATGCTACCGCTTGTTTGGCAGCCTTGCTGAGCCGATTTTGTTTCTCTAAAATGGCGCCGCCATAGAAATCGACTTACCTTCACAAAAATAACATTCACTTCATTTTGATTGCGACAAAATATATGTTTTTATGCACTAATCGCATCTAAATTAAATTATCTAGACAGCGTCAGGATTGATTTTTGATCCATGGTTTTGAAGGCGAGATATTCATTGAACAAGTTGAAAGAAGGCGTTTTCAGCTATGCAATTTTTCCTTAAAAAAAGGCTTTCCCGACCGCTATAGTCAATGGATCATTCTTAAATTTGCACAGAATAATCTAAACTAATTTTCTAAGAGATTGTCAGTTGGTTTTTTTTTTATATTCGTCACCGTTTTAAGCTGCCCTTACACGAGACAATATTATTGTCAATACAAGGAGTATTGACAATACTTTTGATCGTGTAATGGAAACTTCATTGGATTGACGAAAATATTGTCAAAAAATCAAAACTGCTCATCAATCCAACAATACAAACTTTCTCTCCAGAGAGGAAACTGCCAAATATGTGCAATGAACTCATCTCTCAATATTTCAATGTTCATTTGCAATATTTGAAGCTCCAAACGCTTGATTTTCTCGAAAAATGCGGACTCAAGTTACCAAGTCAATTGGATTGACGGTATTGACAATACTTTGGATTGACAATAATATTGTCACGTGTAAGGGCTGCTTTAGAGAAAATCAGATTTGAAGCGTGAAAATAGCACTCTAAAACACCCTAAAACACACTGGCCTCAGCCCTCAAGTTCAAATGGATCTGGAAATATAGGGTAAAGTGTGTTAAAAATTTTATACCATCACTAAAAAGGCCTAAAAACCGTAAAAAGTTTTCTACATCGACCTCAAATCTTATCCAATTTTATTGTTTTTTTTCAGTAGACGGTCAAACAAACCGATTTCGGTTATTCTTTCAAGAATTTAAGAAAATAATTTTGAAGAATACCACAGTATTATATATGATAGTATGATTGATATGAGAAAGGCATCATTACATCACCAATAGAGAGAGACTCCCCCTCTACCCCAAGTGAGTCGACGGGGTTTATGAATGGTCCCTAACAAATACATTTTCCATGAATACGTTTATTTCTTAAGGCATTTTACCTAAGTTTTTCTTCTTCGTGGCATCTCTTTTACATTGAATTCTTATCCTAATACAATTCTAATATAGTCAAAACGATTTGAATTCAGTTAATCATATTCTTCTTAGTTTTTATACATCATGTTAGGTATTCCGTCATTTATTATATATGGGGCATTCCACGCAAAACCAGCGACCCAATTTTTTTTTCATCTAACTATTTTTTTCGGTAAAGAACTCGAAAATATTCGACACGTATTTTTTTATTTCAATATGGTACGTGAAATTTTCGAGATATGATTTTTTGAAATTTCGCGTTTTCAAAAAAGACCCTTTTTTCAACAGCCTATACTGTAAAATCTAATAAAGATACAAAAATTTGCCCGAGACATGAAATGTGCGTCTTTTCCTTAGCTTTCAAATAAGCGATTTCATAAAACAGCTGTTATTTTTATACATTTAAGTGATAAATTCATAAACTATTTCGAGTTTGTATCATGACATCTTTTCTATTCAAATTTAGCTATTGGTTGAACTAAAGGCGCGCATGTTTCACAATTGCTACAGAACGGTTATTCATGTCAGATATGTTTGACAAATGATTTCACATGTTTTTGTAACAAATTTGAAAATCACTCATATTACTGCTTGTGAAACTAAATCAAAAACCTAAAAGGATTAAGTTCCGCATCGATTTATTTAACTGATTCTACAATAAGTTCATTTAAGCGGATTCATTTTCGGTTTCTAGTTAAAAATATTACTGCTATGAAATATATCAAATATTGCACATCAACTGCGCTTTTTCAATCGCACAATCGTTTCGGGAAGAGCGAAGAAATACAATGCTAGAACAATGTTTGCTACTTGGGATGATTTTAAAACTAAATACCATGCGTCTCCATCGGATGATGACAATATGATGGGGATGCATGGTTTTCCAAATGATTTTATACCCGTCCAGATTTTTTAAAAATGTGAAAAAATTACAGCGTAATGTACTCATAAATAATTTATTTTTGATGTAAAATCTAGAGTGGTACCAAAATTTAAAATGCGGTAGAAAAAATCGAAAACTTTGAATATTTTTGCCTTTCTCATATAGAAAGGTTTTGCAATCACTTGAAAAACCGACTAGTGAAAATTGCCCTGAGGGCCAAGTGTCATATACCATTCGACTCAGTTCATCGAGCTGAGTAATGTCTGTGTGTGTGTGTGTTTTTTTTTTCTCGGAGATGGCTGAACCGATTTTGACAAACTTAGGTTCAAATGAAAGGTCTCGTGGTCCCATACGGAATTCCTGAATTTCATCCGGATCCGATTTCCGGTTCCGGAGTTAGAGGGTAAAGTGTATTCAATATTGTACACCGTCACTTAAACCGGCGAAACAAAAAACGTAAAAAAATTTCTAAACTGGACTCTAAACCGTTATTCCCAATCTTAGGCTCAATTGAAAGGTCTTATGGCCCTACCAAAAATTACTGCATACTTTCGGATGCGACAAACATTTAAATCGTAATTTAGAGTGCGTATTAGTAGAGTTTGTATGTCATGTTAGTTGGTGGCCGTACGCACCGACTTTGATTATACCGGTAACTCTTGGTTGAATTTATTACAGGACTGTGCAGAACCAACTGAATTGAGTTGATGGATAAATTTAATATTCTTTTCTCAATTCTCAATACAGGGTCCGGCACGCGAAGTGTAACCAATTAAAAAGGCCATAAATTCTGTTTGGAAAATTACTTTTACTTAATTCAAAGTACAAAATGTGTAACAATAATACAAAATTCAGAATCAATTCACTTTTGCTCGATATGACCACCTTTTGCCTTGACTTGATGACTTGAGAGAGCGAAGGAGTTGGTTCGTTTGGCCGAATGTGACTTGCAGGTATTTTGGCCCACTCGCGGACAATAACTTTTTTCAACGCCTCGAGACTGGTGTATCTTTTAGTTCGGACTTTGCTCTCCAAAATGGCCCAAAGAGAATAATCCATTGGATTAGCATCTGGTAAATTCGAGAGCCATTGTGTGCACGTGATGAAGTTCGGAGCGTTGTTTTTCAGCCATTCTTGGTTCACTCGAGCTTTGTGAGACGGTGCCGAGTCCTGCTGAAACGTCCATGGTCTGCCACCGAAATGTTTGTCTGCCCACGGCTTCAAAGCAACCTCCAGTAAACTGAAGAAAGATTTGCAATACTATCGCGTAACGAATAAAAACTTACCTATTTTTTATAAATGAAATTACGTGTTACAAAATAAACGAGTGAATAGGATTTAGACAAAATAGTTGATTCATTGCATTGACATATTCTAAACAGTTGTTATAAAATCATTATTTATTATTTATTATCCTTTATTATTTCCGCTTTATTATTTTAATTACTTATTAATTGGTTATATTGGTTGATCTGGGCAGCCGGCTACCGAGAAAAATCTTAATTTATTGTTTGAAATATTAATATCAAGTGTTTTTTACTACGTGTTCAAAATATCGATATATGTTATCCCTGTTATTAACTTTGTAATATCAAAGGATTTGCGCTATAGTTTTAGATTATTTATTTTTTTATCATTCTATTTATAATCCTGACAGACAATCAATAACATGGAAGAAGAAAACATTCCAAATAAAACTTTTTTTCGAAGTTAGACGGAAATTGACAGGTTGAATGAAGAGATAATGTAGTAAAATTGAGTAATCAGAAGTGAAACATTGAAAATATCTGATAACTGAAAGGAAAAAGAAACTCCTGCAATTGTCGCCTTTTACGACATGGAAGCAGGAACCCAGTGGATCTATTCTTGGTTCATTTTTTTTCCGCCGGATTCCACACGGCATCTAGGCTGGTACAGTCCGGAGAGAGCTAATAGGTACTATCAATCTCCTAGTGGACCCCAGCTCCTCAAAATATATTAATTATTTAAAGGATGCGAACAAAAAATATCTGGCTGGACCCTTCTGTCAGACGAAGGGTTAATGAAAATTCATTTTGAACTATGTCTAATCATTTTTGACCTGTAAATCTTCAATAAAAAATTTTATCATTGAATTCAAAGGTTAAAAAACTAATGTTTGAACAGTGGCGTCTCGTGACGACATTTACGGGTTGTTCACTGCTTATGTGGTATGAAATCAGTTGTAACAGTTGTAGATGAAAGATAATGATTGAGAAATGATTATTCGTTTGTGTTTTTCAATACATTAAAATATTGATATATTTTTGGATGGGATTTTTTTATTAAACTTATGTCGTATCATCCACACAATGCGCATGAGAAAAAACACTAAAACAGTGACTAGAGGTACTTGAAATTTCGTGGAATTACTATGGATAAAATAGCTCATAATTTCATATTCGGTACCATCCGACCTGCTTTCATCGAATAAATTGAAAATATAAAAAACATTTTACCGGTTGTGCAGTGCACGAGATGCACATGAGGACTGACGCCACTATTTATAAAAGATCAATTTATCAAAGAGTTGTTATTTTAACATTTTCTTTGCCTAGAGCGAATTCTATACCTTTTTATTATAAAAATACATTTTTGTCGAATCTTATCAAAAATTTGGAATAATTGCATTTTTCATGACAGTGTGTAAATAAAATGATGACGACGACCGACGCATAACAATAGTAAATTACCTGCGTGGAAACATTTGAAATTCAAAGACAACTTGTTGATGATTCCAAGCAGTATTTGACTATGCTATCACGCAACCAATCAGATTTTTTACTTCATTATGTGACAATGGATGAAACATGGATCCATCACTTCACTCCGGAATCGAAACGATCATCATCTGAGTGGATTGCAGCCGGTGAACCACGCGTCCAAAGGTACCAAAAGTCAGCTGGCTTCAGTATTTTTTCGATGAACATGGTATAATCTTCATCGAACGCTTGCTGAATGAACATGCTTAACCCACCTAGCAGTGAGATTATACCTTTTTGCCTTTCTCATACAGAAAGGTTATGCAATCACTGTTAAAACCGACTTTTGAACCGAGGCCCGGAGGGCCGTGTGTCATATACCATTCGACTCAGTTCGTCGAGTACGCAAAATGTCTGTGTGTGTGCAAGTGTGTATGTGTGTATGTAACGTTTTTTTGCAGTAACTTTTCTCAGAGATGGCTGAACCGATTTTCACAAACTTAGATTCAAATGAAAGGTCTTGTGGTCCCATATGAAATTCCTGGATATTATTTGGATCCGACTTCCGGTTCCGGAATTATAGGGTAAAATGTGCAAAAAATTGTGAAAATAAGTGCAGTAACTTTTCTCATAAGAAGTGTATCGAAAATAAGCTATCCACAAATTTTTCTTTCAAATTATGATAAAAACGATATTTTATTCAAACTAAAAATTGATCCTTTATTGTACGAGGTTAAACTTGGGCATGATGAAAACCGGATGAAATTTAAGTTATTCCTTCACGAATTTTCGAACTTTTGATCGAACGCTCTTCATCAAGTTCCGGACATGTGTTGCATAGCATTTTTTGGACGCTTGAGCCCAAGTTTTTTTGAACTCCTGCATGTTCCCAGCTGCCTTACCAGTCTTCTTGTAGACCCTCAGGTAAGGTTTTCTGCCTCTTTCTGGTAGCTCATCCAAAGAATAGTGTTCCTAAAATTTATTAATGATGGTTTTAACACTGGCATGATGAATTCCAAACCGCTTCGCCAATTTTCGCATAGTAATACCCTTCTCACTTAGCCATGTGTCCAGAACCTTGATTTTCACTTTGTTTTCAATACGCGACAATTTGAAAACGCAGAATTTCAACCGCACAAACAAGTAAACAAACGAAAGCTGACAGCAGAACGCACAGCATGCTGTGATCTGAGCATAAAAAACCATCACAAATACATGCGTACAACACAAATGTATGTGGATAGTTTATTTTCGATACACATACAAGCTTAGGTTGAAATGAAAGGTCCTGTGGTCCCATACGTAATTCCTGAATTTCATGCGAAACCGACTTCCGGATCCGGAAATATAGGCTAAAGTGGGTTAACAATTGTATACCATCACTGAAAATGGGGAAAAACCTTAAAAAATTTCTAAATCGACCTCAAATCTTTTCCAATTGATAGTTTTTATCAGTAGACGGTCAAACAAACCGATTTCGGTTATTCTTTTAAGAATCGAAGAAAATTATTTTGAAGAATACCACAGTATTATATATGATAGTATGATTGATATGAGAAAGGCATCATTACATCACTAGGTGGATTAAAACAGGTTTTTATCACATATTTTGCACATCATATGGAAAGGATTATCACTTTGAATTCAACGATAATGCTTAATTTCCCATATGAAGTTTAACCCATCACAGTCGACCAGTCAACAATTATATTGCCAAAAAGGAACCGTGCTAATAACAAATCAAGCCAAAATACTATGTTTTTCAATCTTGCAATCATTTAGAAATGATTCTATTGAAAATTATGTCTAATTTTGATTCCAAGTGTCAATACATCGTTCTTCGTTCGAAACCTTAGCTTTTTAACACATGGATCAATAAGTCCCGAGACTAAAGCAGAGATGGCGCTCGTAGTAAACCAGTAACCTCGTCTTTCTAGAGTACCAACCTTTGCTTGAAACGGGTCAAAATTTTAAGTCGATCCGACCAGAAACAGCTGAGTTATCGAGGTTGGAGTAAAGTCGTTTTGTAGTTTGTTTAAAAAATGGAAAAACCCGAGTTTCGTGTTCTGATAAAACATTGTTTTTTTATGGGTAAAAACACCGTGCAAGCAAAACAATGGATTGAAAATGTTATCCGGACTCTTGTCCATCAAAAGCAACGATTTGTCGGTGGTTGTTGTACCGACACAAATGACGCGGAACGCTCGGGTAGACCTGTGGAAGCCGTTACACCGGAAAATGTAAGTGAAGTGACACACTTTCCCGAAAGTATGTCGCATTTACCTTGACGCCAGGCTCGATGAAAACGATTGGAGAGCGCCCATCTGCGGTTACAGCGGCCCAAACCATTATCTGTTGCGGGTGCTGCCTCCTGGTGGCCAATCGATGACTCAAATTCTCGTATGAACGGTCGGTCAAGTAAACCCTATCGTTTTGAGAGTTTACGAATTGCTCAATTGGAAAAATTTTCTCGTCAGAAAATACAATGTTCGGAAATTGACCGCTTTCGGCAAAACGAAGCAACTCCTTCGCTCTCTCAAGTCATCAAGTCAAGGCAAAAGGTGGTCATATCGAGCAAAAGTGAATTGATTCTGAATTTTGTATTATTTTTACACATTTTGTACTTTGAATTGAGTAAAAGTAATTTTCCAAACTGAATTTATGGCCTTTTTAATTAGTTACACTTCGAGTGCCGGACCCTGTAAAATAAAACCTTTTATTAAAATTATAAATTTGCTCTCATTTCTACTTGGTAAAAACTTTACTTTGTTCAACCTTTTTGCCTTTCTCTATAGAAAGGTATTATAATTGTTGGAAAAACCGACTTTCGAACGGAGCCTCGGAGACCCATAGTGTTATATACCATTCGACTCAGTTCGACGAGATCGGAAAATGTCTGTGTGTGTATGTGTGTGTGTGTGTGTGTGTGTGTGTGTGTGTGTGTGTGTGTGTGTGTGTGTGTGTGTGTGTGTGTGTGTGTGTGTGTGTGTATGTATGTGCACTTTTAGAAGATATTTGAACGCGCTCAATTTTCTCAGAGATGACTGAACCGATTTTAACAAACTTGGGCTCGTTTGAAAGCTACTGTCAGGCCATTGATCAAGTTCGAAGACCAAACGGCTGTGACTTTTTGTTCCAGAGATATAATAGTATAAGTGACGTAACCGACAAAACACGTTGGTTTTGACCGCTCTAACGTACATAAGGGTGCCAATCTTTTGGGATCACTTCTAATTTCGTAAAGCGCTATTGCTCAAAAGTTTAAGCACCTCGAAAAAAGTCCTCATGCAAAATTTGAGCTAAAACGGACATGGATAAGGAGTGCTGCCCGGCGGTTAAAGTTTGAAAATTTTCGATCTTCAAAAAGCACCACAGGGGGAAGTACATGAAATTTCCGAAATCGAAAACGACATGACACTAAATCTCGATGTTTCATGCAATTGTAAGACTTTTGGCATTAAAATTTTTTTTCGATTTCGAAACTAGTTATGAAGATGCGGAAAAATGGCTTCACGACTGAATCCCTTCTAGAGATTAACAGAGAAAAATGTGACCCCCGCATTTTTTACATGTACTCTTGTTAAACACGCCTGACAAAGTAAGCACAGTTTTAGAATGATTTACCGCTTCCAAGCCTTGGATTTAACCTTCTACCAAGCGCCCATCTCCAACAAACGCAAGCGGACTGTTTCTCACATGATGTTTCTATAGTTAGGAATAAGTGAATTCTTCACTCTCGAAATGACAACCATCATAGTGAAACATTGAACAATGTTAACAGAACGAACTAGACAATTTTGCATGTTGTGCCTAGTATAATACCTGTATTAACCATTAGAACAATGTTCTCCTAATAATCGTGAAATTTTCCGAAAGTCCCCAGTATAATCGATGTAGTAAAAAAAAGTCGTAGTCCTACGTCAAAAGAAACTTTAAATATCATTCGATTTAGTAACACATTGTCAGTGTAAGCGGCTGCATTCAAATCCTAAAACGTAAAACCGTCCTTTGAACACACCAACGGAAACCAGTTTCGTCAGCCCCGTCGCTACCGACCGACCGACCGACCACTTCCCGGAGTTACCGAACGAAAAAAGTAATCAAATAATTGCTCGCCAGTGACTTTCACGGTGTGTTCATCGTCGGGTATTTTATTTTTTTTTTGCCGACATCAAACCAAGGCACAGATGTGCTCGTTCGTCATAATTAATATCACCAGCAGCCGCTGTCAGCCGGTGCTTAGCGTAATGACGTCGGCTACGGAGGAAAATGTGTGTGTGTGTGTGCTGTGCGGCGGCCCAAATTCGAAAGCCCAGAGCCAGCAAGCCAGAGTCCAGCCCGGATCGTTTAAATCTCATGCGCCCTAGGACCCAAGCTACACGGAGAACCCTTCGATCATAAAATTGCGATATCGCAGTTTTTGATTTTTGCGATAGTTGATTTAACTAATTTCTTTTTGATTCAACCAAAATGGTTTTTGATTTGCGTATATTCAAGTAGTTGAAAAATTTGTTGTTTTGAATGCTGTCAAATGTCTGTTCGCGTCGCTTCAAAATGTCAATGAAAACAACATCGATGGTTAAAGCGTTTGGTGAAATTGTGTTCATTCGATTTGAGAATTTTATGATAACAAGTGTTTATCTAACAGCGATGTTGTGATAAAGTTAACCTCGTTTGAGATGAAAAAGATTTGGTGACAAATTAGAAAATGTTAATGAATGATCATCTCTTAATCTTTCAGGTATGCGCAAAAATTTTATGCTTCAAATTCGATCATTATTTACTTCCAGCAGACTGTTTTACTTCCAGCTGTTTGTTACCGATGATGATGTTCATGCATTAGCAATAAAACGCTTTTTGACATGAATTTAATTTATAAAAGTAACAGGAGCGAAGGGTTTCAAACGCACAGAACGCGCTGCGATTGAATGGCGCGTTTGAATTGCCGTCGCAAAATTCCAATTCCCAGCGGTTGATACACACAAGCTCATATAAATTGACTAAAATTATTAGTGCATAACTTCAGTTCAACCGTTTGAAGGCATCATTTTAGGTAAATTTAATAATTTCGCTAATTTACTCGCCCCTCCGGGCACTTTTGCTGATTAAAAACGTTTTTCTACATCAATCATTTCCGATCGAATCAGAAGTATTTTTTTTTAGAATTTAGATCTTTACTGATCTCAAAACAAACAAACAAATAAAACCGATTTATTTTTCAACTAACAGAATTTTGTTTCAATAACAACACCAGTTATTTCAACTAAAATATTTGTTGAAATCGAAAGGTATGTGTCCTCACTAATTGACAGCATTTTTTTTTCAAGCAGTTAAATTAGTTGTTTCAACCATCGTTTCTGCTAATCGAAAAACAAAAATGACAGTTTAGTTAAAACAACAATCGATTAGTTGTACCAAATTTTAACCAATCGAATTCAGAAAATCAACTAATATTCTGGTTGAAATGGGATCGCGGGTGGTTCCGTGTAGGAAGTAAAAAAAACACCCCTTGGCAAACGCGACGGCGACAATCTATTAGCGTTGGTGTGAATTCGCACCAAAACTCGGAACGGGAACAGCGGACGAACACTTTGCTAGTGTTGTTTGCACTCGATCTGGCTTCAGGATGTGTGCGAGAGAGAGAGAGTGCCTACCATAGCGCCATTTGCTTCGTAAAAAGCACAGCCAACTAATTGCCGGTCGGTTCGCGAATGAACTTCCCTCTCTCTTTCTCATCCCCGTCCTCCTCCTCCTCCCCACTGGTCTAGTTGAGTTCCAAACATTGATGGTGTGATAGGCGCACTGGGTATTAATATCATGCTCCAGGATACGGCCGACACAGGATAGGGATACCGTCCGCCGTGTTGGCCCTCTGGCCACCATCAGCTCACATGCGTTTGGCTCTCACAATATGCGATGATAATTAACCTCGATTTCGGACGTTTCACGTGATATCTACATTTTGTTCCTGCGTTCCGTTCGTTTGTTCGTTGAGATGTTCCTAGCTTCTACCTATGGTTCTATGTTGGTTGTGATGTCGATCGGGAACGGATAGTTAATGGTTTCATGGCGGGTGCCACGCGGGAACTATTCGTTTTCGGGTTTCGACGGGGATTGAGTAACGTTGTCGGACTGATCCGTGATTGATACTAACTCGACGGATCCACGTGTGTAACTGGAAACGCCCGGAGCCACACGCGGTTTGAGTAATTTATTCTGGTTGGAAGTCCACTTTCGATGAAATGTACTATTCCAGGTAACGAAAGCCCAGGTAAATGATAAACTCCGGAACCGGATCCCGTTATCATTATTATCATAATTGAAGTGCTCCCCGGTTTTTACAAGTGCACTCGATCAGGTAATCAGCATAATTAATGGAAAATGGAAAACAGTTTGATCAAGCTAATGGTTACCGTGATTCCATAATCGCCGGTGACCACTTTCACTGCTCCGATGGCCGATGTCGGGCTGATGTGAGATAGATTGTAGTATCATGGAATACCAATCCCTTCCGGATTGTATACTGGTCTCACGTCCGACTGTCGGCTGATGCGAACGGACATAAATTTCGTCCCAATTGTCATAATACTAGGTTTTTCAGAGCTTCCCTGCCGGACGGTGATGACACCATCGTCTTATAAACTTACCTATCTGCCGGTTTCCGGTTCACCAGACTTACACTGTCGGATGAGTTTCGTACCGCAAATTACCTTCCCGCCTCCTCCATCCGGAACGGGGAGGAATAAGTGCGCAATGACTCGAAGCTGCAGCTCAGAGCTTTCGAGGACTCCGAGCTGAGGACCTTTCGCAAGGACAGCAAACAAGGCAAGGATTGGCCTGGCACAGGCATAAACCTCCGCCGCCACCAACACGACTGCCAGCCAGCAAATGAGCTCGTTCTAAAATGCTCGCTCCATGAAACCCAGCAATTTAATACTAAAATTTCATTAGTAGCAAATTATGTGCTATGCTCGAGGAAGCCATTTCTTGAATGTTGCAAACCAAGATGATTCCACTGCAATGTTGATGTTGTTGTCCCAGTTTAACGTCTCTTGGGCTGCAGACTCGTTCCTCGTTCCTCGTACCCTCCAGGGCGGTTCCTTTTTCAGTCTGGCAGCTTTGGTAGGATCTGCAATCAGTTCATTCCTTTCCCGACGACTAATTATTGCCATTGCAATTAACGAGCAAAAAGCGCAGTGGGACTCTCGGTACAAAACCGTTGCGATACGCCCTCCCCCCCCGCTCGGTCGAAATTAGGAAGCTCATAAAGTGTGACACTGATTAAAACACTTGCAAAGTGTCGGTCGTAGAAATTACTCCGATCCATCTTCGTGAATATCCCCGGGCTGGGCGAACAGTTGCCGTGATTTATGAGGTGTCTTCCATTGGTTTGGCGATTTCAAACGGTGCATTAATTAGTTTAATTCCAGGTATTGGAATCAAGGCTCGGGTTACTTAATATCGGGAAACTAAAAATATGAAATCGTTAAATTTGACACATCGCAGTAGGCGTCGTTGTTTTTTTTATGTAACGGGTAACGCTTGCATCTCAGCTCCAGTAGTCTTCTTATATACGAAAATAAAACCATTAGTTAGAATGAGATTTGCTGTCTCTGTTCGATCGATTTACGTTAGGTGTACGATGAAGTAAATATATTGTACTCGATATAATTACAATTCAGTTCGCTTTCACAACACATCCAAGTCAGTCGATAAAACAAAACCGCTTACGTTCGGGACAGAAGAAACCAAGTACAGTATTGTGTAGTGAACAATGGAACGACCTCGAAATGAGTGAACCAAACGAACAAAAGCTACCGCCGACATGAAAGAATACAATTGTTGTTGACTTCAAGCAGTGCAAAATTCGACCTTCGATACGTGAACTTGAAGGTTTGCTTAAGGAGCAAATGCATCTTGACATTAAACGTGTGCAATAAGACAAATAATGTTGTTTACATCCAGTTTTATAAAGAGTTGGATGCAATTCAATTCGCAAAAGACAATAACAATGTGCACTATGTGGAGCAATAAAACATTAAGGTCTGAGGACAAGAGGGTCACGTGTTGAGTTTTAAATCGAGCACGTGGCTCGCTCAATTTCCTTTGAGCATCGTATTTCTCTTGTACCCTCTCGTATATGAGCAAACTGTACCGTGTTGCCAGCATACATTTTACTATTTTGATGAGAAGTTTTATCACATTAATCTATCGTATGGGTTGGACATTACATGGATTCCAATGAACAATGAAAAAATATTCAACTTTCACAGAGATTGAATGTTTGTGTGTTTGGCAGCCTTGTCGAGCCAATTTCATTTCTCTCTTCTTTTTTCAGAATGCTATCAGGAAACCAATGCGAAAAAAAAAATGGCGGATGCATTGAAACTGACTTTGTTTCACAGGAAAATACAAGACTGTATTTTTATCGCGATAACATATATATATATATATATATATATATATATATATATATATATATATATATATATATATATATATATATATATATATATATATATATATATATATATATATATATATATATATATATATATATATATATATATATATATATATATATATATATATATATATATTTATGTACTAATCGCATCTAAACTAAATTATCTAGACTTTGTCACGGTAGATTTATGATACAAGCCTTCAAAGCCGAGATATTCGATGAACAAGTAGAGCGTTTCAATTTTCAGCAGTTCTTCAGTCAGAAAAAACAACACATTAGCGGTCGTGAATGACTCATTCTGAAAATTTCACAGAATATTCTCAACTAAATTTGAAAGACATTGTCAGGTGGGTTTTTCTATATTCTGCACCGTTTCCAAGAAAATTTATTTTGAAACGGGAAAATAGCAAAAAACCTACCACTTTACGGTACTGTCCTCAGTCCTTAATACGATTGCTCGTTATTAGGTTACAATTACTGTTGAGTCTTGTCGTAGTCGTTAACGTCCAGTTTTGTGTGTTAGTCAGTCCCTTCAAAGTTAAGCTTTGTGTTTTCCAGTCCAAATTTTTGTAGTGGTCGTCCCAATAAATACAGTTAAGTAGTATCCGCAAGTTCTGGCTTCGTCGAGCTCAGACAGAAAAAAATGTTTTTTACAGGTGACAGAATCCTTCAAACGATACAATTCACAGCTACTCAATTTTTCAAATGACGCGATATTCCACTCGCACAGAATTTTACACGCTCCGAATGCAATTTCCACTCGGCTAACAAGTGCCGCTGTATGGATTTATATGTATCAATTATTCAATGAACAGATATGAACTTTGTGGTTCAGTCGAGTAACCGGATGTGCTAGTGATCTAATGTTTCTCGGTTCAAGTCGCGCTGCTATTATCTATCTTTTGTTTTTTTATTTCGTTCGAATTCAAGCCATATAATTTTTAAATCACACAATTTTACATGTACTTGAATTTAAATTTGTGTGAAATACGACGCTCCACTTTTTACGAACTGTGCAGACATTCTGAATGAATGTGCGCAAACAAAGGGTTACAAGTATATTAATGACACATGTGTTGTGGGTTAAATTTTCCAAATTTTTTTTAAATTCAGAAAAAAACTCAAAGTAGTAAATTAAATTCTTACTATGGAATTCAATTAAATAAATTTAATGATACGCGTAAAGCAGGTTTTTAAACTTTCTTGAATATTGAATTATTCCGAAATAGATTTAACGCAGGTTTATGCTGATTCTTCATTTTACTTTATGAACCTTGTGAAGAATTGTATGCTTGGCTGGAATAACATGGTTTTCAGTACACTCAAATAAAAATTCACGTTCGATTCACTTGAAAAAAATCTATGCTAATTTTCTGAAATATGTAAGTACTGCTTAGCACACGCGACCCAACTAGCTCAATTTATTACAATCTCAGGGTCGGCTACCGTTTAAGGGAGGACTCGATCAACCCGAAACTTACCGGTTAACAAAGCGAACTTATGGAGAAATGACTCTGAAAATGCGTTCTGACTCTGAATAAAAAAATATATATTTGTACAATAGGTTCGTTTATTGATGGATTCCAAAATTTCTGTACGGCGGTGTACGATGAACGGTGGGGCCCATTGATGAACGATGAAGAGAGAAAGGAGAATGGCATACCTGGGAAATTTTCGACGACATGCGTGGCGGACAACAGGTGGCGTTACTTCTGGTGTTCACTGTTGGTCGACGTGGTCTGCAATTCCGACGGATAACCGTCCCAGCTGCTTGGAGATGTCTGCCGATCTGTCCAGGCGGCTAAACGAGGGACACCGGCCTTCCGATAACTGCACTCGTAGGGTAAACGGGTTTTAACGTGTACTTTCACAGGCCCGCCGGTCAATGGTTTCACAGGCACTTGTGTTGTAGGTGTTCCGGTGGATGAAAGCCGGAACAACTTATATGGCACAATCGAACTTTTGGCGGCTTTATTTCCACGCCGCGTTGAACTAACTGAACTTTTATCGAAAATAAAGGACTCAACAGAAAACGTCCTATGCCACTCAAGATCACTTATCGAATGCCTTCATGATCCTCCGTCCAACTGTTTGCCATCCTCACTTCTCTCTTTCTCTCTCTTTCTCTCACTCGTTATCCGGATACAGTAGTGTTGTGGAGTAAAAATTCCCAAAAAGTGGTATAATTTTAGCTGTACTCCCGGTTCTCGAACATATTAGCATTTTAGCTATTAGTGCGGTCTTTTTGCCATCTTTTGCCGTTGCGGTGTTTCCGGTACATAGTGGTTCTATTTTTTTGTGCTATTGTTTGAGAAGAACAGCTGCGTTGGCAAACAATAATTCTTGATCACCAAAAGGGAAATCAAGCTAAGCCCCAACACCTGGTATGGATGTTCCGGGGTGGACGTAAAAGGTCTCTTTTAGGTTTACCTGCACCATGGGTTAAGCAGTGGGTCCGTTATTTCTCTAACGATAGCGTTTACAAACTTTTTTTTTTCAATTTTTTTGGTTTGTGCGTAGTTATGGGGTAAATATTTAATAGTGTTAGTACTTTTACTTAAAAGCTAGGTTAAACAAAAATACAAATTTTGATTTCAACAAAAATTAATAAAGCTAATGACAGTCTTTACAGAGCCAGAATAACAAAAAAACAAAATTGAATTAACTTAGGTACTAATTCTTAAATACTATCGAAAAAAAAAAGCATTACTAGACATTTCTCCAATGTTAAACGTTCCAAAGGAACGGTAAAAATAAATGTTTTATTTTTCATGGCATTTTTCATTTCCTAGATTTATACAAAAATTTGAAAACTCCCTTTTGACTTCAACCAGTATGTAAAATAGTAATTCTCTGGTATCTAAATTTGATATGAACTGAAAGGTAAATGTTATATGAACAATAAATCACATTTTACCTATGAAACACGTAACTTTTACTGGATTATGCATTAAACGGCTTTCAAATGCCAACCCATTAAAACCTACGTGAAAAGTAGAGTGGAAAATATTCATATAGCTTTTCACGTAACTATAACATGATTATTATTTTGAGTGTAGGCTTTTGTGGAGTTTACATTTTCAATGCGAGATTTATGACGTAACACACAAGGCTGCTACAAGTAGGGTAAGGGCTCCCTATTTCATCTAATTTGTAAGGACGTTACCTTAAAAACACATTGGGAATTCATTATTTTTACGTTTCGTCTTTGACTCATCAGTGCAGAGCAGTTCAAATTGAACTGCTTAGCGCTAAACTCGGCAGTTCAATTTGAACCGCTAAGCAGACGTAAAGTTTCTGCTACTTACATCGGCCAGAAATAGTCGAAAACACGTTTTCGTTCGGCGCGTCAGAAAAGACATTGCACTTCGTTGCAAAACAAAAAGTGTTCTGTAAGTAGCAGAAACTTTACGTCTGCTTAGCGGATCAAATTGAACTGCCGAGTTTAGCACTAAGCAGTTCAATTTGAACTGCTCTGCACTGATGAGTCAAAGACGAAACGTAAAAATAATGAAAACGGTTATGTGCCCTAGCACAAAATTTGGCTAACCCCTAAATGACATTGGGAATTGATTCACATTCCTTGGCAAATAGAATAATAATTAAAAAATCAGCTAAAAACACTTCTGATATGTTCACTACTGTGCTCTTAATTTCATCACAAAGGTTTTATATTCATCCTATCGTTGGTCCTTTATTCATCCCATGAATTAGCAATGGCGACAGCAATCAAAACCAAAATATTGCTTTATTACACTCTCAGGTTCAAAATGTCAGAATTTTTGTTAAAAAGGGCCTAATGCCAACTATGACACAACACACGATATTTTAAAAAACAGTTAGGAATCATTTCGACGTTTAAAATTTTTATATTATTATTTATATTAAAATTTAAAACCAATTTGAATTTGAATTTGATTTGAATTTGAATTTGATTTATTTTATTAGTGAAAACAGATAGAGCAGATACATATTTTCTATGAAAATATCTGGCATCTCTGTGCACAGCCGATGAAACACACACACGCAGTGTTGTGGTGACGTACAGCGGAAAGAAACCAGTGCTACTAGATTTGCCATAATGGTTATTTGATTAATATTTAATACGCTCTATTTGGTAATATTAGAATCCGAAACAGTTTTATTTATATATTAATATCAATGATATAATTAAACTAATGTCACGGATACCAAAAAATACTTGTTGATAATTTAAAGAAGAAAAAAAATTTTTTTTTAACATTATGAGAAAACTTGGCAAACTTGCGATACGGAATGAGATGAAAACAAAGCGCAATCAAGTGAATGAGGCGCAAATTTTCATCTCATATTTTTCGTTGCTTTTATTGCATCTCAGGTAATTTCAGAAGTCTTTAATCGTTGAATAAACAAGTGGAAAGTGAACATTACTAACTATAAAGACATCCAAAATTGAATAGTTGTGAAATTATGTCAAATAGTAATCATGTTTTAAGACGAATCGATTAGTAAATATACAGAAACATGATGAATTGTAAAACTTGGTTCCTAAATCAAAGAGTGAGTTTATTTTAAATGAAAAAAGCGATCGTTGAAGGTTTTTTAACTATTTTTTTCAAATGGAAAGTGTGACAAAACCTAGAATAAATGTTTTAAAATGTTCCACAGTTTTGTTCAGGTACGTTTAAAGATATGATTAATGTTCAAAGTTATGAGGTGAAGGAATGAGATGGAAATAGGAGCTGAGATGAAATAGGGAGCCCTTACCCTATTTAATAAAATTAGAAATTTCTTTTTGGGATAACCTTACAAAACAATAAAATATTGTCAGTTCGTCTTCATGGTGTTGGTTAAGAAAAATGGTCGGGGCGAATATTTTTGAGTTCGCCTCGGGGGCCAGAAACGGTCACTACGGCTCTGATTGACACGTTTAATGTAATGAACACCGATAATAATTCGCAATTCAAAACAGTCATATTTCTAGATATGGTCTTCTGTCAAATTTTGATCGTGGGACATTATTTGAATATCGTTCATAAAAAAGGACAGCTTGAGAGAAGTCAGAATTACCAATTGAAAAAAAGGTCAGTCATTATTCATTGAACTGCTTCCGATTCAATCGGTCAAATGACTTCCAACTGCTTACGGTTTTGTTCCCGATACCATATTGTACAACATCGCATCGCCGAGAGCACTACAGATCCTTTCATCGTAATTGAACCTCCTCCGCAGTGGTAAAACAAATTCGGGTCAAAAATTGCTCTGCTTGTTGGCTTGCCCCGCTGATTAAAACCATCCATATTCTGATTACGTTTCGACCACTGGACAAGTCGAGAGCACTTTTTTTTGTTGGGCTGCTGACAATTTTTACCGCCTGGACATGCCCCTCCGCCCACGCCAAGAACCCATCTACTCAAAATGTCCATTTTCCAAGTGCCATTCTTTTCTTTATTCTATCATCATCCTCGAAAATGGTTCCATTCATCATCATCATCATCGGCATCAGGATGAGTATGGCGCGGAATGGCGCATGAAAATCATGAAAATTGCTGCACCAGCAGAAAATCGTATTCATTAGCTCCGATCATTCACCCTCCTGTTCTCTGTTCTTCTTGTCCGGAGTGTGTTCGGTATGGGTCCAGAGGACCGTAATGAGCCTCTTCCGAGAGTTCGGAACAGTGCACAGTGGCAGTATCAGGAAGCAACAAAAAAAACTGAAAGGAGTGTGTAATGGAGAGAGTAAAAATCGCTTAATAGTACTACAGGGAAAAGATATTGAAGAGCACTTGTCGATAGAATTCCGCGCGCGCTGCAGTGGCACTCATTTTTGTATCCAAGCCAGCCTGTTTGGCTGGGATTGGATCATCACTGACTAGCAGGCTGTGATGCTTCTGCTGCTGTCCCTCCTCCGGACTCCGGGCACTTGAGCTATGGAAGAACCAAAGCCAAAGAAACGACGACAGAAAAAAGCGTCAGCTGGCTGACTGGCCCGGAAGGTACTTTGCCGGGCTCTCATCCTGGATCATACAGTTTCCGGCTGTGTCATCAATTTTTGTGTGTAGTTATAATATTTTAATTGTGAGAAGCCGGTGGCACTATGTTCATGCTGGTGAAGAACCCTCAGCACACTATCGGGATGCTGAGCTCGGCACTTGAACTGGTTTTTCACCCGTGTGCCAGGAGGTCGGTCTGCATTCTGACAGGAGCGCAGGCTCCGGCTCCGGCATGGGATTTGTGACAAAGACTTTTTGCCTCTTCATTTGCTTGTGAAGGCACTTGAGTTAAATTTTCTAGATTATGCTTTGACTGAGGTTTTCCTTAATTGGTGTCCCATGATATGAGAGCTGCATCCTTTTCTTCCTCAGCGACAGTGGCCGAGGCTGAGTGGCTTCGGTGGAAAACGACTCGGACTTGTTTGGAGTGCAAATTAGCCTTCCAACTTCCGACCGTTCCAGATCCAACTCCAAAGGACACAATTAATTATCAGTCAAAAAAGAACAAACTTCAATTCAATCAACCGGTTCCATTCAATTCCTGTTTGGCTGCACCGTCAAACCGTATTTTAAAAGACTCCCGCTCTGATGATCTATGAGACAACCGAACCGCGGGAAGGAAATAACATTTCGTTTCGTTGTTTTTTTCTGTTTTCGAAGGGGGAATCCGGGCCTAGTCCTATTCCAGAATCAAAAAGGAACCCTAGATGGAAGCTTCTGCTGGCGCTGACTCTGACTCTGACATCGCAAGTTCAATAGAGTGATAAATCCCAAGTGTCGTGTCGTGCCGTGAGACGTGTGCAAGAAAAATAAGGAGATCGAGGAATCGAGGACGGACGGATGGCAGGCATGGTTTTCGGTTGAAATACACTCCCCACCCCCGCATTCTCGATCGTTTCAACTTACACAAATTATTGCCTCCGCTGTCAGCTGTCGTTAGCCGAAGCCATAAATTTTGCGGTCTCCGGCGGTGGGGCTGTTTTCCAGCGGCGGCAACAACAACCGCCGCGGCAACGACAGAAGATGAAACCGGCGGCTCTCGCTGCTGTCCTGTGCTTTCAGGGATCGTCGTCTTGCTTTTAGCGAGGAGGTGTGTGATTCTCTGCTTCGGCTTAGTCGGTTTGATTAGTTGTTCCTGGTGTGCTGGTGCCTACGGACGGACGGACGTATGTGTGTGTACGTGTGTCCCGGGATGTTTGTGATTCGCCTAATGGAAGAAAAAAATAAACGAGAAGACAATTAGCGATAAATTTGGCGACAAAGTTTGGGAAATTTGATGAAAAGTTAAGACGGTGCTGGCTTTGTTCATGTTTACTAAGTTTAATGGGTTAGTACTTGGAGAGAGTTAATAAGCTTAATTTAAGGTAGGGGTAAATTCCGTGACGAAACTAAAACACTTTTTATGGGATAAACTGATGTCGTTGGAGTAATTTCAGAAAGTTCTGATGTATGGTTGGTGGGTCTACAAACACAGCAAACACACTAATCGGTTGTCAACTGTCAGCCACTGGATCGTTAAAAGTTAGCGATTGACTAAACACACAAACGACGTGTTCCATCACGACAATGTCATGCCACACACAGGTGTAGTGAGGCGTCAGAAACTCCGTAAGTTTGAGCTTGGCAAAACTGTATAGTGGCTCAGAAATGGCCCCAAGGCGATTACATTTTTTTCGTTTCGATTACAGAGGTTTTAACCTTAAGCTCATTCGCTTTCTGACTCTATGCGCGGGGTTGAGAATCGACCCAAGGTAAGCTGCATGAAAGGTATCGACTAACCCATCACGCTATACCCGTCCCCCATAATCAGAATCAGAACTAATTGGCTCAAGTGGCACGTTCCCTTGTTAACTGGAGATATGTGATTTTTTTTTTACATTTTGGGCATGTAGACTTTGTCCAAAAATGTCACTTAGCATATTTTGATATTTTTTTTTTAAATTAATATGAACTAACTTTTGAAAACCACCAAACATTTTTAATCATTTTTTTTCAAATAGCTGTCAAAAAAAGACTAATTTAAAAAACAAGTGTTTTTTTTTTTTTTTTTTTATTCAATAATATAATATAATATTAAGGCACACTGCTTAAGCTCTAAGATGCCAAGGGTATTTACTAATCTTAATTATCGTCTAACTTAAAACTAGAGTAGTATCATTATGTAATATAGTATCTGGCGATCGGTAGTGGCCGGTGAATTGAATTTAGGATGAGATGATTCCAGATGGCGATGGTAATTTTCTATGTTGGCCGCATTCTTCGGTCCGTGAGGGTCCGCGGGAAACACCCCCAGGCTACGAAGGCCCGGCGGGTGGCCCGCATGCTGGTCATTGACTGGAGCGGTCTTCCGGTGATGGTGATGTTACGGAAGAGAATGAAAAAAAGAAGTAAATATTGTGGGAAACGGGGTAAAAAAGGGGTGTGGGAACAAAATGTTTGAAAACGACAGAGATCTAATTAGTTGCCATCGAGATGGTGAAAAAACAGGGAAAGGGGAACGAAAAAGTTAGTGACAAAAAAAAAGATCTTGTTTATTCCAATGAAGATGGTGAACAGGGACGGGGATCGAGAGAATCGGGCGGATGTTAGTGTCGAACCTGTAGGTGGAGATTATATTTTCTGAGCGAGGAATAACACATTACACTTGTATATCAATGTGTTTGAGGTACTGGTATATGAGAAGCATATATGAACTATCCCGACTCGCCAACACATCCCGAACCGGCACCTCAGGCGGTCTACCTCGGGCCCTGAGGGATTCCAGTAGCTTCGACCTGGCGTCACGATACTCTACGCACGACCACACGACATGCTCGATGTCCTGATAACCGTCGCCACAGGTGCAGAGCCCGTTCTCCACGATCCCGATACGCCGGAGATGTGCGTTGAATGTATAGTGATTTGACATGAGCCGTGACATAACGCGAATGAAATCACGACTCATGTTCATCCCCTTGAACCAAGGTTTCGTCGATACCTTAGGGATAATGGAGTGTAGCCATCGTCCCAGCGAAGTTTGCCAACTTTCGAGAGTTTTCTGACGAGAAATACTGAAAAATTCATTGAAGCAGATTGGTCTTTCATAAATATCACCTTCTAATGCGCCCACTTTAGCCAATGAGTCTGCCTTTTCATTGCCCGGAATGGAACAATGCGAAGGGACCCAGACTAACGATATTAAATAAGATCGTTCAGATAAAGTACTCAAATGTTCCCGTATTTTCCCCAGGAAATATGGGGGACACTTTCCTGGCTTCATTGCCCGGAGAGCTTCTATTGAGCTTAGACTGTCCGTGACAATGAAGTAATGGTCTTTGGGCAAGGTTTCAATGATCTCGAGGGTGTACTGAATAGCAGCTAATTCTGCGACGTAGACTGAAGCCGGATCACTGAGTTTGTACGAAGCGGTGATGTTCTGATTGAAGATTCCGAAGCCTGTGGACCTGTTGATGTTTGATCCGTCAGTGTAAAACATCTTTTCACAGTTGACTGTTCTAAATTTATTATAAAAAATATTTGGGGCCACTTGAGGGCGCACGTGATCCGGAATTCCACGAATTTCTTCTCTCATGGATGTGTCGAAAAACACAGTAGAATCAGAAGTATCCAAGAAATGAGCACGGTTGGAAACAAACGAAGAAGGATTAATATTGTGAGCCATGTAATCAAAATACAAGGACATAAAACGGGTTTGAGAGTTAAGCTCAACTAACCTTTCGAAGTTTTCAATCACCATCGGATTCAAGATGTCGCATCGGATTAGCAATCGATATGAGAGATCCCAGAATCGGTTTTTCAACGGTAAGACGCCCGCGAGCACTTCGAGACTCATCGTATGAGTCGACTGCATGCAACCTAAGGCAATACGCAAACAACGATACTGAATTCTTTCCAGCTTGATGAAATGAGTGTTCGCCGCGGATCGGAAGCAAAAGCATCCGTATTCCATCACGGACAATATCGTTGTTTGGTACAACCTGATCAGGTCTCCTGGGTGGGCACCCCACCATGATCCGGTTATTGTACGAAGAAAATTGATTCTCTGTTGGCATTTTTGTTTCAGATACCTAATGTGACATCCCCAGGTGCCTTTGGAGTCGAACCAGACCCCGAGATATTTAAATGTGAAGGCCTGAGCTATGGTTTCACCCCCTAGTTGAAGCTGTAATTGTGCTGGTTCTCGCTTCCTTGAAAATACAACCAGCTCAGTTTTCTCCGTGGAGAACTCGATACCCATTTGAAGAGCCCATTATGATAAGTTGTCGAGAGTATCTTGTAATGGTCCTTGGAGATCGGCAGCTTTGGGTCCTATAATAGACACAACGCTGTCGTCGGCAAGTTGTCTTAGCGTGCAAGATGTGTTGATACATTCATCGATATTACTTACGTAAAAATTGTATAAAAGGGGGCTTAAGCATGAGCCCTGAGGAAGACCCATGTAGCTGAATCGTATTGTCGACAAATCACCATGCGCAAAGTACATGTGTTTCTCAGACAATAGATTATGTAAAAAGTTGTTCAAAACTGGCGAAAGACCATGCTGATGCAACTTCTCAGATAGGATATTTATAGAAACTGAGTCAAAAGCCCCCTTAATGTCTAGGAAAACTGACGCCATTTGTTCTTTACGAGCAAATGCCATTTGAATTTCTGTTGAGAGCAACGCAAGACAATCGTTCGTTCCTTTGCCCCTGCGGAAACCAAATTGTGTATCTGAAAGTAAACCATTAGTCTCGACCCAATTGTCTAGACGAAACAGAATCATTTTTTCGAACAATTTCCGGATACAGGAAAGCATAGCAATCGGCCGATACGAATTGTGATCGGAGGCTGATTTCCCTGGTTTTTGAATGGCGATAACTCTGACTTGTCTCCAGTCGTGTGGGACAATATTACCCGTGAGGAACTTGTTGAATAAATTCAGCAAGCGCCTTTTGGCAGGGTCAGGCAGATTTTTCAACAAGTTGAATTTTATTCTGTCTAATCCCGGGGCTTTATTGTTACATGACAAAAGTGCAAGTGAGAGCTCTACCATCGAAAACGGTGTTTCATTTGTACTTGGTGTGCGCGGGTGATCTTCTGTTCCGGAACAGAGTCTGAGCATACTTTTTTAGCGAAATCGAATATCCAGCGGTTGGAGTATTCCTCGCTTTCATTCGTGGTGTTATGATTGCGCATTCGTCGGGCTGTGTTCCAAAGAGTGCTCATAGATGTTTCTTTCGTTAAGCCGTCTATAAACCGACGCCAGTAACCGCGTTTCTTGGCTCTATTCAAGTTCTTAGTTTTAACGTCTAACGCCGCGTAATTCCGGTAATTATCAGGTGTTCCATTTTTTCTGAATTTTTTATACGCGGAGGCTCTCTCCGCGTTTAAATTTGTGCACTCTTTGTCCCACCACGGGTTGGGAGGACGGATGTTAGTTTTTGCGCCGGGTACACGTTTCGTCTGAGCTTGAATCGCAGTATCGAGAATCAAGCCAGCCAAAAACGTGTACTCTTCCTCCGGAGGAAGTTGTAGAGTTCTTTCAAGTTTCTCAGATATCGAGGTCGCATAGCTATTCCAATCAATATTTCGTGTGAGGTCATACGAAACATTGATTGTCTTCGATGGTTTTAAGCCGCTGGTGATTGATATTACGATCGGTAGATGATCACTACCGTGGGGATCAGGAATTACCTCCCACGTGCAATCCAACCGTAGCGATGTCGAGCAAAGGGATAAATCCAGCGCACTTGGTCTTGCTGGTGGTGCAGGAATCCGTGTCATTTCTCCCGTATTCAAGATTGTCATATTGAAGTTGTCGCAAATATCATGGATCATAGCTGATCTGTTATCGTCGTGAAGACAGCCCCATCCCGTACCGTGTGAGTTAAAGTCTCCTAAAACCAACGTCGGTGCGGGAAGGAGCTCTATGATATTACTGAGCCGCCGATGCCCAACCAAGGCTCTAGGGGGAATGTAGATGGAAGCAATACAAAGGTCCTTACCTTTGATTGTAACATGACATGCGACAACTTCAATACCTGGTATCGAGGGGAGGTTAATTCGATAAAAAGAATAGCACTTTTTGATCCCTAAAAGTACTCCTCCATAGGGAACATCTCGATCCAGGCGAATAATGTTAAAATCGTGGAAGTTTAAGGATATTTCAGAAGTTAGCCAAGTTTCGCACAATGCAAATGCGTCACATTTCAGATTATTTACTAGAAATTTAAAAGAATCTATTTTTGGAATGATACTTCTGCAATTCCACTGTAAAACAGTGATTAGATCCGTGACCTCGGTGGATGATTTAGCCATCGAAGGATACAATCGCTGAGAGAAGGGGCCAATTTGCAGTCAACTGCTTCAAATATGTTTTTACTGTTGGCATGAAAGCAATTAAAATGCTTCTAAGAGGGTCTGAAATATTGAAAGTTGTAAAAATCCAGTCCACAACATCAGAGAACTTGATAAGTCCAGCACCTAGTTGGTTCTCTGGTAGATTTTCTGGGACGCTTGGGGATTTTGTAGTCCCGGGAAGTCGTGGGAATTCCATCTCGGAATTGAGTTTTCCGAGACCAGGAGCTTTTTGCTTCGGTGTTGTGTCCCGATTCCCGTTAGCTGTAACTTTTCGAAGCCCTTCGGAAGACACCTTCGAACCCTTACTAGGTAGCTTATGAGAGGATTTATTTATTCTTTTCCTACAGCTATGAGGGACCGCCGAAGATGGCCCTTTCAAAGGGTCGTCAGAATCGCTCTCGTCAGTTGACAAGCAGGCATATGGGTTCGTTGTCTGTTTAGGAGGGGTGGCACTTTTAAGCATCTCTGCGAAAGAACGCTTGGAGTGCTCCTTTAGGGAACGCTTCATTCGATCACCTCGCAGTTTGTAAGCGGGACAATCAGAGAGGTCATGCGGACCCTCCTTACAGTAGAGACACTTTTCAGCATCCTTACCGCAAGAGCCGTCCGCATGAGCTTCCCCACAGTTAGCACAACGTGGCTTATTGCTGCAATGGGTAGCTGTATGCCCCAGTTGTTTGCAATTAGTACAGTTCATTACTCGGGGTACGAATAGGCGAACAGGCAAACGAACCCGGTCCAAGAGGATGTAGTTGGGCAAAGCAGAACCGGCGAAGGTCACACGATAAGAGTCTGATTGGGGATAGGACTTTGTTCCATCCCCGGCGATCGATACTGAATGCAATCGCTTGCAATCCAGTATCTTGACATTCTTAAGTGAGGGGTCTTTAAAACAACCCGCCCCGTACTTAAGAACGTCCTCGCAAGTCAAACTCGAATCGGTGACCACACCGTCGATTTCGACTTCACGAGCTGGCACGTAGACGCGGTACTCCCGCGTAAAAGGATCATTTTGAACGAGCTCATTAGCCTGTTTTGAACTGGTAAACAGGACCCTGAGCTTGTCTGGACGTATCTTATCAAAACTTTTTATAGTATTGTATCGCGAGGACAGGTCCCGCGATATTTTTAAAATATTTAATTTTTTTTCTTTCGATTTGGTCCGGAAATAGACCGCATAAGGACCGGCCGGTAGTGCGAGCCCATCCGGATAGCTCTTTATGCGAGACTTTTTATAGTCAAGGGAAGTCTCCATTTGATCATCGGGAACGGGGGGGTCAGAATTTACACTAGACATGTTGCGGAGCTACCTCCGCACAGAAATAAGTGAATCGGGGAGAAATAGAACAGTCGAATGCAGGAAGGAAAAAAAACTAAATAATGATACTTAACTTAAATCCAACGGGGGCCACCAAGGCCTAGCCCTCGTCGATCGGCGTATCGCCGCTGCGATGGTGTGCAAAAAACCTCCGAGAGGAAAAAGCACACTCTTTTGTAATCCGCTCAGTGATATCACTTACACCGCTGGGCCTGTTTTGATCGATCGAACAATCACCGGCTAACGGTACTGTTTCGATCGTCCGCTCACAACAATACACTGCTTCAGTATATAATGTGCATAATACCTCTCACAGGAAAAAGCACTATTGTCTATTACACAATAGCAATCTAGTTTTGATCGTCCGGTCACTTTATCACACACGGCACTGGTTTTCAACGCTTTCGCAGTAAACACAAAGCACGTCCGTTCACTCGGAAGGTTGAAACGGCAATGTAAAAAAAAAACAAGTGTTGTTTTCACTGATTTTACACTGGAAAAAACATTTTTACATTTCAGCATTTTATTATTTTAGCTTTTTCATATTTTAGCATTTTTATATTTTTGACATTTTTGACATTTTAGCGTTTTTGGCAATCAAGCAACTTTGTCATTTACGGCACTTTTTAGCATTTTTGCAATTTTCTGGCATTTATGGCATCTTACGCATTTTGAAAATTTTTAACAGTTTCAACATATGTAGTATTTTAACATTTTTAGCATTTTCGGAATTTTTATCATTTTCGGCATTTTTCGGCATTATTAGCATTTTTAAATTTTTAGTATTTTTGGAATTTTAAGCAGTTTTGGCATTTTAAACACTTTTATCATTTTTGGAATTTCATAACATTTTGGCATCGGCATTAACATTTTGACATTTTAGCATATCTGGAATATTTGGTGTTTAAGCTTTCTAACATATTTGACATTTCAGCATTTTAGAATTTTTTAGTATTATAGCATTTTTAGCGTTTTAGCATTTTAAGCATTTTTAGTATTTAATGGCATTTTTGGTATTCTTGGCATTTCTGATATTTTTTGGCATTTTTTGAAGTTTTTATCATTTTTTTATATTTTTATCATTTTTGATATTTTTTGGCATATATGGCATTTTAAGATTTGTTGGCGTTTTAGGTTATTTGGTATTTTAGGCATTTTAATCATTTTCAGCTGTTTGAGCATTTCTAGCATTATTAATTTTTTTTAGCATTTTTAAAATTTTTAGCATTTTTAGCATTTTTAGCATTTTTAGCATTTTTAGCATTTTTTGCATTTTTAGCATTTTTAGCATTTTTAGCATTTTTAGCATTTTTAGCATTTTTAGCATTTTTAGCATTTTTAGCATTTTTAGCATTTTTAGCATTTTTAGCATTTTTAGCATTTTTAGCATTTTTAGCATTTTTAGCATTTTTAGCATTTTTAGCATTTTTAGCATTTTTAGCATTTTTAGCATTTTAAGCAGTTTTAGAATTTTTAGCATTTTTAGCATTTTTAGCTTGAAAATGATTTTTAGTGTGTTGGTATTTATCAGCATTTAAGCATTCCAACATTTTTAAGTATTTTTTATCATTTTAGCAGTTTGGTATTTTGGCTCTTAGGGCATTTTAGTATTTTAACAATTTAGCAATTTAGCATTTTTTGACTTATTTGTAATTTTTCTGCATTTTTGGCATTTTTTAGCATATTAGCATTTATAGCGATACAAAATTTGTTGCATTTTTTAGTATTTTTAGTGTTCTTTTACAATTGTTTTTTTAATATTTTTCATTATTTTTTAATATTTGTTGTATTTTTTAGTATATTTTTGAAACTTTTAACATTTTAGATATTTTTTGGCATTTGAAGCATTTTTGTAATTTTTCTGCATTTTTGGCGTTTTTTAGCATTTTATCATCTTTTAGCGATTCAAAATTTGTAACATTTTTTAGTATTTTTAGTGTTCTTATAGAATTTACTTAAAATAATTAGTACAATTTTTTTTTGTATTTTTTAGTATTTTTTGTATATTGTAGTAATTTTTAGCATTTTTAACATTTTTGGCATTTTTTGGCATTTGAAGCATTTTTGTAATTTTTCAGCATTTTTGTAATTTTTCAGCATTTTTGACATTTTTTTAGCATTTTAGCATTTTAGCATTTTAGCATTTTTAGGCAATTTTTGCATCTCAATCATTATTGGCATTTTAGCATTTTTGGAATTTTGAAGCTATTATTCATTTAGCATTTTTTTTTGCAATTTTTAGAGTTTTTAGCATATAAGCAATTTTAGCATTTTTGGCATTTAAGCATTCAAATAATTTTGACATTTTAGCATTATTGGCATTCCTGCATTTTTGGCTTTTTAGCATTTACTAGAACTCTAGCATTTTTTATCGTTTCAGCATTTCAGTATTTTTCAGCGTTATAGCATTTTAGCATTTTTGCTTTTTTTCTAGCAATTTGTAGCATTTTAAGCGCTTTTTGGCATTGTAGAATCTTAGCATTTTTGGCTTCTTTTAACAATTTTTAGCATTTGAGCTCATTTAGCATGTTAGCATTTTAACTTTTTTCAGTATTTTAGCATTTCAGCATTTTGAACCATTTTAGAATTTTGCATTTTTTATCAATTTTGAGTTTTCTAGCATTTAGGAATTTTTGAACATTTAAGCATTTTTCAATACTTTAGTATTTTTGAATATTCTAGAATTTTAGCATATTATATAATATTTGCTGTTTTTTGTTCTTTAGCGTTTGTCAGCATTTTCTATCATTTTTAGCATTTTTTAGCATTTTCTAGCATGTTTTAGCATTTTCTAGCAAACAAGAAGCTTCGATCAGGCCGAGGGTTCGGAAACTGTACAATACGATTCTTGCTGGAAATTTGAACTGCATAATCATGGACGACTCGGACACAGCATTTTTTAGCATTTTCTAGCATGTTTTAGCATTTTCTAGCATTTTTTAGCATTTTCTAGCATTGTAGCATTTTTTATCATGTTAGAATTTTGAAACATTGTAGCATTTTTTTAAATTTTTACATATTTTTTCAGCAATTTTCAACATTTTAGCATTTTAGTATTCTAGCATAGTTTAGCATTTTCAGCAATTCAGCATTTTTGATTATTTTGGCATTTTAGTATTTTCGCTTTTTTTTAGCAATTTGTAGCATTTTAAGCACTTTTTAGCATTGTAGAATCTTAGTATTTTAGGATTCTTTTAACATTTTAGCATTTTTTTAGCAACTTTCAACACTTTTCAGCGTGTTAGCATTATAGCATTCTAGCATAGTTTAGCATTTTCAGCTATTCAGCATTTTTGAGTATTTTGGTATTTTAGCATTTTTTAATATTTCAGTTTTTTAGCATTTTAACATTTTAGCATGTTGTAGAATCTTTACATTTTTTAGCACTATTCTGCATTTAGCATTTTAACATTCTACCATTTCAGCGTTTCCACATTTTAACATTTTAAATCGACCACCAAAAAAAAATTTAAGTTCTAATGAAATTTTGTCCCAAGATTGGTGATTATATTCCCTACCAACCGTTCGTACATTGCAAGATGTGCACTTTCAAGTTAATAATGTTTCTCTAAGCTAAACTAAACTGTAAACCATTATCATCCAAGAATACAATGAAACTCAATTCGTGAACAGATTCCACAGAATACTCTAACGCTAATGTATCGCTCTACCAGCAATGGACAAGAAAAAAGTTTTACTTAAAAAAATTATTTCTTTAAAAAAATGCCAATCATTCAACACATGGATGGTTGAGAGGGAACATAAAGACTGTCCCAGAAAGTATGGACGCAACCAAAAACCGCTGCCATTTTGCAATGGTTCAGAATTTTTATCAATTTTTATGGCTGCGTCCTGTTGTTTACACTCTTCTCTAACCACTTGTGCAGTTGTTTATTCGTTTTCATTAGTTTGTTTCGAAATGCGTGGACTTTCAGCAGAACAACGTCGAAGAATTGTGTACAAATGGTGCACAGAACGCGGACTGTCACTGAGAAAGATAGCAAAAATGGAAGGAGTAAGTGAAAAAGCCGTGCGAAAGGCAATCAGGAAGTTTGGTGAGAATAACACCTTTCAGGATAAACCGAAAACGGGTCGAAAAAAAGGTCCTGCTAACCCTCAGTTGGATAAAAGTATACTGAAGGCGTTCGAGCAAAAGAAGGAGGTTTCAGTTCGGGATGTGGCCAAATTAGTGGGCACTTCGAAGTCAAATGTTCTTCGTGCTAAAGAACGATTGAATTTTCAAACCTATAAGAAGCAGAAACAACCAAAACGTAGTCCGAAACAAGAAGCTTCGATCAGGCCGAGGGTTCGGAAGCTGTACAATACGATTCTTGCTGGAAATTTGAACTGCATAATCATGGACGACGAAACCTACGTGAAACTCGATTACAAACCCTTGCCGGGACCACAATATTATACGGTGCGAGAAGGGCAAGTGTTAAACCAGTCCGAGACATCGATTGAAGTCGAAAAATTTGGTAAAAAAGCTATGGTCTGGCAAGCAATTTGTAGCTGCGGTAAGATTTCGAAACCCTTCATCACCACTGCTTCAATGAACAGCGAAATATACATCAAGGAATGTTTACAAAAACAACTTCTACCCATGATTCGAAGCCACAAGGATCCTGTTGTCTTCTGGTAGATCTTGCTTCTTGCCACTACTCGAAATCAACGGTAGAATGGTATACTACCAAAAATGTCACTTTCGTCCCAAAAGACATGAATCCACCAAATTGCCCACAACTTCGACCAATTGAGGAGTTTTGGGCATTAACGAAGGCACATCTTAGGAAACATGTCTCGGCAGCCAAAACCATTCAACAGTTCGAAAAAGATTGGAAAAAAGTGTCAAAACTTGTCGCCAAGAAGTCTGTACGGAATTTGAAATAGCTAGTCTACAATGGCTAAGTAGCAAATGACGAGAATAATATTCTGTTGTTGTAGTCTAATATTATCAGTATATCGAATAAAATTTGAATATCTAACACTTGTGAATTATTCACAGCGAAATCAAAGTGCGTCCATACTTTCTGGGAGAGTCTTTAATAACCTATCTTGGGATTAAATTTTCATGAATCAGAAAATGGTGCTTTTTTTGTAAATCGAATTTAAATTTTGAAAATCTTTTTTTTTAGTGTAGAATTCGAGTAGACGCATTTCGCGCCAAATCGTATTTGAAGTTGGCAGAATTTTTCACAAAAAGACACCTTGCTTGCTTTGTTTTTCAAAAATTTATCTAGACTGTGTTCTGAAAAGGACTAGACTTTTTAGAGCCGTCAACATCTAACGGGAAAAACAGATTGGAATAACTATGTAATTATGTAATGAAAATCACGAAAAAGCTACCGCAGAGACGGGACTCGAACCCGTAGCTAGCTCCTATCCGGAAAAATGGTTTTGTCAATGAAACTTACCTGCATATGAAAACATAGGAAGCCCCAGCCCAATTGACTAGAAGAACGAACGACTTTGAGTTTAGTTTGGTGTTCGATAAAGAGACACTAGATAAAAATTTCACGTTGGACAAGTAAAAGTGGTAAAATCTGTTTACAAAAAAATCACAATGGAGATAAGCTGGTATACTAAAATGCCAAAGCACGGAATTCTTAAATACGTCTTATTCACAGTTATCAAAAAAATGTTAAGTGAAAAATAGCTTCTCCTCTACTTGAAGATCGCAAGCTAAGAGTGAATTCCGCAAGAGTCTGATTAGTCGTTGGACTTCCGTTAAGCATGTTATGTTGTTCAAATTTGCTATTTAAAATTTTAATGATTAAATCAGTGTAGAATCAATCAAACCTTGTTGTACCGTGATGAATCACGAATAGTATCCTGAATGGTTCACGTACCCGCATCTTGTTTTTTTTTTATTGTTCGTAAATCATTACAGTAATACACTGAACAATATTAGTTCGTCACTTTCGCACGCCACATACTTTCATAGCGAGTTAGGCTACCATGAGAAACTCTAATTCGAGTTGATTGTCACGAAAAGAGAAAAATATGTACGGCGGACGTCGGTGATTCAAGGGTGCCATTTGGAGCATAGAGGTTCCAGGTCATCTACTACAATGTTCGGAAATGAAGACGAACGAAGGAGAAAAAAACCACGATGGAGACGAATGGTCGCTTGTGTGACAAATGTTACGGCAGCGGAAATTGATTGCCACGTGATGATGTGCGATTTGGAGATCCCGAGCAATCGAAAGTGATTGCCGGTGCAGCAAGACAATGGATGGTCCGTGGATGCTGACGAACATGGAGAAAGGTGCAAATTTATTATTTCCCGTCTCCCCAATCCCAACCCCCTTGTGTTCGATAGAATTCGATTCCCGTGCAAGTAAACATAGGTACAAACACACTCAACAAATGGCGATGATCAAAATGATGATGATGATGATGATAGTGATGGTGATATGGTGATGATAGGGAGATGCTACTACTGAAGAAACAGCAAACGTGTTCTGGTATGGCCTGGGCCCAGCGGTGGTCCGGGGTTCGGATGTAAAGGAGAAGGTGGAACACACGAAAACAATGGGATCGAATAAAATATTCATTATAATGCTACCTGCTGCTTACTACAAGCTGCGACCCGGCGACTAACGAAACGGGTACGGCCAGGTGAAAGAGAAGGGTCCTGATTGTTGATTTCATGTATTCAGAGGTGGACTCCGGAGCTTCTGGTCACGTTCGGCGACATTCGGATCAGCAGGAATTTATGGGCGAACTGCTGCAGTATGTGGATTAATAAGAAGATCTCTTTCTGACCAATTGGGTGCTGTTTGATTGCTGATTTTATAGCCGAGGAGGGGGTGGGGGGGTTGTATTTTCAACAAAGATTTTTCTCGGATCCATTCATGTGATGCGTGCAAAACTTTGACAAATGATGATGGCTTTCACCCGCCGATAGACTATTTAAATTTCCAGCAGAGTAAGTTTACGGGTTTGTGTAGGCGGTATTTCGCATGAGGCTGCTGCCTGAAAAAAGAATGAATCCTCATGAATATTCAGCTGAATTCGATTTGCATTGCAGTTGTCAGTGCTTCTTCGTTTCTACATATGAAACCACCGAGCGGAATGTTTTCACTTGTGCACCTTCCCAGCCTTGTACGTACGTACCGATCCGGGGATGCCATTATTGTGATGATAGACTCAGAATAAGCCCCGATTCTCGCTTCTGATGATCCTCCTAACAAAGCCACAATCACCGACATCTGGAATGCGGGGGGGCAGGGAAACGGAACGGCACTGGAGACTAGCAAAAACAACGATAAGATAACGGTAGACAGGTACTTTACACATCCACAGTTGATTATAAATGTCAGTCGAAGTAGGCGGCGTAGCGGTAGTTTGTAATTTGATTGTATTTATTTTGGTGCAGTATCAGCAGAGATGCCAGATATTTTCATAGAAAATCTGTATTAATCTGTATCCACTAATAAAATGAAATTCTTACAACAAAATGACGCTAAAAGATATTATTCCAATAGATTGTGGTTGTAGCAAATACAAATTATAATACGGAATGCTCCGATGAATTTTCGTGGACACATTTTTCTCTATGGGGTATCTGTCAGTTGACTATAGGGATTGTACTCGGAAGGCAAAGAATCGATACCTAGGGTATCGGGATACCGACATTTCGGGAATCGATACAAGGTATCAAAAGGCAATAAAGTATCGATACCAGTAAGTATCAATTGATAATTGCAAAGCAATCATTTCAAAATAAAATAAATAAATGAATTCGCGACTTTTGGTCCATATCAAAGATTATCCGCACGCCACTTTGTGTTGGAGCCATATGATGATTTCACATTTCACATATTTTCTCAAAATTTTTCAAGTCATACCCTTTATGTCGATACATGAATACTAAACTAAAAGCCAATTCCTATTGCCATTACGACGGTATTGAGGACGGACTGAACGGAAGCACCAGGCTCGCGCATGTATTGGTATGACGTGGACTAGCCGTCGTTGAAATTAGTTCTCGACAATTTCGCGTCATCCCACAGGCGCACTGAAAGATAGTGCAACGAGTGTACAAAATTGAAATGATTGAATCCTCAGTGAATATGGCCTTTATGAGCGTGTTTTCTCTCATTGCACTCTCTTTCAGTGCACCTGTGGGACGAAGCGAGATTGTCGAGAACGAATTTTAACGACGGCTAGTCCACGTCATACCAATACATGCGCGAGCTTGGCGCTTCATCGAAGTTGACGAAAAAAAGAGAGGTGGGTTATGTCAGAAACATAATCGGATGGCATGAATACGAATAAATGAATTCTGGACCTAAATTCTGAAACTCAATTTAGATGCTAGAACCTGGGACTGAATTCTGAAACTAAGTTCAGGAATTGAATTCTGAATCTAGATTGTTTAGCTGATCTCTGAAGCTGAGATCTGTAACTGAATTCGAGACAATTTTTTAAATCGGATCCAGAATTTAGCTTCAAAACTGAGTTGTATAATCCAGATCCGAAATATAATTCAGAAATCTTCAGAATCTAGTTTCTGAATTCAGTTATACTTCTAGAATAGTAAAAGTGAGTTTTGGATCCCAAGTCTAAACCAGCATTCTCTAACTGACACCTGGTTCTGGAAAGCATTTTAGAAAAAAATTCTGGAAATAAAGCTTATTTTTAGATGTGAATATAATCCAGATTTTAGGGCTGCAGTTCCAGAACATAAGGTTCAGAACTCAATTTCCGAATTCTGAACTTGAATTATAAGTCTGAATTCTGGATAGGAGTTTTGCAATTGTATTCTGGTCTGAACCTTAATTTCAAATCCAGAATTCTATTTCTAAATCAATATCCAAGTCCAAAAATTCCTTTTCCAAATTTTAACTCCAAAGTCTAGGTCTAGAACCAAGATCCTGATCTATGTTCCGGATTTCGGGTCCATAAACCAGATTTAGAATAAAATTCTTAAATTTAGTCCAAGTTCCAGAATTCTAGATTTCAATTCTGGCCCTGGATTCCGGACGAGGAACTGAATAATAGATCTGGATTATGAAAATGAAAAATAAAATCTGGTCTTGGATTTTGAAAACAAATTTCAGAGCTGAACTCAAGAATTGGATTCTTGACCTGGATTCTGATCTAAACTGAATGAAACAACTACGAAGCCTAGAATAAAAGAAGCATCAAATTTTTACCTTTTTCACTTATATGAAATTTTAATTTCGAGTTATTTGTGGTTATATTACCGAAAATTTTATCACAAATTGCTGATAATATCGCCGATGACGTGTAAATAAATTATGATGATACGTTGAATAAAACACAGAAATATTCACGATAAAAACCACTCTTCCAGAGGTTAAATTTCGAAAAGGCGCCCCATAGTAAAGTAAGCCGTATTCACGTCAAAATATGTTCCATCGGTGACGGGTATAGCGTGATGGGTTAGTCGATGCCTGTTACTCAGCCCACCTGGGTTCGATTCTAAACCCCGCACATAGGGTTAGAAAGTTTTTCTGACCCGAAGTGGCAAATGACCTTAAGGTTAAAGCCTCTATAATTGAAACAAAACAAATATTCCGTAGTAATGGGGATTGACTTCAATCTGTTGCGATACTGTAAGTATCGAGACCTTAAAGTATCGATATTAACAGTATCGCTCTGATGTAATATCGATACCAAAAATACCCGATTCTCGAAAGAAAGTATCGATACTTCAAAGTATCGACTCGGTATCGGACATCCCTAGTTGACTATCCGAACCGGTAAAAGACCTGTCACGTCTCACCTTCCCGTTCTATATATTCACATCCTTGCTCTCCCTTGAGTAGTATCATTCTATAATTTTCAATTTCTGTTTCTTCAAAAATGATCTCTGGTTAGGTGAGTATCGCAAAACGAAAAAAGAAATATTGACTACTATAGTTAGTCGTTAATAAAGAAAAAGTAAAAAATTAATGTTTTCTTTCTTACTTTTTGTGAGAGCTGTATAAATCTGTATTACATTGAGGAAATCTGTATTAAATCTGTATGAGCATGTAAAAATCTGTATAATACATATAAATCTGTATAAATGGCATCTCTGAGTATCAGACAGAATTCATTCGCATTGCATTGTCACATTCCAACGCACACAGAGTTAGTACTCACATGTGATGTGACCATAATTGGATTGCAGTGGAAAATGAGTGACACGGTCACCATGCCTCAATCAACTCCGTTTACTAGTCGGTCACAGGGTTTGTGAACAGTTCCTAACCGCAAACCGGCCTGAAAACTGACAGTCAAGAACACACAAAGAGAGAGAGAGACAGACAGACCGACAGAGATAGCAAAAGCAGATGGAAACAAACAACCGCAAAGCAACACACTAACAAATATAGTTCATTTCCCCATGACATGGGGTGAGCAAAAATCGATCCGATTCCTAGCTTATTCGGACGGTATTGGGTTCTAGTGTTGGAAGTTAATGATTCTTATGTAAAACAAAAACACCCAGGAATTCCTGCTTTCCGGTTCGACCATTAGTAGATGATGTAATTGTAACTGCAAGGGCTTGGTTTCTGAAGTCTTCTGGTTCTGAGCTCTGACACAAAATCCATGGCATGATACAATAATGAATTCTTCTGATGTAGTTACCATTAGGTTTTACACGAACATGACATAACCTTACCAAATGAACAGAATGTACTTTTTTTGACAACCGCCGTGTGTTCGTTTACAGTTGAAAGTTCATCAGAGGTTCATTGTTTGAATTTAAAAATTGCAATTAATTTTAATTCCTTGATGCTGGATGATGTTTTTAACAGGCACTTTTTCGTCATTTTTCGATTTTTAATTTGCAGCCGCAAAAACAAAACAAATCACCGGCAGCTGTCAAAGATGAACTTGATTCATCGGCAGTTCATGTAAATCGCGTAAAACCTAATTGTGCCACAAAAAATATCTTGGTTTCCTAAATTCTCAGTGAAGACTACATTCGCAAGAAAAAAACAACAGACAAACGAAAATCATACACAATTCATTCTCCTACACCTGAAAAGTCGATAATTTTCGAGGCACTTCAGATTGATGAGTAAATTGACGATTAATTCCTATATAGTTTTGATTTCTTTTAACTAAAGAGGTATGATGGCGGCTCTTCCTTTCATCGCATTTGTAATAATGTTACCTCGAAAACCTGATTCATAACGTATTAACACTAAGAGTTAAAACGAGTTTTAACTATGACTTCATGTTTCAAGCTAAATAACATCACAGACTAACATACATGACAGTATGAGTAAATTCTTATAAAAATAATTTTTCGTGATGCACTAGTGATGCACCTATATTGTACTGCGCGAACTATTTACTATCGGTACACCCCTTGTGTTATGTGCAAGTTTTTTTACTAGTTGGTTTCCCCTCGTTTGTCAACACCGATCAGCTGCTTGCAGGGATGCCTGATTTCATCATAATATTTGAAAATGAATCATCACAATAAATTATTGGATTACGTTGATAATATATTTAACTTTTTTTTAGCGATGTTGGAAGATAACCATTTATTTTTCTCAACGTTGCTCATCTAGATTATTTTTTATTGTGTTGGTAATTTTCATCCGAAATTGAGTGGCGGTAGACCAGAAGCAAGTAAATATTGTAACAAAACGGGTTCGATTTTGTATTGCGTTGGAGGATGAGAAGTAGCACAATTCTGTTTTTAGTTTTAGCAATATGTATTATATCTGTATCTTGCATGAAATTCGCATGGACGTATACAAATCAACACATTACAGGTAATTCTGTATGAATGGCAACTCTGTTGGTAAATGAAAAAAATAAACAGTCTAGATGACAGACAGGATGTTTTTGATAGGGTAACGTGGCGTCATCATGACACATGTGAGTACTGTCCCAAATAAAGGAATATTCGAAATGACCGTTAAAATGATTGAAGAATTTAATTTGAGTGTCCTGTCTGTTAGTCTGTGATAACATGTTCTACTTTTGCGTTATTTGATATTCATGAACTTCACATTAAAACATGTTTTCCTTAAATAACATGATATAATTGTCAGCCAAGCACAACCCTGCTAGCATTTTCCGTCACTTTTCGGCAATGTCAATTGACAAACTGTTCAACAACAGCAGTATTCCATCAAAGTAGCCATGTAGTCGTAATAGAACAAAACTGGGAACTGGTACAACCATTTTTGTTTTTTGTATTAGGAGATGACTTTTTGGGTCACTTGCTGCTCGAAAATATTCATTACTCTTATACTATGTTCACACCTGCAGGTAATAACACGTTTTAACGATAGTAATATAAAGTTAAAACCGAACTGTTCACATTTCTCGGTTAATTTTTCAAAAGGGCGTATAAGCAAGTGACAGTTTCTCTTTGTTTACTTTCTCTTCTATTAATTACCAAGCGGTTTCCACGTTTATCACTCAACTCTTTGCATGAAATGATACCCGAAACTTTCGACTCTCAAACAGAATGGTAATATCAAAGAAAATCTTTTTAATCACATCACAATAATCGAAAGAAATGTTTACGTCGCCAACATTAAGCACTTGTTAGGAAGATAAATTACTGTGGAACTTTACTGGGTTCCGGAGTTCTCAAAGAATAGTTTGTAGTATTTCGGAATAGGAAAATCTACAGAGAAAAAAAGGCGGGTGAGTAATGTCAGAGACATAACTGGATGTCGTGAATACGAAAAAACTGACACGCTCCCATCACTTTTCCGAATATCAGTTAGTTGATTGATTGTATGAATTGTGCAAGCTTTCCTCTTTTTCACTAATAGAATTTGAAGCGATACACCTACATTAAAGTACAGATTAGTTACATTAAACAGCTACTATTCTACAACTATATATTCCAAACTTGAAACAGATCCTTTTTAATTTGCTAATATAGGAAGCTAGGTACAACAAATTTGTAGTTTATTTTTATTGAAGCTATGAAGTTCGAAGATATCTGATTCTTCTCGAAATTCCAGTACGAGACAATTGCAATGGCCTGATCTGAAATGTATCTACGATCTTCGGTATGCAAGAGTGAATCTAATAATAATAATAATAATGATAATAATAATAATAATAATGATAATACAGATTAATCTGCATATATGGCAACCCTGTTTCGCAAGGCATATTTTCACACGACCCCATACTAGTATAAAGATGTGTTCAACATTCGCTTTCGCATTGCCGTTCGTAATTGAATGTGTTAGTAATGGTACAAATCTGCTTTTCTACCTGTTTTCGGAGCCATCGTTCTGACGGTGTCTCGTACGTACAGAGTAGCTGCTTTAACTTAAATGACGCTATTTCTCACATCACATTTCCTTTTATACGTGCTAGTGGTAGCACGGTAGGACTTCCCCTTTGTTGGAATTCCTTTCCTATACGCAGAACGGGAAACAGTGAAACGATATAAAAGAGAGAGTTAGCAGAGCGGCAGCCAGTACTAGAGGTGCGCATAACAGCTCATTTTGGTGAACAGCTCCGAACCGATCAGCTCACCAAAGGGGATCGATTCGATGTATCAGCTCATCAGCTCTTTTAGTTTGAACTTAAGGTTCATTTTGTGCGCCGTTTTTCTTATGCACCGGTTTTCTTTCATATGCATGATCGAAATTGAATCATTGATTTGCAATGATGCAATAAGTGCAATGCAAATTAATTTATTTTTGACTGATGTCGACTAAATTGAATCTCTTAAAGAGCCGAAGATCCGATCAGCTCGTAGCGTGTTCCCTTCGTCATAACGCAGTGAACTGGGTAGCAAATGAGTGAGCTGATGAGCTGCGGATCTTTTGAAAAGAGCTGTGAGCTGTCAGCTCACTTCAATGATTCGATTCACTGGAACAGCTCAGGAGCGAATTGCCCATCTCTAGCCAGTACTGAATTTGTCGTCGAGCTGTTAACTGCGTACTGTGGAATTTTTACGCAGAAACACGCACACAGGAGGAACAGTTAAGGCAAGGCAAAGTCCCGCTTAAACCGTGCTGGTCTGAAGTGCCCAGTTGGCGGCAGAATCCATCGTTTGCCTCGGAAGGGGAACTACGCCGAGCGTGTCAGTGCTGGTGCATCGGTCTATCTGGCGACAGTGATGGAGTACTTGGTTGCCGAAGTGTTGGAATTGGCCGGTAACGCTGCCCATGACAACGAAAACGAAAATCATCCCTCGCCATCTGCAGCTGGCCATCCGTTGAAAACCCCGTCCTTTTCAGGATGACCACATCACTGTGATAAAGAAATATTTAGAATTGCTTTAAGTTTAGCCAGTTCTGATACGCCTGGAAAGTAGAATGCGCAAATCAAGTGGAAACATTTGTTCTAACAATTTTTGTTTTCGGCCGCATACTAAAGTACTCGCGACAAAAATACATATTGATCTGTGGCAACTCTGTTTCGCACGGCATATTTGTAAACTAGTATAAAGATGTGTTCAAAATCATCACTTTCGCTTTCGCATTGCCGTTCGTAATTGAATGTGTTAGTGACGGTGCAAATTATTTTAACTCCCATCTTGATGAATCTTTTGGTAGGAAATATTGAGATCTGAGATGGTTCTCGTGTGTGTCTTGTTTCGGCAATGGGCCTTGCTGGACTTTTTGGCTACCTTTTTCGGTGTCATTGTGCTGACGGTGTCTCGTGCATTCATATCGGGAAACAATGAGACGACAGGTCCTCGATGTTGCTGTCGTGTGTCTTGTTTCGGGAAGAGTTGCTCAGCAAATGATAGGAAAAGTGAACCATTCAACTTTTATATGGATGCTCTTGTATAGATGCAGACATCTCGCGTTCTGATTGGCTGGTGCAGTCATGGGTTCAATCAAACAGGTTTTTCAATAGTGTACTATTGAAAAACTTCAATATTGTTGTAATACACGTTCAAGTTGAAGATTTTCGATTCTATTGGTAGTTAGATTATATAAATCCTTCTACAGATCACTGAGCTATGAGCTTTCAAAATACGAGAAAGGCAAACGCGCCTTATGAATTATCTTCTTTGATACTCGTTTATACCAAACATTTCAGAAAAGTTTAATTGTGAACTATTTATATGTCACACAACTGAAAGTTTTATCATAAAATTGTGATCATATTTCCGATGGCATGTAGCAAGAATTATGTTGATTCGTTAGATATAACAGGAGATATTCACGATCAAAAACTTATCACTCTCTCAGAGGGTAAATTTTGAAAAGGCGCCCCATAGTAAAGTAAGTCGTATTCACGACAAAAATCTAAGATTGCATTCCCCGTGTCAAGAAGCATAGTTTTTCACAATGCTTCGGAAAAGTTGGTAAAAATTTTTATGTCAATCGCTTCAATTTTTCCACTTCTTCACTCAGAAAGTTTTCTTCTACGTATTAAAAAGTCGTTTTTGGCCATTCGTTGGTTTTAAATGTTTTATCACGTTAGTTGTCAACGTTTCGAAGGGTATTTGCTTCGAAACTTTGGCCATTTACGTGAAATAAATATACCTAATTTGCACTTTCGAGCAGAAATGCAACATTCTGACGGTGTTTCATTACGATTTGTGTTTTTTAAATGAAAAACGGCATTAGTATAGAACTGAGTGATAGTAACGAATGTCAGAGAAAGTACCAAGCATTCTACAACACAATCTAAGAGAGAACTATGTTTACCATGCAATCAAAGTGCTAGGTGTGCAGACTTTGGATTATGTTTTTCATACTGTTTGCGGCTTCCAGAGATGACAAAGAGGACATGATTCCATTCTCTTTGCTGAGCAAAAGGCAGGGAAAACAGAAATATTGAGCTAATTCACATTGCAATCTATGCACACACACACATACCACTAATGATGTGAGATTTGATTAGCATTGCAATGTGCTGAGGACTATGAGCAGTTTTCTATAACTTTGAGAAATATATTCAACATTTTATTAATCGTTGTTCCGTGCTGAGAGTGATGAAATTAGAATCAGAAAGAAATTAGGTATTGTGGAAATGGAAACTATAAAGTACCGAACCGGATCGGGAAGGCTTGAAAGTTCTTTATTCCCGAAAATCAAAGTCGTCCTTTTCGTATTAGTGTAAACTGATTAATGTAAACTGATTAAAGTTGTGATTAAGATTCGTTAATTTATATATTCTATGCTCTCCTAGCCTAATTAATTAGTTTTTACAATTGGGATCACTGAGAATCCGGAAGGAGGAGTTAGAACGCGCAGTGTAAATCGGGTTTAACCAATGGGACTCGTTGTATCGTGTCGGCCATTGTATAATTTGTGGGTAAGAGAGTGAGTGAAGCTTCTTGATGAGCGTGAGCGGTGATACGGAGAGGAGAGGGCGATAGCATGTTGGGTTATTCTCGTGAGTGTCGGTTTGAGTTAGTGTGTGCTCCTGAGTTACTGTTATTCTACGTCGTGCTGGCTGGTATTCAATTGTGGACATGAGGGACGTCAAGAAGAGGGAAGTGACACAGTCGATTATGTTTATTTTGTGTGTTCTGCCTTTTTGATGACACAACGATTTGAAACTTGATGCTTCCTTGTTTCTGCAGTCGAATTTTATGACCACGTTGTTTTTTTCTCTGGGTCACCGGAAAGTGCAAGTGTTGATATTTTAGTTGCCTTCAAGTAGGTAATGTATTTATTTTATGTAGGTTTCTAGGTTTTCGTGGAATGGTGCTTTTACAGGATTTTGTCAAGTGCGTGTGGTCTGGGGTGTATGAAAGATTTAGTCTTGAATATTCATATTACATGGTCTGGAATGTGTGAGGAGATTTAGTGTTAAAGGCTCATACTACATTAGATTCACCAGCTCAGAACGAATGTGATATATTAATATTCACCCCAACTGCATCAAGTTAATCCAAATTGGTGACCAATTTCGGATATAAGAATGCTTGATCGGTACAGAGAGCATTACAATTTTCATTTTTTACGTTTATAAGCTAACAATCGATCTCGGTATGGTCTGACTGTGTCCAACTTCTTTACCTTGTAAGAAGTGTAAATTGACTCCCACCCCCATCCGCCAAGCACTCCAAAACCTAGGGTAAATCGATTGTCAAATCACAAATTTGCTAGTAAAATTATCTGCTAAAACTAACTTAAATCGGTCATAAACATCTCTTCGAAACTTTAAACCGATGCTTTTTATATGACTTCTGAGTTTTACTAGGTTTTACTTTTTGATCCCGTCGAATTTTTCTTTGATGAACCATCTGTAGAGGTTTGGGAACATCAAATGGATCCGATGGAGCTGAATCAGGAGAATAAAGTGGATGGAGAGACAATTGTAGCCCCAAATTGGTGATGGTTGCAAAACTGTTTTGTTTAGTATAACCAAACTAAATGCTCTGCGCATGGCCAGTTATGGTTTGGTCTTGTTTCGAGACAGTTCACGAAAAATATGCCACCTCCTGGAACCCGACGCCATGACCGTTCAAACTGATTGAACCTCCCTGGGCCGCACTGAAGCATTGGTCAAGCTTTATTTTATTCATTTCATTGGTGGATCGAGGTATCCTCAACAATTCCCAATCGCCACCAGAAGTTCAACCGATTCCACATCAGCATGACCAAACACGCTTCCAAAGTGCGCTCGCGTTCGTGTTTTTGGTCTGGAATCAGCATGTCTGGAACACATCTGTAGAATTTTACCCGAAATATGGCATTTGCGCTCAGTACTAAACCTTGTGTCTGGTAGTTCAAATCATCAACATTTCATGTACTTTTATGACATTGATCACGTTGTGAACTTCATCGGCAGAGAAGTTTCTGTTACTACGAAACCCTTGTAATCAATATTTTCACGGAGTAACCTGAAGGAATACAAGACCAGTTAAATGAATGCTGGTAAAAACTTATGTTTTATGAAAGAACGATTTTGTTATACTCAACATGATGCCTAACACTTGAATTGTCGACTGTCAAAACTAATCGAAATGCTGCAATCCGCACAGAGCCATTGATTGAGATTGATTACTATGTTCATTCGGTGCATTCAAAAACAGTATTCAAATGATGACACACTGGTACTAAACACAGTCAATTTAGGGTATAAATTAAGAAGACTTCCCTACATTAACATGATGAATCAAACATCAAAAAAAAAAAAAACAGAAATTCCTGCAGCCACAAAAACAGCATCGTCCCGCAACACATTCCTTGGCAAAAATTCCTGGGATTCATGTTTTAATTCAAAAAGACTCCTCACTCAAAATAGCAAACATTGCACTTGAAACTTTCCTGGTTTATTCATTTTTTTACCACTGCACTTCCGAGAATTATCCGAGCTCCATTGTATCAGATTGGTGTGCGGCCTCCTGGGATAATCATTGCCACAAGCTCCCGCACCAATTCATTGCGGCGGCCAAATTCATTCGTTTTTGATTGTAGCGGCGCTGGGTTGGTAAAGCTTTAAATGCACCGTCAGTTTGCCTGGGCTACGGGAAAGGAACGGTGCGCGCTGAAGTCAGTCCGGTGTCAGTGTGTTTGGTGGCGGAGGACTCCCGCTTTTGGCTAGAGTAAAACTTTTCCCAACACCCAACGAACCACCGCCCACATACACACACACACACCGATGTTGGGAAGCTGGGAGCGATTGCCGCAGTGATATGCAAATGTAGGTTAGCTACTGAGAGCTAATAAATCTTCTTCCGAGGAAAGCCAAAAGAATGAACAAAAAAAAAGAACCATGTCTCCCTCTTCCAATTCAGGATTTCCCGAGCCACCGAACAAATTCGAGACTGCATTCGATTTCGGGGGATTAAATATTGATTGAACTTTTCGATTATGAGACGCGCGAAGAAAAAGAAAAAGAAGAAAACGAAGATGAAAACGAACTGACAGGCAACCATTAAGAACCGGGGAGTTCTTCGTGTTCACTGAACAGAAGATAATCTTCCGATTTGCTTTTAATTTGGCCATACTATTTTTACAAGACGCGGAGGGCGGAGATTGTTTGGGGGGGTTGGTTGAAATTTGTACGAGATGAGACTATCAATCGTAAGAAGTTTGTTTTCCTCTTCTACTATCTTTGCACTTTTTTTTACTCTCTGTTGATTCGGGATAATGAAAGCAACACGGTTTTCCAGTGGAATGGGCAAGGTCGTCTCGTTTTTGCGCTGAGTGTTTATAAGTATTTGAATGTAAAGTTGAATAAATGGTCCCATTTTTTTCCTCAGTGGTGGCGCTTTTAGATTGATTCGGTGGATTTTATAGATTACTTGGGAAAACGATTCCGAACAATCCGTGATTTTGTCTTCATTACGCCTGGGTTTCGTAGATTGAGTTTGATTTTATGATCGATGATTAAGAACAGAAGACGGAGGTCTCACAATTAGTTATAAGTTAAAAGTTCGATCTTCGTCTTCAAACAAAATCCTAATGTCAGCCGGATCGTAACACAAAGTTCCGTAATCGTAATGTAACAAAAAATATGTTTTAATAAACTGAATAGAGCAACGATGCCTTTCTCAATATATGAAATTGATGCAAATTGCATTCTGACTACTAATTCTGGTATTCCCGAAACTTACAAAACTTATATATTGGAAGTTTTAAAGATTTTTGATGATTCTTATCGTCATTTGGAATGCAACCTTGAAATTGTTGACACTCATCGTCCTATAACTCCTGAACCGGACGACGGATACCGATAACATTTTATATCAAACTAAGAGTTCGAAACAAATTTCATTTGAAATGGAAGTTTTTGAATATAATTCTTACCATCTTCGAGAAATCGAAGTGAACTCCGTTTTGGAGTTTTTGGCCATTAATTCCGGTACTTCCGGATCCAAAAACCAGGAACCGATATAGCCGAAGTGAGTTTGTTTGGTCGTCAAATAACAAGATCTGCAAACTAAAATAATTTACTCAACAATTTCAGCAAACTTGCTCCTTCTGATTTGGTTATTTATAAAAAGTTGTTTTGATTTGTTTTTTTGCTTCCGGAAGAGCTACCAATCGAATCGTAATAAAATTCAGTATTCTTCAATGAAAAAAAAAAACAAGTTTTCTTGTATTAGTTTATAACTTGCAAATAACTTAGCTTCAGGTCTAAGGTAGGTGTTAGCTTAGTTGAATTCCGATGACCCATTTTGTACACAGAGAAAATCGTGTTCCGAGATCACTGTTACATCGACCAGCCCCGCCTCAATGCAATATTCTTATCAAATGGATTCAAACATTACATAAATACTTTCGATTCCTTTCAAATGGCAAGCGATCGACGCGTATTAAGTTTATGTTCTTCAGTACAATACAGTACAGTATGAAAAAATCCCTTAAAAAACTAACTTTGAATAACTTTCAACAAAAATAACTTTTAAAGTTGCCTATAAAAAAAACCGCCTAACATAGTTTTCACTCGAAATAAATCGTATAAAAAACGCATAAAAAGATTCAGTGTATACAGTTAACATTTTTCGATCTTACGAATGTCCAATTTCCTACCAATCGTTTCCAAATATGGGGACATAGTATGCAAAAGTGGACTAAATGTCTGGATACAGCAATTCAAAAGTACACCAACGGCTGTAAATACTCTTCAGTAATAGGACATCAAGGCAAAATACATGACCTATCTGAATGACATTTTTTGAGTTTCAAATGAGTGATTACATGCACCTCCCTCTCATTCCGCTACTAACACAGAAGGTGATAGAGCACCGTCCTTTTGACCAAATGTCATCATTCATGTCAGGAATTTGTGAGCACTTTGTTATCTCACCTTTTGACAACCCCTTTCTAATGTTCACGCTTCAATTCCGAAACCAGAAGTGGAAGAAAAACTTTAGTAATTTAGTATGGTATAAAACAATTAATTTAACCCTAAGTTTGTGATAATCAGCCATATTTGAGAAGAGTTCGTGCAAACTGTGTTTTGACATGGATTCGAGTGACATATGAAATTCGGCCCTCCGGTTCACCGTGATTGCAAACTAAGAACTCAAAATGCAAAGTTCAGAAATCAAAACCCAGAACTCTAAGCTTAGACCTATAACAAAAAGCGCAGAGCTCAGAACTAATAAATCTTTTATCTCATATATCTCAAATATCTTTTATCTCAGAAGTCAGAGTTTAGAAATTAGAGCTCCTAACTCAGACCATAGACTAACTAAAACAACTTAAGACTAAACATTGTTCAGAACCCCAAATTTTGAATTTAAATTCCCCAAAAAGGAGACCTCAGAAATATAAACTCAGACCTTCGAACTCTGACCTACCTAAACCTGACAGCTCAAAACTTAGCCTTTAAGACATGATTTAAACTATGTGCTCAGAGTTAAGAACTTAGATCCCAGAACTAAGAACTAAATCTTCAGTTCCGATAAATAAGAAAGTTTTCGTCCGATAGATGGATTGGATTCATGGATTCATTAAATCCATAAATCCATAAATCCATAAATCCATAAATCCATAAATCCATAAATCCATAAATCCATAAATCCATAAATCCATAAATCCATAAATCCATAAATCCATAAATCCATAAATGCATAAATCCATAAATCCATAAATCCATAAATCCATAAATCCATAAATCCATAAATCCATAAATCCATAAATCCATAAATCCATAAATCCATAAATCCATAAATCCATAAATCCATAAATCCATAAATCCATAAATCCATAAATCCATAAATCCATAAATCCATCAATCCATAAATCCATAAATCCATAAATGCATAAATCCATAAATCCATAAATCCATAAATCCATAAATCCATAAATCCATAAATCCATAAATCAATAAATCCATAAATCCATAAATCCATAAATCCATAAATCCATAAATCCATAAATCCATAAATCCATAAATCCATAAATCCATAAATCCATAAATCCATAAATCCATAAATCCATAAATCCATTAATCCATTAATCCATAAATCCATAAATCCATAAATCCATAAATCCATAAATCCATAAATCCATAAATCCATAAATCCATAAATCCATAAATCCATAAATCCATAAATGCATAAATGCATAAATCCATAAATCCATAAATCCATAAATCCATAAATCCATAAATCCATAAATCCATAAATCCATAAATCCATAAATCCATAAATCCATAAATCCATAAATCCATAAATCCATAAATCCATAAATCCATAAATCCATAAATCCATAAATCCATAAATCCATAAATCCATAAATCCATAAATCCATAAATCCATAAATCCATAAATCCATAAATCCATAAATCCATAAATCCATAAATCCATAAATCCATAAATCCATAAATCCATAAATCCATAAATCCATAAATCCATAAATCCATAAATCCATAAATCCATAAATCCATAAATCCATAAATCCATAAATCCATAAATCCATAAATCCATAAATCCATAGAACTTTCTCCAAAAAATTTCTCTTTTTGTATTTAAAATAGCAACATTTTTTTTTCTTCATATCATCAGGAATATGGCTAACAATTCATGATAAAATTTTCAGTAGTAGAGAGATGATCACAAATAACTCAAATTTGAATTTTTCCATCAAGTTCGGTATGAATGAGCATTGATGAAATTCAGTGCCCAAATAATGTCTGAATTGAAGAAATCACCGCACAAAGAGTATCGTACAAAATAGAGATAGTCGGGTAAGTAATTTCTTAACCCCGACCCCGACCCGTACCCGATCGAAGGTAAAGCTTTCTTTTTCTTTCCATTTTTCTTCCACACCCGTACCCGAAAAAAAATAAAAATCTCATTCCGTACCCGACCGGAATCAGAAATAGTTCGAACCGCTATATTTGAATAATATGGGTTCGATAAATAATCAACAAAATTTAAAAATTAAAGCAAATGAAATATTTGTCACTGGTCCAGGGTTACCAGATACACGGATTTTTTAGTATTCTACTGATTTTCAAGTATATTAAAAAAAATTACTGTATTTTATACAGTATTTGCAAAAAAATACTGATTTCATACAGATTTTCAAGGAAGTCTGCTTTTCCATAATATAATGATACGGGAGCGCGATCAATCGGTTGGACAATCGGGCCGATTTCGGCCGACAAATTTCATTGGGTTAAATGATTGAAACAATGCACAAGTTGAACTAGGTAGAACTAAGTTTTTAACGATAATAACTCAGTCATTTGTTTTGAGATTGACATAATTTAACAACCCATCGATACGGAAATTTTTAACTTAAACATTAATGGCAACGTCGTTTCCGCATTTCAGTAGCGTACTATTGAAAAAATTTTTGAATTGACCTCTGTTTTCACGAGCCAATCACAACATGCCGTAATGATGTCATCCTTTAGTCATTTTTGCCCCTGGCTGCCTGCGAACGAAACATGTAGCTAGTTAATGGGTGACAAAACAAACCATTCGCTCGCTGGATAGTCACTTTCATGCGATGTATGGATTCCATTTTCCGTCTGGTGCATGGGTATATTGAATACCGATCAGCTGTTGATTCTGTTGACCATGTCTCCTTCTATTGATATATATTTTCGAAATCAGTAGAAAAATGTAAAACTATTACAGGCCTAGGCGTAATTTAAGACTCGAAACTTTCTTTCGTGGAGCATTATAATGCATTTGTCAATAAAGAAAACAGTGTGTTAGGCTTCAAATGAGACCAAATCGTAGAAATAATGAATAAAGACTGTCCCAGAAAGTATGGACGCAACCAAAAACCGCTGCTATTTCGCAATGGTTCAGAATCAGTCAATTTTTATGGCTGTGTCTTGTTGTTTACACTCTTCTCTAACCACTTGTGCAGTTGTTTATTCGTTTTCATTAGTTTGTTTCGAAATGTGTGGACTTTCAGCAGAACAACGTCGAAAAATTGTGTACAAATAGTGCACAGAACGCGGACTGTCACTGAGAAAGATAGCAAAAATGGAAGGAGTAAGTGAAAAAACCGTGCGAAATGCAATCAGGAAGCTCGGTGAGGATAACGCCTTTGAGGATAAACCGAAAACGGGTCGAAAAAAGGTCCTGCGAACCCTCAGTTGGATAAACGTATATCGAAGGCGTTCGAGCAAAAGAAGGAGGTTTCAGATCGGGATGTGGCCAAAAAAGTGGGCACTTCGAAGTCAAATGTTATTCGTGCTAATGAACGTTTGAATCTTCGAACCTATAAGAAGCAAGAAACAACCAAAACGTAGTCCGAAACAAGATGCATCGATCAGAACGAGGGTTCGAAAGCTGACGATTCTTCCTGGAAATTTGAACTGCATAATCATGGACGACGAAACCTACGTGAAACTCGATTGCAAATCCTTGCCGGGACCACAATATTATACAGTGCGAGAAGTACAAGTGTTAAACCAGTCCGAGACATCGATTGAAGTCGAAAAATTTGGTAAGAAAGCTATGGTCTGGCAAAGCAATTTGTAGCTGCGGTAAGATTTCGTTCCCCTTTATCACCACTGCTTCAATGAACAGTGCAATATACATCAAGAAATGTTTACAAAAACGACTTCTACCCATGAACAGAAGCCACAAGGATCCTGTTGTCTTCTGGCCAGATTTTGCTTCTTGCCACTACTCGAAATCAACGGTAGAATGGTATACTACCAAAAATGTCACTTTCGTCCCAAAAGACATGAATCCACCAAATTGCCCACAACTTCGACCAATTGAAGAATTTTGGGCATTAACGAAGGCACATCTTAGGAAACATGTCTCGGCAGCCGAAACCATTCAACAGTTCGAAAAAGATTGGAAAAAAGAGTCAAAACTTGTCGCCAAGAAGTCTGTACGGAATTCAATGAGGAACGTTCGCAAGAAGGTACGCCAGTTAGTCTACAATGGCTAAATGGCAAATGTTGAGAATAATATTCTGTTGTTGTAGTCTAATATTATCAGTACATCGAATAAAATTTGAATATCTAACACTTGTAAATTATGCGAAATCGAAGTGCGTCCATACTTTCTGGGACAGTCTTTAGTAGATAAGAAATCTTTGTTACTTTTTTTTTGTAAATTTGGAAAAATGCCTTAACTGGTTGTTCCACAATTATTTGCCTATTTTTCAAATTTAAATCAGTTAATCGGAGAGTTGGAAAATTGCCCTGCACTTTTTTCGTATTAAATAAAAATTTCTTCAAAAACCAAAAAAAAAAAACGCCTCTGCATAAATTACGCAACAATTGATATAAAAAAGACATAATAGATGTAAATCAAGTTATACGGATTTATACAGATTTTTTCTCCTCTGCCACCATTTCGACACAAGATGGAATACGGAAATTCAGTGCGCACGATCTGGCATCGCTGGTCTAATCGTTGTAAAGTTACAGATAGTATGATTGAATACTTTGCTTCCAAGCAGTGTGTAATTACTGTGAATATCTCAAAGCATATTTGCGACTCATGTCGACTGTATTCATATCGATCTGTGCCAGTGGAAAGTGCACAGCAACTGGCTTCCAGCGACAACGAGATATGATTTAGAAGAAATACCATCAGCGGCCACACTCGTCTCAGCATCCTCCCAACACAGTGATCTAGCGGATGATTGGAGGAATCAAAAATGTAGAGGTATTTAATAAAGAAATGGATTTGCTGTGCTAAATTTGCTTTTAATCTTACACTAAGCAAGATGGATGATGTCAGTTATCATTGAAAAGTTTGTCGAATATTTTCGAAATAATATAAAGAAATTTAACAAACGTCTCACTCGCTCACACATCTTTCCACTCACTCGGTTCCGTCGGAAATCGTTCGGCAGCTGGGATATCGAAAGCGAAGCAGATGTGAATCGTTCAGGCAGTGAATTGGCCATGCCTAAGCTGACCAAAGCAGAAGATTCTGTGGAAAAACATGCTTGCTTTGCTTCTGTACTGTGCAAGAAATAATCAAAAGTTAGTCTGCTTTGTTATCCGCACTCCCTCCCTCTTCGTCAGTCAACCGAACATAATCGAAATGGAATATATATTCCGTCTCTTCGATGACGGTGACGGACACTGACATGACAGTGCTCGAAACGATATCTTGGTCGGTCCCAAGATCGCACCGTGTTTGACCCCTCCAGGCATCACAAGAAGAGTCCAAGAGGAAAAAAGTTCCAACTGTCCAGTGCTTGCAGGTTCAGGATTCATCGAAGTATGCGTGTTTGTTGTATTAATATAAAGATACAAAAGTCAGGTAAAAGTGGTTTGTGGAATCGAGCGTGAAAATATGCACTCGTGACTTGCATCGGCTATCGGGCGGCATTCCAACGGAGACCAGATCCATGAAAGTATGGATTAAATTAATGAACCAGTGTCACAAATTGCCCGCGCAAATGCCTCAATCAGACACTCCATTGAGTAACCATCGGATGTGGGCGGTCCTTCTTTTTGCGACCGGTCCAAGGCAAATGGCCCAGCCAGGAGTGATTCGATTTATGGCACCTCAGCTACTAAATACTCTCCGGGACTATGTCGAGCTCCGGGCTAGGCTAGGAAACGGAAGAATTGTGAAAACCCGTTCCCCTTATCGCGCCCGGATCGGAAAAACCCTTTCGACAAATTTCCCGGTAGAAAGTTTAGCGACTGGGAAAATGCAAATCGGAACAAATGTTTGTGCATCCATGGACACTTTGCAGCCGGTTCATACGTCGTGCACTTGCCACTTGCCGGTACTCAGTGGATAGGAAAAACGACGAGCAAATCGTTTCTCTCTCTCTCTCTCTCGATGAAAATTCATGTGGAAACTTTATCCCGATCACGCTACAGCACCATTTTCCTGCCATACTGCCATACTGGAAAAAGATGTCCTGCAGCAGAACTTGATTCCTCCCTGCTCCGTTTTCCGTACCTCCTTGTCCTGTAGCCGCCGACATTCGACGTTTCGGTCTGCGGGTTGAGATTGGTTTCTACATGAGAATATGGAAGAGGAGGCTGCTAACAAGTGCATATGAGCAAAAGTGCAATTGCAAACGAGAAAGTTGGCAAAAATAACTTATTTGCTGCTCATAAATTATCGAAAGAAGGATCTGCTGCTAAGTTGAAAGCTGCTACTGCTGCTGCCGCAGGATGTCTGCCTGCTTGCTGACTCGGACGGAGTTTTCCACAATGGATGGAAAACCGTACAGAGTGCCCAGGATGTGTTCGCTTCAAGGTTTGATTTTTATTTCTCGACGATTCAACTCGCTCTGTCGAATCCTGCTGCTGCCGCCGCCAACGGACATTTCGCAGTTTTACGAGCTCCAAACTAGCAACTTTATCGTTCGTTACCTTGAACGTGTGCACAATGTGAGGCCCGGAGATTCCGCCAGAGTGCCAGAGCGCGGATCAGGAATTCGAAATGCAAACGTTTTCACTATTCGCTATGGATGTTTTGTGGCTGTTTCTATGGGTTGTAGAATATGATTGCGTTGCTGATGGCTTTGTTTTGGTTTCTGTTGTGAGGAAAAAGTTGTATGCTTTTATGATTGAGGAATCCGTCAATTGTTAACACGAAGAATGATGTTAGAAGCCTGATGAACAAGGTTATTTCGTTCCAAAGTATAAATATTACCTCTAACGGGCACTGTTTTTCATCTTTTAACAATTCGATAGTTTCGATTCAATTCGCGATGACTTAGCGAAGCACCTATTGATTTGTAACTAATTTGCAACTAATTAGCAACAAATTATCCACTAGATTTCTATTTGATGTTAAGCTTATTTAGTAGGGGTGCTTCGTTAGCTTCATATGAAATCAGCGAAGTACTTAAAAAGCAATGAGCAACAAATTTAAAACCACCCTAACCAATTATCAACTAATTGGCAACAAACTTTCCACTGGGTTTTAATTTGTTTTTAAGCTTACTTAGTAGGGGCTCCATATAAACTTAGCGAAGTACTTGAACAAATAAAATAAAAGGGAGCAAAAAATTCAAAATGACCGTAATTAATTTGCAACTAATTACTGGATTTCGATTTGTTTTACAGCTTATTTAGTAGAGCTGCTTCATTAACTTCATATGAACTTTGTGAAGTACTTGAAAAAATTAGTATAAAATAGAACGACAAATAAAAAATGGCCGTAACTTTTTAGAAAAATTTCAGAAATAAATTTTGGACCTGAATCTGAATTTTGGAACAGAAATTCAGAGTTTAGCACAAAAATTCTTGTCCGGGATTCGGATTTAGTTTTAGAAATCAGGCCCAGCTGATAATTTATTGCCAATTAGTTGCTAATAAATTACGGTCATTTTGAATTTGTTGCTCAATTTTTTTTTTTGAATTTCTTCAAGTACTTCACTAAGTTCATATAAAGTTGACGAAGCACCCGTACTGAATGAGCTTAAAAACAAATCGAAATCTAGTGGATAATTTGTTGCTAGTTAGTTGCAAATTAGCTACTGTATTTTTGAATTTGTTGCTCAATGCTTTTTGAGTACTTCACTAAGTTTATATGAAGTAAACAAAGAACCTCTACTAACTATGTTAAGTTTGAAAACAAATCGAAACTCAGTGCATAATTTGTTGCCAATTAAACTCTGAATTTCTGTTCCAAAATTCAGATTCAGGTCCAAAATTCATTTCTGAAATTTCTTTCTAGAGTCCAGGTCTTGAATATAAATCCTGATCCCAGATCCAGATTGCGCTCAGAATCAAGTTCTAAAAATTCGGTTTCAATTCCAGAATTTTGGCTTTGGATTCTGGACGCATTTTAGATCTGGATTCTGGAAGTCTTGAATTCTGAAACTAAATTTCACATCTGAACTTCAGAATTGAATTTTGGGCCTGGAATTGAATTTCGGGTTTCTGGTCTGAATTGAACAACGTGTCAACTGAGAATGCTTGAATAAATGAAGCATCAAATTCGTACCTTCTTTACTTATCGAACAGTTTTGTAATCTTCAGTATCGGGTTATTTGTAGTTATTTTACACTACTGAAAATTTTATCACAAATTGTTGATTGCATTATTATCTTGCAACGTGAAAAAAATACAAAAGAAACTACAGGGTCCGGCACTCGAAGTGTAACCAATTAAAAAGGCCATAAATTCAGTTTGGAAAATTACTTTTACTTAATTCAAAGTACAAAATGTGTAAAAATAATACAAAATTCAGAATCAATTCACTTTTGCTCGATATGACCACCTTTTGCCTTGACTTGATGACTTGAGAGAGCGAAGGAGTTGCTTCGTTTTGCCGAAAGCGGTCAATTTCCGAACATTGTATTTTCTGACGAGAAAATTTTTCCAATTGAGTAATTCGTAAATTCTCAAAACGATAGGGTTTACTTGACCGACCGTTCATACGATAATTTGAGTCATCGATTGGCCACCAGGAGGCAGCACCCGCAACAGATAATGGTTTGGGCCGCTGTAACCGCAGATGGGCGCTCTCCAATCGTTTTCATCGAGCCGGGCGTCAAGGTAAATGCGACATATTATCGGGAAAGTATTCTGGAGGTTGCTTTGAAGCCGTGGGCAGACAAACATTTCGGTGGCAGACCATGGACGTTTCAGCAGGACTCGGAACCGTCTCACAAAGCTCGAGTGAACCAAGAATAGCTGAAAAACAACGTTCCGAACTTCATCACGTCCACACAATGGCTCTCGAATTCACCAGATGCGAATCCAATGGATTATTCTCTTTGGGCTATTTTGGAGAGCAAAGTCCGAACTAAAAGATACACCAGTCTCGATGCGCTGAAAAAAGTTATTGTCCGCGAGTGGGCCAAAATACCTGCAAGTCACATTCGGCCAAACGAAGCAACTCCTTCGCTCTCTCAAGTCATCAAGTCAAGGCAAAAGGTGGTCATATCGAGCAAAAGTGAATTGATTCTGAATTATGTATTATTTTTACACATTTTGTACTTTGAATTAAGTAAAAGTAATTTTCCAAACTGAATTTATGGCCTTTTTAATTGGTTACACTTCGAGTGCCGGACCCTGTAACGACCCAAAACATGAAAATTTTTTATAAGGCGCTCCAGGTCAAAACTCTTCTTAATCCAGCTAGTGGTATGATAATGGCTTTTTCTTGCTATTGGAATTCATTTAATAAAAAAAGTTCATTGATCTCATTTTCGACACAAATGCATTCATTCGGATCCATCCAGAAAGATTCAAGTAATTCACTAAAGCAGAATTCAACGCTTAAGGTAGCGCTTCGCCGTGGTCAGGTCGAAGCGAGACAACTCACTGCTTCCTCTTGCTTTGTCGCCGAAATTTCACCCTAAATTGCAAATTTCTTCAATACTAAGCCGATTCACGAAAAATCAAAAACATACGATTGTAGGTAAATGATTTTACTATGCATTTGGCAAAAAATATTAGTTAGAAAGCTTTTCTTTCGCGAGATTTCGTGCGAGTTTTGTTAAACTTTTCTTTGTCAGCGTCAAAGCTAGTAGCGATGAAAATCGTTACTGATTTCTGGTTTATCTGAAACATGAATAGACATTATTTCACAAAGTAGTAACATTTACTTACATTTTCTACTCATCTATATTCAACGTTTACGCAGAGAGAACAAACAACGAAAACAAAAGAAATGTTGTTAACGTCTACCGCATGTGACATTTTGCACACCCCAATGCATGCGTGGACATTGTGTGCGTGCGAAAAAATAAGGAAAAACTCATTTATTTTTATAACTCGCACGAAATCTTTCGATAAAAACGTTTATCAGGCACAATTTATATACGAATCGATAGAAAAATTATTTATCTTGAATCGTATGTTCTTGGAATTTCCGTTTTCTTCCCCGTTTTCTCACAATTTTGGGTAAAGTGCATGAAACCCCGGGATAGGCAGCGAACTCCCGTGACCACGGCGAAGCGCTTCAGAGACGGTGGTTTTCTGGGAAAATAGAATATACTTCTCTTGTAGTCAAAATACCCACATATCCATCCCATAATACGATTGTTGGGGAGATATATTTACCTGGTCAAAGGATTTCACCTGAGTTTAGGTTCCACAGGTTTAATGAGGAACTAAGAGTCTTCGAAACATGTCCACCCAGAAAATGACACAATTCTGCTTGCGCTTTTTTGACAGGAAAGTTGGATACAATGTTGTTTTTTCAAATGGCCGAATAAGCAAGTGACAGTTGCTCTTTGTTTATTTTTTCTTTCGGTTACCGTGAATTTTTTATAAACATTTTCATGGATATTACGGTAGTGGAGAACGGACAGCTTAAATATTCTATGAACCAGCAATTAGGTTTTTTACCGTCACTGCTAACCTCAATCGGATGAACACTTTTCGACAGTCCAGCAGTACTGTTTGTAAACAGAAATTTCTTTTGTTTGTTTATTGACAAATTGGATCAGATCATTTAGGGTCCGTATCGCCTAAATAAAGTTTTAAAACATTTGTTCACGATTGAATACGGTTCGTTTTTTATATTTATTAAATAAAAGTGACTAGTTGCAAAGTGTAAAGATGATTGTTTTAGATGTGCTCTTCGATTTTTGTTTAAGCTTGTTTGTAAACAGTACCGCTGAACTGTCAAGGATGAATACTTGTTCGTTTGTGTCGTCACGATAAAAAACCTAATTAGGTTTTGCACGAACATGACATAACCTCACAAAAATGAACAGAATGAACTTTTTTTGACAGTCGACGTGTACTTGTTTACAGTTTAAAAGTTCATCAGAAGTTCATCAAGATAAATGCAAATTAAAAATTATTTTCAATGGTATAACAAGTGTATTTCAAATTGAATATTCATGGTAACAGCATTTTATTGCTTCTTAGGTCGGCCTTTTTGAAGACGATCTACAGTTTTTGGTGCGCTGTTTTTCTCATTTGCGTAGCATCTCTTACAAAAAAGCATTTTATTAACGGTAGCAACAGTTGATTTGTTCAAACACTCGGAACACAATTCATGGAAATCTGGAAGCGAGGGGCCAGCCTGATAATAATGCAGCGAAACAGGATCAAAGCAATTCAGTTTATAAAATGAATAGTTTTGGCATTAAAAATGCCTTACTCTTCACTATACGGGGCCGGGTGTCAATTAAAAGTTTCAAAAAAAGCCGCGTAACCTTTTTGTGTCATAATTTTGAACGTTAATAACTCGGTCATTTGTTGATGGATTGTTATAATTTAACAACCAATCGATTCGGAAACTTTTAACTTAAACATGTATGACGACGTCGTTTCAGTATTTCAATAGTATACTATTGAAAAAATGGTTGGAATCGACATATGTTTTCATCCACCAATCCCTGTTGTACAAAATGACGTCAACTTCTTGTTCGGCATAGGAGGCTTTGCGTCATGCATAAAAAACACCGTTTCGTTATGCGTAGTATGAAGAGAAATCTATAAATATAGGCTGCACAATATTTCTTTGCCTAGTTGATGTTTGACTGCGAATGAAACAAGTAGCCCGTCCAGTGAGCTGATGACTGGATTGTATATGCGTTCACTTGCTGGATTGTCGCTTTTGTATTATGCGTTGGTGAAATTTCCTGCTGTCTGCACAACCTTCGTGTTCGATTGAATATCTTATATATCATCTAGCTATTAAAGAACCGAATCAGCGTGGTTATCGGTTCTTTTGAAATATCCCATGTAAAGCAAATTGTTGGTCGATTTTGCCATTAAAAATGCCTTACACTTCGCTTCCCGAGGCTGGGTGTCAAATTAAAACATGCAAAACTAATCGCGTAATATTTTTCTGCCATAATTTTGAACGCTCATACCTCAGTCATTTGTTGATGGATTTATATAATTCAACAACCAATCGATTCGGAAACATTTAACTTAAACTTATGAGAAAACGTCATTTGAATATTTCAATTGCATTCCATTGAAAAATTCATTTGAATTGAGTATTTTATTTTGGTTCTCTGGTAACTATCAGGCTAATTTAGTATTATCGGCAATAGATCTAATTCGGATCTAAATTGCAGTGCTTGTTCCTCGATGATTTGTTAATGGATTTTCCTCATTTAAATGATTCCAAAGCTTCAATATTGTAAGCTTAAAAATGTTTTAATTTGTCAACGGATCGGTTTGCATACTTAAATCTCCATTCCCATACAAACAAAACGGTGGCGCGAAAATGGATTCAGTATAAAGTTGTGTTATGATGATAATCATAGAAACTTCTTCTTCATTATATGTGACTGAACAAGTTGTTGTCCCACCAGGTATTAAACGCTTCAAAAGATTCAAAATTAAATTCTGAAACTTCTAAAAGCGGCTTCCTCGGTTTGGTAGTATAAATGAGTTCCACAGGCTCACATATACAGTACAATTAGATGCAATATCATATAGTATCAAAGATAAACTAAAGGTAAGTTTACTTGCGATTTTACATGTATCGTTTGAATAGCAACCCTCGTAGAATTTTGTTAACCGTCAGTTTCAGTTCAATTATTATTTGCTTCAAAACACGCGTTGTAACTATGACAATGTTCATTTATGTGTTAATAACATCAAGTTACAATATGAACAATATTTCTGAATTTTGTTGCGTATCCATTTGGTATATTCCTAATATGCCAAAGCGAAAATCAATGTAAGTAACTAAATATTTTATGCGGACTGTTTCACATTTTTCTTCCTCGTATTGCTGCCATATTATTTACTGACACTTTCCGAAGATTATCGACGATTTTGAAGAAGGATTAATAAAATTACACTATTACTGAGCTTACTGGTACAACATTTTTCGTTAAAATAAATAAAATCTTCTCTTGGATCGATTAACTGTTTATAAAATTAATAAGTTTGTACGTTTCTCGAAGATTATTGTCATAAAATAGAACAGTTTCATTTGTTCAGGATTAAATCTTTAGGTTGTTTGTATCTAAAATTGAGCTTTCAAGTTACTTTGAATTCTAGTTAAAGGGCGTTATTCAAAATCTTAACAATGTAAAAAATTGTGGAAAGGGATCAAAATTGAATATAATTAATTATCAAGAAAGAATCTATTTGTCAATTTTATCATTCGCCAATAATCTAAGCGCTTAAACTAGAGCAAGTTTGTAATTAGTCAATTGAAAAAGTTTTTAGTTTAGTATATCATCATCTCTTTATTTTTGTATATATTATGAAGACCCTAGAAACGTTCCATTTTTAATGTTATTGTGCTCGGTCGTGTCTTGAATACAACCCTCTAATTTTTCCTCCAGATATCTATTTAAGGCCGCAGCATCATCCTTACTCAACGCATATTTAGAATACAAAAGGCGAGGGAAATTGCATTCAGTGCAGATAGCAATCATTCATGCACGGGATGCAGCAAGTGGAAATGAAGGTTTTGGTAAAGCTGACTCAATAAACGCAGTTTTCGAATTTTTACTAGGTAAATGCCTATCGTGTGGTTCTTGGTGACCATCAATTGGTTCTGGTGATGGCATCCACAGTATTTTATCGAAATCGACCGTATCCATTCGCCTTTTCAGGTGAAACTTGCATTGGTGATCAGTACACTTTTTGATTTGTAGAGCATACGTTGTCGATCTTACATGTGATTCGAAAAATTTCGAAAATAAAGAGTTATTAACCCTTATGCACTCGAATGGGTACCCGGGTACCTTTTCGAATTTCAAAATAAGAAATTTCTGAGTTAGGTTTAAACTAAGATTCTGCAATTCGGTCAATTCCAAGAACTAGTTGGACCATAACTTCTCATGCTTTGACTTTTCATTTTACAGTAAGGGGGGTCGAATGGGGGGGCTCAAATTTTTTTTATTACGTAAACACCCGAATGGGTACCCGGGTACCCACAAATAAAAATGCTTGTAACTAAGGCAAATTCCATCCGATTTGAATTTTTTCAGTACGGGTAAATTCAGAAATTTATCCACTTTTCGATGGCCGTGTATATTGCTGTAGTAGGTTCTTCTGGTTCCCGTTAATCCGGATTTCCGTAGAATGTTCCGACACTTGTGTTTTCCACCATAAATGTCATTTACTAATTTGAAACTTTTCCAAACCAGCTATTTGAGAAAGGCCGTACCAAAATGAACCTTTTGTAGAAAAATGACGTCATCTAAAGGGTAGTTGGCCTATTCTGGACTTACTCTCATAGAACGAAAAAAAGGAAATATAAATGAGAACGAAACTGTTTGGGAAGTAACTTCGTGATGTTTCGAAATGTTTGTTGCCAGAATTAAAAATTGTATTGCGTGCTCCTCGCAATAGGCCTGAAGTACATAATAATTTTCAAACTGAAGATAAGAAAGTGAAGTATATAAGGGAACATACATAAAGTACGTCACGCGTTTAGGGGGGAGAGGTTTCAAAAATACGTGACAATACATGGTGAAAAGATTGAGAAATGCTCGACAAAGGGGGAAAGGAGTGGTAGAAAAATTTAAAATTTTATGTTACGTACATAACGGATGCCGCCTGAAATATATAAACATAACAACTCAGCATAGCACTTGATTTCATATAGCAATTCTTAGATAAGATTACAAAAATACGTGAAATCCGTGTATAAATGCCTCGATGTCGGAACTCATTTAGGATATCCGGGTTCCTGGGAACCAGGAGCACCATGTCCATCTTTATGGGTACCAATCCCAAAGAGCTTAAGTTCCTGAATCCAACAGTGCTAAAATTACTTCAATCGGTTGAAAAATGCTCAACTTACAGCGATTTAAAAAAATGGGTACCCGGGTACCCATTCGGGTGGTTAAAGGTGTTTTTTTTTTCGAGTGCACAACGGTTAAGAACCTGTTGCTTAGAAAGTTTTTTATCCATTCTAATTTCATTCCATATATTAGATATTCTGCGTTTCAGCGCATCGATCTCATCTTCGGAAGCAGGATCCCCAACTATTACTTTATTTCCTTTATACGTTAAGGACTCAAATCGTTTTTTTTTAACAGGCTTCGAGCATCTTTAGTTCCATCCAATGCCATTTTTCTATAATTGACATTCGGGTGCTTCACTTGGGCATCTCTCCACTGTTTTTTTGACAGTAGAGAATGTACCTTTTGCTCATCTTTGCCTAGGGAATTGCGTGGAAAAGCTACTTCCATCAATGCAATATTAGCTGTGCTCATGAATCTTTCGGCTGGGTTGATAACCGAGAAATTTGGTGGTGTTCTAACGGCGCACAAGTAATCCTAATCTTGATCTAAAAACAACGAAATGTAGCTGAGAATAACCTGTATCGATGTCACGTTATGATCTGGTCCTCCATCTGTCCCAATAAACATCATGGGTTTCTGTTTGTCAGTGTCAGATAGGTGTTTGATCAGCTCAGAGGCATGTCTAAAAGCACTAGATGCTTGAAATATTGCATCCTTAAGGATGATCAGTGGTTCACCTCCGTACCATGATTCGTTGATCTCCTTCGGAGGAACTAACTTTAATGAGACTGATGGGATAAGATGTTGGGGAATATTGTCATGATCCATAGCATTTAATCTCCTGGGATCTAACCCTGCCATAAGCACAGAGCGTTGCCGTCTGGTTGCACTAATTGGAGCTCCTACAAATCCAACCGGAATGGACGCTTTGTCATCCATCAGAAAGACCAAAGAATGCGCTGAGAATAGTCCTAATTTTGTATTATTAGAATGGAAATCAGAGTTTAGCGAACGTTGAATACTCACCAGCCATTTTTTTTAAATACTGAAACTGTTTAGCTCCATAATGCTGGTCCACATGAGCTTTATGAAGGGTTCGTTTCTGCAAACCAAATTTGACGTCAAAACGACCATAATAACGTTTACTAACAGCGGATTTGCTGTTCCTTGGTTGAAATTGGATACGAAAATATTCGTATGATGGGATAACGTTCTGATCCCAGTGGGGGAATATTTCTTCCATTTTCCTTTCACATTTATCCATCAGATCTCGCAATGATACACATAATGGAGAAATCCAAGATGTTTCCCCATGACGCCTCTCTTCCGCAACAGCGTAGTCATTCTCTGCTAATACCTGCGCGGTAGCCTCCCAAAAATGTTTGAATCGATCCTTTCGGCAATCTCGTGCATTCTTTTCTATATCGACGATCTCATCTAATTCATAGCATTCGTCGATGAGTAACTTAACACTATCTTTAACATTCGAGGGCGAGCACTCTTCGTCTGTGTCGTTACCTACGTAAAAGATCGTTTGTAAATATTGTCATAGACATATAAAACATATACAACACCTTCTATCAACGAAATAAACTGATTGGTTTTCTTATTCGTCCAGTTTGTCGTGCCATAAAACAATTCACGTGCCTTCTTTTTCTTATCAGACTGGACAGTTGATACGATATTTGCCTCAATCCTAGCAACAGTTGTGGCAAAGGCAGATGCATCCTCGATATCAGGAATGCGCCAGATGAAAGTTGCCACTGGCTTATGAGATCGATAAATATGTACAGCGAATAGAAGGACTAAACCAGATATATAGTTGTATTTCGCTCGTCTATCAACCGGTGCAAAAAATATCATATTAACTTCTACATATGATTGTTGCTTCGAAAGATGATCTTCTAGAGTGTTGTAGAGTACTTTTTTAATCTCACTTCGCGTAGAAGAACCAGGTATCAATCGTATGGATCGGTTTTCACGAATTTCAGAGTGTGATAGACAAGCTTTTCGGTTGATATCGGCTTGATTAATATGGTCGATGTATTTGGCCAAACACAGCTTCATTTGTTCAATATCATTTAACACAGCAGCTTTTGAGAAAAGATTTAGAAATCAATCTGTCGAGTTTTTCAAAGCAGTTAATCAAATCAGCTGATTTAAGTCTTGAACAGCTTTTCTTTTTCATGCCATTATGATGGAGAACCCTGAAGGTTATACCATGATCTGGTTGGAATCGTAAAGCAACAGGGATGCAATCGGTTGAACGCAAGGTGGATTCTATCTTATGGCAGTGTCCATCGAGGGTCCAGATTACAGAAACCAATGATGACATGAACATATCCATTTTGGGTTTTTGGAATGTGCGGAAACCGAGGTTATGTTTACTTAGATAGTCGACCACTTTGTTGAAGATTATATCTCGACCATCTCTAATTTCATGCATTTCTGGAATTTTCAACGTAGCAGCGTTTTGCATTATTTTTTGAAATGCATTTGTCTTTGGCCGAGTATCCGGAATCTCTTCGTGCAGCATACAAAGAATTTGGAACACGATCCTAGTGCGGAAATCACGTCGCATAGCTTTGATGAAACATCAACGTCGAAAAGATCCTCCTTGTTGAAAGATTTGTGGCCCGCAAGTACCTTGTGTATTTGCAATTTTGCGCCAGGAATTGGACCAGTTACCCGCTCGATCACTAATAGAAAAGCATCGGTGGTCTGAACAGATACAACTGATTGTTGAATCAACTTTTTCCCACGTTCAACGCGTACTGCCACCGATATTGTTTCTTCCTGTGAAGCAAGTTTGTTTTGAGGATCTATTGAACATTGTTTTTGAAACTTATCATGACTGTTCACTAATTTTGTATCTGGTTGAAAAATATCATGATAGATCTCACATGACAATGAACTTTGATTAATATGTGGAAACCAGAGCTGCCAACAGTTTTGTTTTACGAAAATCTGTATTTGGCGGAAAAATCTATCTGTGCAATATCTATCCCGAAAAATTCTAAATCGATCTACACTGGTTTTGCGAGAAAAAAGGAAAGATCGCTCAACCTGGTTTAATCCTAGGAAACCAAACACAAAAACTGAAAACCGATAATTATCTGTAAAAATTAAATTATCGGTGTTTAAGAGAGCTTATCTGTATTCCAGTATCGAGTACAAAAATCGATATAGTTGGCAGCGCTGGTGGATACTATAACTGACAAATATTTGTTTATGTTTTACCCAGCGCTAAAACTACGGAGTACGTATACCTACCGAAAAAGTCCGTTTTGAAACATGTTTTCTCTTCTACACTGAAAAATTTTGATCAACTGATAAAAAAAATCAATGTAACAAAATAATATTATCCCCTTCATCAATTTGATTTCTTTTGAAGGGGGGGGGGGGGTGACATAATTAAAAAAAATATTTGAATCCGCCTTATTTTGTTCCATTAATGAACTTTGTGAACGCACTTTCATGACAGAGGTCAGTTAGCTGGATAACGTTGAGTCAGTCAGAGATGCCAGGTCTGCAGATTTCTAAAATAACTTTTTAAAATCGACGCGGTTTTTTTCTTTTTTGCTCGCTAAACCAAATTCATGCTCCATTCTTTATAGAAAACTTCAGTCCGCAGCAGGCCCGTACCCAGGATTTCGTTTCGGGAAGGGCCCAAGGTAAAAGAATTATGTTACTGAAGACTGCTTATGTACCTAATTCTCGGTGTGCTTTTCACGGGTGTTTTTAACAGACACTTTAAACTTTTCCACTGGATGTGTTATTATATTACATTTCTTTACGTTTACTGTCATGTTATTTCTGCAACACATGCCTTAGACCTTGTAAATAATTATATATCTGTTCTTGATTTCGGGAGGGACCCGGGCCCCTCGGCCCCCCCCCCTCTGGGTACGTGACTGGTCCGCAGGCTTCTTTTCAAGATTACAGACTTTTTCAAATCTGCTTGAAGATAGTTGAAATTTTAACCTGGAATCTCTACTACATGGAACGAGAAGTCCCGGGCCTAAAAAAGAAAAAAAAACGATTTTTTACCGTCAAAACATTGTGATGCCCTTTGAAAAAAAAAACACAGAATATATTGTCATGCAACGGAACGGTAAACAAGAAAATACACCGTAAAATTTGCCTACAGAAGCGATTGTTACCGTTCCTACGCAGCCCTGACGCTCCTTCACTATTCTGGCCTGTTTTGGCATGTTTTCACTATGCCAAAGGTGTTTTGTAATAATATAAAGCGGATATAGTCCATGTTGCACCGAAAGAGGCGAATCTGCCTAACTGCCTGGAGTTGCGACCTATCGAGAGGTATTGGGCTCTCGTGAATAGTGAACTCTCTCAATATAAAGAGAAGAGTGAAGAGAGAACTCTCTCTCTGACTCAGAATTCAGCTATAAAATTCAGGATCAAGAATTTAGTTTATAAAGTTTGTTCTAGAATTCTGGAACCGAACTCATTTAAAGAACCCGAATTTGGTTCAATTGGAAATGAATTTTGATTCAGAAATCAGTTTCAAATTTCAGGTTTGGAGGGTATAAAAAGTTTTAAATTTTTGTCTACGTGGTTCAAGTCCAGTTCCAGTATCAAAAATTCAGTTCTCCAATATAGTTTTAGGTTCAGAATATAGGCGATGGTAAGCTCATTTCTTAGAACTTATTAAATTCCTATTTAGAAATTTTCGTATACTGTCAAAACAACTTTTGATAAGTAGTTGAATTGTTAGTTTGTCTTGAAAAGGTACGCTAATTTTTTCGCACTTTCATTCTATGTCAACTGAATAAATCAACATAAAAAGCGTTTCGCACTTTTCTAGATTTATTTACTTATATGCCTCCTGTGTGAATAATAAGGTTACGCCCTTTTGCATTTTTATGGAATTGGCTGTTTTTGCGTCTGAGACAAAGTTGCGTGTAATTCTATCTTCCCATTTATTATTTTCAGTAGTGAAAAGTTCGGAAATCATCTAAAAAGCCCTATCTGTTGGCATGGAACACGAAGCTTACGAAAACAAATGGAATGATAGTTTATATTTCTTTGTATTTGTAAGATATTGGTAAAATCAAAATTTTTAGCTAAACGTATAAGATTTTGAGGCATTTTTTCATAGGAAAGAGAAACTCGATTGGTTTACCTTTGCAAGATTCGCCCTTCTTCGAAGAACAATGAGTATTAAGCATGTACGTCTTCAATGTGTCAAACCATTTATTTTGCACGGATTGATCCATCCAATTGAACTCGCAGTGGATTTTCAAAAAGAGTGCTTGAATTTTGTATAAACTTTCTTAAAATCGCCACATATTTCAATACAACAGATTGGCTATATCATCGCCAGTGCGATGAAATTGTTCCCGAAATTTAATTTTCTCACATTCGCACAGATTAGCCGGATCGCTGGGTGTGAATCAGATGCACGGATTTCCAATTGCCTCGTACACCGAAAACTTTTATCTTCGTTAGTTTGTTTTCCGGCGAAAAACTCGTTGCCATAATCGTCGAACTAGAATTAATTCCCCCCTGGATGGCGGCAATATGTAACGCGATATAATAGCACCAACATCGATATGCTTCGCCGTCTGCCTTCTTCTGTCTTCTCTCCTCTTCATCCTTCATGACATCGGTTCGGTTCGGTTTCTGTTAGCAGTTCCGTCGTAATCCGATTTTCCCACTCCGGGGGGCTCTCCGGCAGTTCTGTTCATTATTTATTGGATCAAACTTTTCCCATTAGGAGCCGCTTAGAGGAAACAACGGCAGCAAAACGGTAGAGAATCAGTTTTGCACATTATGACATAGAGCTTCATAGCCCGGGTGCTGGGTTCCCTCCGAACACCGGTCGATTGTTCCGAACCTGTCGGCTGCCAAGGGAGGGAAAGAAAAACTCCACTATTCTTAGTGCCGGGCGTCGATGACTAATAGCATTATAATCGAAATCTGGTTTCAGTCCTGTCGCGTCGTTAATCATCGAATGTGCGCCACTCGCGACATTATCAACCACGCAGGCAGGTGGGAAATTTGCTCTGATGTCAACAGGTGTGTTAATTATTAAAATGAACGAACGTCCAAATGTACCGACTGACAAGCCTGAAATTCGATTAGTTTTCGGAATAGGAAGCAAGTTCCTAAAAATGACACCAATAAACAAGTAACTTTGTTGCTTTGCTTTGCCAGTTGCTATTGACAGCAAATCCAAGCATGCTTTTAATGAAATTCGCACCCATCGAAACCGTCCTGAAATTGGCCGGACTCATAATTCACCACGAGGAAAATTTCCTCGAAGTGACCCCACCCTTTTCTTCCGACATCGGTTTACTTACATAACAATTGTTTCAATCGAAGCCCCGATTTGTTTGCTTGATTGATTGAACAATTGAAACGGGATCGTCCCTCCCTCTCCCTCGGTCCCATCCCTGACTTCCGATCCTAGACATCGCACACTGACCAGCGGGTTTCCGTTGGAAGTTTTTGGTGTGATTGAGCTCCCGAGAATCGACTGATGCCGGGCTGTGCCGTGCCGTGCCGTGTTGTGTATCCTCGCCGGTTCATTGTTTATTCATCGATGAAAAGTTTGCTAATTGGAAAAATGATAATGCTTCGGATCCGTCGGGAAAAAGTTCGATTTCATAAGGGGGATATTTTGCACAACTCTGAACAATAACAACAACTATTGTCGACAAGAGCGAGGAAAGTTTCTCTCTAATTTTGTGACGATCCGGTACTCTCCCCGACTATGAAAATTGACCATCGTCGAATTGGTTATCACTAATGTTACATAAACTTTTGTGTTTATAGTATTGAGCGAGACCAACAATTGAACAATCCAATCAGTGTGGTCACCACGAGATAGCGTTGTGGTGATTGTTTTGACATATCCCATGTATTTAGAAAAATTTTTGACGAATTTTTCAATTTACTTGAGTTTGAAAGAATGCAGATGGCAAAACCTTACAAATATGGGTAAGAAAAACGATTATTCACGTGTTGTCATCAAACATATGATTTCAAATTGTCCTATACTCTTGACAATCTCGGATGAAATTTGAAATTTTCAGTTCACATACAGATTTGATTTAGATGATAAAACATGAGTTAATAGACTAGTCATAAAACTTTCGATCATAATTCATCAATTAATCTCAAAATCCAACCCAAAAAACAAAGAATATCTCAGATATGAAAACAGTACCCAACCTCACTTCTTCGAATTTGGTATTTCATGTTACGATTTCTCCATAAATATCAATCAAACATACCACGGAAAGTTACTGAATCATAAATGATCGATTTTTTTACCAAATTTTCACACGTTTTTATATGTTAGTATTCGAATCGTAAGAAAAAAAAACCCTGCATTTTGTTCGAATCTTCAAGCAAAATCTGAAAATTATCACCATCGCTTAGTTCAAAGCTCGCCACTTGGGCAGCGCAGCGATCGCAAAAAAGTTGGTTGGATTCTTCAATAGTGAGTGAAGTTATATTTACTTACTTTTGAGTAAAGGGGAAATTTGTCAAATTCTGAGTAACATTTACTCAGTGCCAGAAAAGGGAAAATTAACTCGAATGAGTAAATGCTACTCAGTTTCATTTGAATTGTCCAAGGAATTGTTCGTACAGAAATGCGTGTAGATTTAAAACAACATAACCTCTATATTATTCTTCTAGGAATAGATTACATTTTATGGTTACTTTTGCAATAAAAAGTAAAAATAACATTACATTACAAAAAATTCATTCAAATCGAGAATATAAACCTTAAGGCTATCTCAGCTGCAACAGAAATGAACGAAACTTGAACTTAAGGCAATTCTAAGTCTACTGCATTGGAAGCTTCTTTGAACGATGCCGCAAGACTATTCACGGTGGCTCTCCGAACATTTGAACGGCAGTTCTTCATTTTTACTCGTGTTTGATTTGTGAATTTGTCGAAAATGAGCTTTTAACTCTTCCACGTATCCCGAAACGAAGGTTGCACATATGTGGCAGCGAAAACCTTCAATCGTAAAAGGCTGCACAAATTATTCATATTTGAAAATATAATTATCTCACCTTTTAATTTTCGATAGACGTCTTCATCTACCGCGGCTCCAACCTGCTCCATATTCGATCAAATACGTTTTCAATAAAAATGCGGAAAATAAGCAACAATTTTCAGAGCGTTCTCAAAAAGCGGTGAGTAAAACATGTTGTTAATTTGGAAACAGAGTAGAATCTACTCAGTTTTCTAAATCAATCCTACTCACTTTTTGTCATTTATACAAAATAAGCAAACGTGAGTACGAATTACTCACAATAGAGTAACGTTGAGCGAGCGTGCAGGAGATAGGTAATATCAAACTTGAAGTGCGATGGAAGTATAAGGGGAACTGGCAACACAATTCCTGTTGTACCTTTCAAGGTATCGATACTTAAGCCTAAAGTATCGATTTTTTAGGATCGGTACCGTGCAAAGTGGTATCGCGTGGTAACGATATTTTCATGGTCGATACCTGTCGATACTAGCTTAAAGTAAACACCAAAAGCCCCGATTCTGTCTGGCAACCAGAGATGGCATTTCACTATAGAGTGATACACCAGAGCGTAGGTTTCAATTATACACTGCGGATACATTTGCTCCGCTCCACGCAAAGGAGAAAGCGCACTTCTTCTCAGTGTCCAGACAGACAGACTTTGAGTGCGTGCTTGTGTTGAAAGAAGCTGGTGCGAGAGAATAACATTCTCTTCGCACGAATCACTCTCACGTGCTCTCGCCTAAATACACCCAAGTGATCACTGGCGCGTGATGGTGAGCGAACACTTCTGCGAACTACAATTAATATAGAGTAGATCTGGTCTTGATATTAAAAATTTGCAATGAAAACTGAAAATTTAACGATAAATTGTTTTATTTTGCTGATTTTGCGTGCCTCACGCTTCTTCTACGCAAACCATACACCAGAGTGCTCACCGGCGTGTACACCTCTGTGAAAGTATCTGCATCCACCTCGGAGAATTTATTAGCTAATGCTCTAGCACTTTGGTGCGATTCAGTGGAAGAGGTAAAAGGAAATAAACAAACGCACTCATGATGCGTGCACACTTTATACAACAGTGGTGTATATATGTGAAAGAGAAGAGCTCTCGTTGAAGTTGTCAGTGCGAGGGGAGAAATTTTGCTTGCTCTTCGTCACACAGAGGAGATGGACATCTCTGCTGGCAACCAAAGAAATGTCCAAAGAAAAGTATACAACTCTTAGTAAGATCATTCCCATTGTTCGAATGATTTCTGATGTAAGTATGTATCGAAGTTCTGTAAGAGCATATAATTCAAAATAATCGACCTAACTATTAAAACATATAATTTGAATGAAGGTTTTTCAACAGAAACCCGGTACCAAGAACTTGCAACCCTCTGCGTACATGGGAATCGATTTGCCATCAGTTTCCTCATTAATATCAATTAGCAAAAAAAAAATACTTCAGTATTGGGGACCTCAGTACCATCCGTACGCCTATTTTCATTAGCCAGTAGGATAATGTGCGACAAAAGTTGTCGTTTGACGTCTTTCACTTTCAATGAGTGTTCTTATCCAGTTTTGATAACGAATTTTGGTTTTCATAGAAGAAACAGACTCAATCAACTAAGAAGTGAGATGATACAGTTTTTAATAACTCCACAAGCGCGAACTTGTTTGATAAAACTCATCTATATCTCGTTGGAAAGGTATTCTCGCGAGGTATTGAAATATAAAAAAAAGTTCTTGATCAATTGCAAAAGATATTCTCAAATAACTGAAATTATCTGTAACTCAAAAGGTGAACAAAGGATCTCGAAACCAATCAACAGCATTTTGGATCTTTGGGGAGGTCATTATTTGAAGACTAGTTTAATCAAAATCGGCCTAGCTTGCATTTTCGATCGATACCGATACCGATAATAAGTATCGATACTTTTTCCTATAGTATCGATACCGATACCTGAAATTACAAAACGGTATCGCGATACCAAGTATCGATACTTTACCTCTCGATACCCATCCCTACAAATTAGGCCGTTTTCTGGTTCCGTGTACGAATGACAGTTTCCCGCTTGTATGTACCTGGCAGATTTCCCACCAGACGTCTGGCAGCGAGAATTTCGCCTAGCGGTTATAAATGGTTCTGTTTTTGCCGGATTTTTACCATACAACCGTTTTGAATCGGTTCTTCATTTTTAACGCCTTTGGTTTTATTTTTTTCATCAGAAGTTTAAATGAAGGGCAATTACATAGATTTTGCGCTACCAGCCTCGTATAGTGAAAAGTAAGAAATCAGATTACACTGAAGTCTTTTTTATGCGAATTAACGTACCGCATAAAAAAACCGCATAAAAAAAGCCGCATAACTCTGAAAATTCGCATAAAAAAAAATTAGAGGGTTGTATACAAGACACGACCGACCACGATTACATTAAAAATGAAATAATTCTAAGGTACCCATAATAAATACAAAAATAAAGATGACGATGGATGCACTAAAAGTCACAAATTACAAACAACTTATTTGTACTATGTTCCGAATCTTTTGAAGCGTTTTATTCCTGGTAAGACAACAGCTTGTTCAAATCGATACTGCATAACGATTTGTATTGCATTATTTTTACTACACTTAGTCTGGATCCCTTCTATAAGATTCTTGGAAGCAAGAATCGACCTAAATATTATGCTTGATACGACTAAATCAATTTTTAACTATTCAATTAGGTCACACAATTATTGTTTGGTTTAATAATAGGGCCTGAGAGATTATGCTGAGAGATAGTTCTTTGTATTTAGCCACATTTAATGAGAAATAATTATCTATGATTATCATCATAACACAACTTTTTACTGAATTTTTTTGCGCGCCACCGTGTTGTTCGTATGTAAATAGAGATTTCAGTATGCACACTACACGTTGACAAATTAAAACATTTTTAGACTTTTTCGAATCAAGTTAAATGAGGAAAATTTATCAATAAATCACAGAGATACAAGCGCTTCTAATTAGGTTCGAAAAATCTATTGCCGATAATTCTAAGTCGGCCTGCTAGTTACCGGAGAATCAAGATAAGCCATGGGTAAACTAAAGCAGAAATGTATTCGGGCATATATTTATAGATTCCCTGTTGTGCTATAGTTCATACGGCGCAAATCGGACGAGAGTTTGACATCATTCACTGAGACTGTCATTGGCTCGTGAAAACATAGGTCAATTCAAACCAATCTTTCAATGGTATGCAATTGAAATGCTTAAATCACGTTACCGCATAAGTTTAAGTTAATTGTTTTCGAATCGATTGGTAGTTAAATTATATAAATTCATCAACAAATGACTGAGTTCTAAGCGTTCAAAATTATGATAGAAAAGGGTTACGCGGTTATTTTGCATTTTTTTAAACTGACACCCAGCCTCGTACAATGAGTTAGCAAAAGCGAAAATCCAACGAGCGAACGCATATACAATCTAGTCATTACCTCATTGGACGAGCTACTTGTTTCATTCGCAGTCAAGCATCAACTGAAATCAAGAAATTATGTATTCTTTATTTTCAGTTTTTTGTCTTTTATAACATTTTTTGTTACAATGCAAGAGATACAACGTACAGTTTTTCTTCTTAGGTTTAGAACTTTACTTACATACTAAGTGGTTTTTGTTTGTTACTTCAAGTCTGTTTACATTTTCAACATTTCAGTTGATTTAAAATTTTTAATCATAAATCCTAACCTAACACAAATACACAGTGTACATATTTGAGAATAATTTAGTTATATATAGATGTTCCTAATGTTTTCATGTTCGGAGCCAAGAGCTCTTGTACGGACTTTATCAGCATATTTGAAAATGGTGTCTGCAATAGTGTCTATATTCACCATCTGATGGAGATCGGTAGTTCTAGTGCGTGGTGGGGTATTCATGATCATGCGCAGGTATTTGTTCTGGACTATTTGTAGTTTTGTTATGTGCGTTTTTGCACAACCTTTCCAGATCGGGGATGCATAATGTAGCATCGGAGAAACTATCATTTTGTAGACCGCTATCTTGTTTATCGTTGATACTTTTGATCGTCTTTTAATAATTGGATATAGACGTTTTAGTAGATGCATACTTTTGAGCACTCTGTTGTCGATGTGTGGCCTAAAAATGAATTTGCTATCCATGATGACGCCGAGATACTGTGCTTCGGAACTCCATTCAATTTCGGATTCTCGAACTTTAATTTTTGTGGTGGGTATTAGCCGTGTGCTATTTCTATGAGGAAAAACGATTGTTTGCGTTTTTGCCCCATTTACGCATATTTTCCAGGTTGCCAAATACTGTGTATAGGTATCGATACCCTTCTGCAGTTTATATACCAACGTTCGGATGACACGACCCTCGTAGCTGATCGCTGAGTCGTCAGCGAACAGAGAGAGCGAACCACCACCTGGTAACGTCGGAATGTCTGACGTGTAGAGGTTGTAAAGTAAGGGTCCCAGTATACTACCTTGGGGAACTCCAGCATTCACCTCATATGGATCTGAGAGAGTATTCCTGATGCAGACACGTGATTTTCGGTTATGAAGGTAATTTGATGTTATCCTTAATAGATAGTTAGGGAAATTGTAGCCAACCAGTTTATACAGGGTGATTTTTTAAGAGCTTGAGAACTTTTTTAAACAATAAAACGCATAAAATTTGCAAAATCTCATCGGTTCTTTATTTTAAACGTTAGATTGGTACATGACATTTACTTTTTGAAGATAATTTCATTTAAATGTTGACCGCGGCTGCGTCTTAGGTGGTCCATTCGGAAAATCCGCTTTTTTATCGACAAATTTTGTTCAGCGATGAGGCTCATTTCTGGTTGAATGGCTACGTAAATAAGCAAAATTGCCGCATTTGGAGTGAAGAGCAACCAGAAGCCGTTCAAGAACTGCCCATGCATCCCGAAAAATGCACTGTTTGGTGTGGTTTGTACGCTGGTGGAATCATTGGACCGTATTTTTTCAAAGATGCTGTTGGACGCAACGTTACAGTGAATGGCGATCGCTATCGTTCGATGCTAACAAACTTTTTGTTGCCAAAAATGGAAGAACTGAACTTGGTTGACATGTGGTTTCAACAAGATGGCGCTACATGCCACACAGCTCGCGATTCTATGGCCATTTTGAGGGAAAACTTCGGAGAACAATTCATCTCAAGAAATGGACCGGTAAGTTGGCCACCAAGATCATGCGATTTGACGCCTTTAGACTATTTTTTGTGGGGCTACGTCAAGTCTAAAGTCTACAGAAATAAGCCAGTAACTATTCCAGCTTTGGAAGACAACATTTCCGAAGAAATTCGGGCTATTCCGGCCGAAATGCTCGAAAAAGTTGCCCAAAATTGGACTTTCCGAATGGACCACCTAAGACGCAGCCGCGGTCAACATTTAAATGAAATTATCTTCAAAAAGTAAATGTCATGTACCAATCTAACGTTTAAAATAAAGAACCGATGAGATTTTGCAAATTTTATGCGTTTTATTGTTTAAAAAAGTTCTCAAGCTCTTAAAAAATCACCCTTTACAACAATCCGTCATGCCATACATTGTCGAAGGCCTTCTCCACATCGAGGAAAGCCATTACTGTTGTTTTGGAGATCTCTTTGCTACGTTTGATGTTGTTTGTTACACTTTGGAGTTGATGAACAGTTGAGTGTCCGCGTCGGAACCCAAACTGAACATCAGGAATGATGTTATTGGCTTCTGTGTGCTGAAGTAGCCTGGTGTAAATGCATTTCTCAAATAGTTTACTCAGGGTTGAGAGCAGACTGATTGGGCGATAGTTCGTTGGAATGGTTGGATCTTTTCCCGGTTTCAGTATAGGTACAACTTTTGATTGCTTCCATTTTGATGGAAAGTATCCAAGCTCGAGACAGGAGTTAAATACGTTCGTTAATGTAGTTAACGCTTTCGGACCAAGATTTTTAAGTACGATGTTGAAAATCTGATCAAAGCCAGGGGCTTTCATATTACGATTATACTTGATAGCGGTCTTTAGCTCTTCTGTCGTAATCTTCTGTTCATCAGGAAGTACGATTGGGGTTAACGCTAGTTGTGTTACGCATTCATTTACCGATGCTTCCATCGGGCTCACTATACCCCTACCCAAATTATGTGAAGCGGAAAACTGGTGTGAAATACTATTGGCTTTTTCAAGATTTGTTACTTGTAGTATACCGTTATCTTTCAAAGGTGGAATTGGCTTTGGCTTTGATTTTAATATTTTCGTTAAACGCCAGAAGGGCCTAGAATAGTTCGGCATGTTTTGAAGATCTTTACTAAATCGTCTATTTTTTAGTTTCTGTAGTCGAATAGCTATTATTTTGACTAGTTTTCTATATAAAAGGTGATTTTTTTGAGGTTAGGATTTTCATGCATTATTATTTGCTCAGTATGCTCTGACATTTCATCATGAATAGACTTACTAACGAGCAACGCTTGCAAATCAGTGAATGGGCCCTAGAAAAGTTGGCAGAAAATCCGCTTTTTTATCGACAAATTTTGTTCAGCGATGAGGCTCATTTCTGGTTGAATGGCTACGTAAATAAGCAAAATCGCCGCATTTGGAGTGAAGAGCAACCAGAAGCCGTTCAAGAACTGCCCATGCATCCCGAAAAATGCACTGTTTGGTGTGGTTTGTACGCTGGTGGAATCATTGGACCGTATTTTTTCAAAGATGCTGTTGGACGCAACGTTACAGTGAATGGCGATCGCTATCGTTCGATGCTAACAAACTTTTTGTTGCCAAAAATGGAAGAACTGAACTTGGTTGACATGTGGTTTCAACAAGATGGCGCTACATGCCACACAGCTCGCGATTCTATGGCCATTTTGAGGGAAAACTTCGGAGAACAATTCATCTCAAGAAATGGACCGGTAAGTTGGCCACCAAGATCATGCGATTTGACGCCTTTAGACTATTTTTTTTTGGGGCTACGTCAAGTCTAAAGTCTACAGAAATAAGCCAGTAACTATTCCAGCTTTGGAAGACAACATTTCCGAAGAAATTCGGGCTATTCCGGCCGAAATGCTCGAAAAAGTTGCCCAAAATTGGACTTTCCGAATGGACCACCTAAGACGCAGCCGCGGTCAACATTTAAATGAAATTATCTTCAAAAAGTAAATGTCATGTACCAATCTAACGTTTAAAATAAAGAACCGATGAGATTTTGCAAATTTTATGCGTTTTATTGTTTAAAAAAGTTCTCAAGCTCTTAAAAAATCACCCTGTAGTATTTTTCTAGAGATATTCTGAGTTCTTTGAAATTGCCGTCTTACACTATTTTTAAGCATGATAATTCTTCTAGTTTCATTATCAATTTGAAGAAACTTACTTGTTACTGTTGTGAATGGAATAAATATTTCTTCAGCCTCGTGGATGACATCGGTGATCACCTCCAGCGTTCGATCTATTTCTTCGGTTGAAGAAATATGTTGAAGTTCGTCTGCAGCATCTTCAATGTACTGTTGGAAGCGTGGCCAATTGGCACGATGGTAGTTTCGCCTGCGCAGTTGATCTCGTTGATTAGCTTGTACGTTCATTTCGAAAATCAGCGGGAGATGGTCCGAAGATAGCTCCGTTAAAACTTGTGGTGTCGTTATTTTTTCAGGAACGTTTGTCAATATTACATCCAGGGTTGATCCTATACCAGCTGGGGAATAGTATGTAGGAGAGTCCGAATGCACAACAACGTAGTGGCCTGCTTGAAGATCGGAAGCCAGAATATTTCCATTTTTGTTGTTTCTCGAATTACCCCAGAGAGTGTGACGGGCATTTAGATCGCCGGCAACGATGAATTTTTCTCTTCGACGGGTTAGTTTTTGAATATCTGTTTTTAGTTGGGTAGCACTGCCATCGATGTCCTTGCACTGTTTGGGACAATATGTCGCGATAATGATTAATGGTCCATCAGTAGTCCATCAACTCGATGCCGACAGCTTCGATCGAGGAAAGTCGAAAATCCGAGAGCATTTTGATTTCTAATCCACGTCGAACGGCAATGGCAACACCACCCTTCCGTGATTCAATTCGATCCCTTCTAACGATGACGTGATCCGGTAGACTGAAGTTTATATTTGGTTTTAAGTGTGTTTCTGTTAGGAAAGCGACGTCAATTTGATGAGTTCGAAGAAATTCGCAAATTTCAAGCTGTTTAGCTGCCAACGATGCGGCATTGAAGTTAAGCATTTGGAGTGAGAATGCTACGGTGTTGGTAGTAGAATCGCATCATAACTGCGACTTGTTCACTGCTGGTTCGACAGGCTCTTGTTTGCCGGTCCAGTTCCGAAAAGAGGTATGCCAATTGTTCCATGGAATATGGGGCATCTTGTTGGGCATTTGCTACTGTCTCGGCGTATGTGCGAAAACCTGGTGGTGGTAGAACTGGTCCTGGTGGTGGTGGTGGTGGTGTAGATGAAAACAGTGCCGGGAAATTTCCGTTAGTGAGGTCAACCACTTTTTTCTGCTTCGGGCGATTTCGTTTTGCTACTTCCTTTCTGAAGTTGACAAACTCTTCACGTTTGGGACAGGTTCGACTAGTAGATGCATGCTGCTGTCCGCAATTCAGACAGGCGATTTTTACTTCTGTTTCAACACAATCCGAAGAAGAATGGTTTTCACCGCACTTAGAACAGCGGCTTTTCATGTGACAATGTTACGAACCGTGACCGTAACTCAAACAGTTGGCACATTGAGTTACTTCACGATGGACTGGCTTGTAGTGTTCCCACTGGATGATGATATTTTGGAGTGCTCTGATGTTCCGGAGTTCTTTCAGGTTTGTTGATCCCTTCACTAGATGAATGAGATAGAGCTGGTCTCTGTAGGCAACAGCTTGATTGTGTCGCCGCATTTTGTAGATCTGAACAGGTTGTAACTTGTTTTCCTTTAGTGCTGCTTCCAACTGAGCAATTTCCATGTCCGGGAGGCCTCTGAGAACCACTTTGAAGGGCTTTTCTGCCACTATATCGTGGGTGAAGTATTCGAGTTTCATAACATTTAGGTATTCTTTGATCGTTTTATAATGCTCCGAAGAAGAAGCGACTATTTTCACACCGTCAGTGCAAAGACGAATTGTTGCACGTAATCCTTTTGCGATGAGACCATTTAGGTGGCCAATTACAGTATTCGGTACACATTTAACATAAAATGGAGGCAACTTTTCCTTTTTATCAATTTCATCCACTGGTAAAACAGCATACGGGTTGTTCTTAAGCAGTCTTTTGTTATTGTTTGGATCTTTATCCTCTCCAGGAAGTCTACGCTTCCCACCAGGGAGAGACCGGTTTTTTCCCATGTCTGGGATAGGCAAACTTGCACTAGGCAACGCGAATGAGAACGAAGTAAATAATACGTTTGAAAAACACGTCTTGTCAGCGCGAAAGACAACGTACGAATACTACTGCTCTGAAATCAAGAAATGATTTGCAGCATATATTTATAGATTCCTCTTCGAACTACGCAGAATGATGCGGTGTTTTTATGCATGATGCAAAGCCTCCTATGCCGAACAAGAAAATGACGTCAATTTTATCAGCTGGGATTGGTGGATGAAAACATTGTCAATTATAACCATTTTTTCAATAGTATGCTATTGAAATACTGAAACGACGTTGCCATACATGTTTAAGTTAAAAGTTTCCGAAACAATTGGTTGTTAAACTATATCAATCCATCAACAAATGACTGAGTTATTAACGTTCAAAATTATGACAGTAAAAGGTTACGCGGCTATTTTTGAAACTTTCAATTGACACTCGGGCCCGTATAGTGAAGAGTAAGACATTTTTATTACCAAAGATTTACTAAAAACATGGGCTATTTCAAAAGAACCGGTAATAACGCTGATTCGGTTCTTCAATACTGATATATAAGATACTCAAGCGAAAACGGTGTTGCGCTGACAGCAGGAAATTTCACCAGCACATAATGCAAAAGGGACAATCCAGCGAGCGAACGCATATACAATCCAGTCGTCAGCTCACTGGACGAGCTACTTGTTTCATACACAGTCAAGCATCGACTAGGCAAAGAAATATTTTGCAGCATATATTTATAGATTTCTCTTCATACTACGCATAACGATGCGGTGTTTTTTATGCATGACGCAAAGCCTCCTATGCCGAACAAGAAGTTGACGTCATTTTCTACAACTGGGATTGGTGGATGAAAACATAGGTCAATTAAAACCATTTTTTCAATAGTATGCTATTGAAATACTGAAACGACGTCGTCATACATGTTTAAGTTAAAAGTTTCCGAATCGATTGGTTGTTAAATTATAACAATCCATCAACAGATGACCGAGTTACTAACGTTCAAAATTATGACACAAAAAGGTTACGCGACTATTTTTGAAACTTTTAATTGACACCCGGCCCCATATAGTGAAGAGTAAGGCATTTTTAATGCCAAAAACGCATAACTCTGAAACTTCGCATAAAAAAAACCGCATAACTCTGAAAATTCGCATAAAAAAAGTCGCGTAAAAAAACCGCATAAAAAAGACCTACTTGAGTTGAGATGAAACAATGGATAAAACGTGGATCCATGTTTTGCACTTCGGAATCAAAACGATCATCATCTGATTGGACTTCAACTAGCTACAGTCAGCTGGGAAGGTTATGGTTTCAGTGTTTTTTGTTATGCATATATTAAAGGGTGATTTTTTAAGAGCTTGAGAACTTTTTTAAACAATAAAACGCATAAAATTTGCAAAATCTCATCGGTTCTTTATTTTAAACGTTAGATTGGTACATGACATTTACTTTTTGAAGATAATTTCATTTAAATGTTGACCGCGGCTGCGTCTTAGGTGGTCCATTCGGAAAGTCCAATTTTGGGCAACTTTTTCGAGCATTCCGGCCGGAAGAGCCCGAATTTCTTCGGAAATGTTGTCTTCCAAAGCTGGAATAGTTACTGGCTTATTTCTGTAGACTTTAGACTTGACGTAGCCCCACAAAAAATAGTCTAAAGGCGTCAAATCGCATGATCTTGGTGGCCAACTTACCGGTCCATTTCTTGAGATGAATTGTTCTCCGAAGTTTTCCCTCAAAATGGCCATAGAATCGCGAGCTGTGTGGCATGTAGCGCCATCTTGTTGAAACCACATGTCAACCAAGTTCAGTTCTTCCATTTTTGGCAACAAAAAGTTTGTTAGCATCGAACGATAGCGATCGCCATTCACTGTAACGTTGCGTCCAACAGCATCTTTGAAAAAATACGGTCCAATGATTCCACCAGCGTACAAACCACACCAAACAGTGCATTTTTCGGGATGCATGGGCAGTTCTTGAACGGCTTCTGGTTGCTCTTCACTCCAAATGCGGCAATTTTGCTTATTTACGTAGCCATTCAACCAGAAATGAGCCTCATCGCTGAACAAAATTTGTCGATAAAAAAGCGGATTTTCCGAATGGACCACCTAAGACGCAGCCGCGGTCAACATTTAAATGAAATTATCTTCAAAAAGTAAATGTCATGTACCAATCTAACGTTTAAAATAAAGAACCGATGAGATTTTGCAAATTTTATGCGTTTTATTGTTTAAAAAAGTTCTCAAGCTCTTAAAAAATCACCCTTTATTATCTTTATTGACTATCTTGAGAAAGAAAAAAACAATTGCGAATACTACATCGCGTTGTTAGATCGTTGGAATGCAAAAATCAAGGAAAACGTTTCGAACATGTGTTTTCCGGGCGGCTTGTTAGACCTGCACCAACCTCCTGTCTCGCCAGACACTGATACAAGGTACGGTAATCAGCCGCTCCTAATATGGAGAACAGACGCTGTTTCGAGCCGCCCCAACATGAGGAACAGACGCTCGGGTAGGCTCGCTCTCTGTAAATAGAGGGCATGTCCCCCCTTCCCTGTCAGCATACGACTAAGTTCCCACCGTGGTTGGTTACCCGATCTTTCCTACGGTTACTCGTATCCCAGCCGGCATCGCGGGGAAGTAGGGATAGGAGTCACTGGACAAGAGGTTAAGAACCACATTGGGGCCCGAATTACGCATTGTCCAGTCGTTTACCAACCAATTTGGTATCTATACATGATATGAATTTCTAATGAAACATTGTTACTATTTACACTCAATTCTTGGTCGTAACAGCACTTGAATTTTCATCTTCTTACTTTCGTTTTCTTTCTCACAAATCTCACAAGATTTGAATGATGTCCTAATTACAACATTTTTGCAACTGATAGATTGGAATGGAATTGTTTTTTTCGCAATAATATATTACCCACAGGTCTATATAAACTTGTCATGAATATATTTTACTCAGGGCATTTCTCATTAAGATTGTTTAAGTATCGAATCCCACTATTTGCGACTCATTGCCCACCTGTTACCAAATTTTGAGTTTACTACCCACTGAAAATGAGCTAATGCCCACTAGTGGGCTGTAGGGACCAGTTTGGGAATCACTGCCCTAAAGCATTTCCAATGTACTGCACTGAAAGGAATAATCGTGAAGCATCGAACGAAATAGAATTGCAATCGGCATCTTCGATTGATCTTCCCATTTCTTTCTAGCGAGCCCCAACGGAAATGTCTGGGCCATAATGAAGAACTGAGTGCACAATTTAAGGAAGCCTTTCCGGAAAATTCGGATAGTTTAGCGTTCTCTTCCAATAAGCTACACTGGTAGTGAGCACTTCACTGTTTTCCAATTGATTACCCTAAAGCAGTGGTTCCCTAACTTTTTTGGTCGAATGCCCATTTTATATAAATTATTCGTTCTACTGCCCACCAGTTAGAAAAAAAAACTCAAATAAAATTCTGCGATAATCATATAAAAAATACGGTGATGATAAAGATGTGCATGACTGTGTTTATCACATTTGTTAGTATTTGGTTCTATGATGGTTAAAAAAAACTCCCGAATCCTCTCACCCATTAATAACTAAGCGATATGTAGATCTGGATTCCGATCATGAACACTGGATTAGAATATTGAACTATCGAACAAGGTTTCTGGATCAGAATATTGAATCTGAACCTGGATTCTTGAAAAACATTCTTTATCCGAATATGGAATCTGAACTTGAAGCAGATTTCAGTACTTATAGTCGGAACATGGATCTGGAGTTAGATCGTGAATCTGACCTCCTGACAGAACCCTTAACCTAGATTCTGTACTTAGATTATGCGCCGAAATTCTGAACCGAGTTTCCGAAACTAAACTTTGAACCTATTTTGCACTTGAACTGTGAGCCTAAATTGGATTCTGGACCTGAGTTCTCCAGGATTCCTCAATTTTAAACTTGAACCTGAAAACAGAGCTTCTAAACCTAGACCAGAATTCTGAACCAGGAAACTGGAGTTGGATATTCGACAACAATTGTGACAGAGATTCTGAGCCTGAGACAGAAATCTACATTTGACTCCACACTGAGCTTGGATTTGGATTCTAGACCTGAACCTGATTTCTTGACTGGGACTCTCGATGAAGGTTTCGGGTCTAAATCTGGAGCTGGATTCAGGTTTCCAAACAAGATTTTTACTCAAAAAAATTTACAGAGATACTGGGAACGCACCAGAATCGTGAACCTGGATTTTCGATTCTGAAGCTGAAACTGGATTCAGAAACATAACACTGGAATTGAATTCTGGGCAAAAATTTTGAAGCATGATTTAGGACCTTATTTCTAGATCTGAGTTCTGGACCTGCATTCTGACCTTGGATTCTGATTCTGTATTCTGAAAATGATATTGCCAGCCACTCAAGGCACGGATGCTTTTGAGATCACCCTTCACTTGTTCGATCCACCTTACTCGCAGCGCTCCTCTTCTTCTTTTAAGAGTCGCATTAGATTCAAGAACCATTTTCACTGGGCTGTCTTCCATCTGCACTCCGCTATAGATGGTCCTCAGTACCTTTCCTTCGAAAACACTGAGGTCGCGTTGGTCCTCTGCCAACATAATCCGGGTCTCGTGGCCATAGAGAACAACCGGTCTAATGAGCGTTTTGTAGATGGTCAATTTCGTGCGGTGGCGTACTTTTCTCGATCGGAGGGTTTTTCTGAGTCCAAAGTACGCACGATTCCTTGCCAAAATACGTCTATGAATTTCTCTGCTGGTGTCATTAACGGCGGTCACCAGTGAGCCCAAATACACGAACTCGTCAACCACCTCGATATCGTCACCGTCTATCAATATTCGTGGTGGAAGGCGTAGTGTTTCTTCTCTAGAGCCTCTTCCTCTCATGTATTTTGTTTTCGACGCATTTATCCGATACGCCTAGCTTCAACTTTCAGCCCGATGTAGGTTTCTGTCATCTTCTCAAGGTTACGTGTCACAATATCAATATCGTCAGCGAAGCCAAAAAGTTGTAGATCGTAGATCGTGATACTCGTGTCGATCCTCGCTCTTCGGATCACACCTACCAGGGCAATATTGAACAAGATACAAGAAAGTCCATCACCTTGACGTAGCCCTCCAAGATTCGAAGGGATTCGAGAGCGTCCCAGATACTCGAACGTAGCACATCACTCTATCCATCGTTGCTTTGACCAATCGCGTCAGTTTATCCGGGAAACCGTATTCGTGCATTATCTGCCATAGCTGTTCTCGATCGATTGTGTCGTATGCCGCTTTGAAGTCAATGAATAGGTGATGCGTGGGTACGTTGTATTCACGAAACTTCTGGAGTACTTGTCTTATCGCGAATATGTGATCCGTAGTGGCGCGGGCTCCAGTAAATCCCGCTTTGTACGGCCCTACGAATTCCTTAGCTATTGGTGATAGACTATGGCAAAGGAGTTGGGAGAGTACCTTGTAGGCGGCGTTCAGCAATGTAATTGCGCGGTAATTGCAACAATCTAGCTTATCGCCCTTTTTGTAGACGGAACATACCACCCCATCCATCCATTCCTGCGGTAGAATCTCCTCCTCCCAAATCCTAGAAATCATCCAGTGCAGTACTCTAGCCAGTGTCTCTCATCCATGTTTGAGCAGCTCGCCTGGTAACTGGTCATTGCCCGCGGCTTTGGTGTTCCTCAGCTTGCCGATCTCCTCACTTTTCTCCGTCAGATCAGGTGCTGGGAATCTGTTGTCGGCTGAGCGTGCACCCAGATTGATTCCTGTGTCGTTCTCTGTATCCTGTGCTTCGCCATTCAGATGCTCGTCATAGTACTGCTTCCACCTGTCGATCACCTCACGTTCATTCGTGAGAAGATTACCACTGCTATCTCTGCACATTTCGGCCTGTGGCGTGTAGCCTCTGCATTAGCGGTTCACCTTTTCATAGAACTTCCGTGTGTCATTTGCGCGGTACAGCTGTTCCATCGCTTCGCGATCTTGGTCTTCCTGGTGGCGCTTTTTCCTCCGGAAAACCGTGTTCTGTCTGTTCCGCGCCTGTCGGACCTTATGTTCCTCCAGCCGTCTTCAAACGTTGCCGCGCTAAGCTGATCTTCCGTTGGTAGCACTAGCTCCAGTTGTTGCACCTATTCCTCTGCAGTACGAATGCTACGTAGCTGCTCTAGGTTGAGTCCCGGCGTTCCTGTGCGACGAGTGTTGTGCACCGTCGATAGTTTTGAGCGCATACAAACCACGACAAGGTAGTGGTCAGAATCAATGTTGGCACTGCGGTAGGTGCGGACATTGATGACGTCGGAGAACAATCGCCCGTCGATGAGAACGTGGTCGATTTGATTTTCCGTGTGTTGATCAGGCGATCTCCAGGTGGCTTTGTGGATATCTTTGCGGGGAAAAAGGTGCTTTGAACTACCATTCCGCGGGAGGCTCCCGTTCCTACCACATTGGGGCCCGAATTACGCATTGTCCAGTCCTTTACCAACCAATTTGGTATCTATACATGATATGAATTTCTAATGAAACATTGTTACTATTTACACTCAATTCTTGGTCGTAACAGCACTTGAATTTTCATCTTCTTACTTTCGTTTCCTTTCTCACAAATCTCACAGGATTTGAATGATGCCCTAATCACATCATTTTTGCAACTGATAGATTGGAATGGAATAGTTTTTTCGCAATGATATATAACCCACATGTCTATATAAACTTGTCATGAATACATTTTACTCAGGGCCTTTCTCAGTAAAATTGCTTATGTATTGAAGCCCACTATTTGCGACTCATTGCCCACCTGTTAACAATTTTGAGTTTACTACCCACTGAAAATGAGCTAATGCCCACTAGTGGGCTGTAGGGACCAGTTTGGGAATCACTGCCCTAAAGCATTTCCAATGTACTGCACTGAAAGGAATAATCGTGAAGCATCGAACGAAATAGAATTGCAATCGGCATCTTCGATTGATCTTCCCATTTCTTTCTAGCGAGCCCCAACGGAAATGTCTGGGCCATAATGAAGAACTGAGTGCACAATTTATTATACCCATTTGGATAATTGATTCCACATTGATACCTTGCCCAAAGGCCATTATTTCATCGTCACGAACAGTCCAAGTTCGTGAGGAGCCAGAAATGTACAAAATCACTCAATACGTTCTCATCTTAGCTGATGTCAGTGAACGAAAATATTTTCTACATAACCGGAAGACAAAACGATTGCTACGATGAAAATGCATTGGCCCGGAATCTAAAATTAAATCGCACTTGCAGCAACAGTAAGCGATGCGGTTGTCGACGGAGAGTAGCCAGTGATCCAAGTGCACTATGCACGGACACGTTTCAGCAAATAAAATCCAACCGTCATCGATCGTTTTATCTGAATGAACTTGAACTTGAATTCCGTCGTGGCGAACTGAGGAAGCACTTTCTTCCTATTATTCTTGGATCGGTTCCCGACTAAAAAGATGTCGCTTGAGTGGACCGAGTGGAGTGCTGCGCCTTTTACTGCCACCAAAGACAAGAAACATGTTTGCTTAGGATAAAGGATTTTACTTCCCCCGCGTATCATCGGAAGAAGCTTGCTCCGCAAATCATTCGCTCCTTTGGGGCTTTTGGTTTGTGTTTGATCGAACTCGTGTTTCCGATCCTGCAGGAGGAGGAGGAGCGCGACGGTCCGGTTTCTGGTCCGGTCCAGCAGATATGGCACGATTGCGGAATTAAAGGATTTTTCTATTCTAATGTACGGTCATAAATTAGTCATGAGAGGTGGTAAATATTCAAGCAGGATCAAACCTAAGCCCTCTATCAAGTGCTAATGTGGAATGAGAATGACTCGGTTTGTCTCAATTCAAACTAAATTTTACCCATCCATTCGGCAATCAATTTTCTCCTCTGAGCTGAGAAAAGCCCAGATTCCGGCTTCCGGCTGTCACATCCCGGGTTTCGCCCGTCGTCGTCGTCGGGATCCACTATATTATCTTCGGAAAAAGATCAATTTAAAAATGGGTCCTTTCAAATTTCCCACCCAGAGCAAGAGAGTCGACGAAGATAGAGAAAGGCGGAAAAACTCCGGAGGGTAAATTTCACTTTCAATTTAACCCTCGTATTCGGCGGATGGCGGGCGGACGACGGGATGTTCCACCACAGACCTGAGTGAGTGCTCGGACGAGGTAATGGCAGAATAAAACTGGGACATTTCCATTTTAATGGCGTCCGTGTCGCTGACAATGTGCCCCACCCGGTTTATTGTTTCGTCGTCCTTCTTTCCGTCCCCTTTCCAGACAGACCCGGGTGCTTTAACATTTTTCGGTATCACGGGTCTGTTTATCCGAGTGGAGAAAAAAGTTGGGCTGCGGGGAATCATTTTTTTTTATTAAAGTTTGAACAGCGCAACGTGCGTAAATATACGGGAAAAAGCAGTGAGATTGATATTTTTGCATGAATGACTTCCTGAGTTGTTACGTTTTTTTTCTTGCTCATTTCCGTACCCTTCAGAATTTTGTTTAGAACGAGGGATCCACAATTCGCGAGATAAAACAAAAACAGTTTATGTCCAGCTCAACAAACTCGGAATTGGAATTTAGTTTGATTTTGGTTTATCTGAAATTGTTTCCAAACGGTTTCCGGCCCCCTTCCGTAAGTTCTTCCGGATACGAATCCGAGCCGGATCCGGCATCCGTTCGAAGAAGGCTAAGAGAAAACAACAAAAACGAAGAAAAAAAAACATATTTGTCACCATCCACCGAACAGTTTCATTCGCAGCAGACAAGAAATCAATTATCCTCAGATTAGATTGCCTGGATGCCATCACACCCGGAAGCGCCCATGGTCGTCCATCGTTCCTTCGCTCTAGGAAGCAATTTCCTTCGCCATCACAGAAAGTGATACAACTGCTCGCGCGCGTCATGGACGGCGGAAAACGACAACCGGGCAGCAGTACACCAAGGCACACAATCAATCCTTTTTGCAAACGTGCCACGTCCTGAGAGGATCGAATCCTAGCAACGGGGTGCCAATTGCATTTCGCATTTATGTATTCGCTTACCTGGCGCCGCTGGTACACTTCGGTGTCGGAAGCACCGGAAGCACCGGAAACGAGGCCCCGCTCTAGCTCTAGCCTGCAATCTAGCCTTCAAAACCAGATCTCGTTTGCCAACCTTTCATCTTCGGTGCGGCCTCCCGCTCGTTCCACCGTTTCACTTAAGCAATCAATTGTTCTGCTTGTTACATTTTTCCACGAACAACAGTCATATTTCATGTTCTTCGGTTGTCTCGAGTCGCCAGCCCCGGGACTCGAGACTCGGGACGGCCGGGAAGAACAGTTTGCCATGGATATCAACAACAAGGGAAGCGTGGTTTTTCCGCACAAAAGCTTCTTCACGGACGGCGGAACACATTGAATACAACAACACTCACTCCTTCGTATGTACTCCTTTCGTCTTTGCCTTGGTTGACACGGTTGTTGATTTGTGACATTCGTTCCGACAATAACTCACTGCCTGATTATGTACATACGGTACGAGAGGAAATGATTTTTATTGGTTGTATATTTCGTTTGTCACTCTGCACGGATTTAAAGACCTTTCCCTTTGGGAAAGATTAGACTGTATTGATTCGATTTCCGTTGGAGTAAAGCTTTAACTGAAATGAAATACGTGTGACAGAGGAGTGAATTTGTTCCCCACAAAAGTATACAAAAAAAACCTATTGAGGTTGAAGTTTTGGAATATCGTATTGTGAACCCATTCTATCAGAGCCAGTAATAATTCAATGCAAAAAACCGTATCTTTTTTGCCGTTCGAGCACTTGTAGGCTCGTGAAGAAACGGCGCTCGATGTTTGTTGGCTTCAACTCAGACGGCACTCAATTGCCTACCTTTTGGATCCTTCAAATTGCTTCTAAAATGGAAGGCTGAGTAACTTCGAGTGATTCTGTATGTTCTTCTTACGTTTGCGACGGGTCTGGATCGAGCGATTCCTCTAATTATTCATCTTCAAACGTTGATCTTTAAACCGACTCGTTCTTCGTCTTCCACATTAAAACTTACACTTTTTAAACCGTGCAAACCACTTCCGACACATTCGCTCTGCTAGAGACTACACTTTCACTCAAATATGATTATTTTCGGCAAGTGTTTTCTTTCTATTGAAATAATGAAGAAGAACTTCCCACAAAAACACTTTGATCGGCACAAAACTCGTCTAAAATTGCCGATTTTCATGGCATTATTTTTAACTGCACTGACGAAACTACCCAATCAATCATAGTAACCCATGAGTCAGTAGACAAAATTTGACTGTCAAGCACTGGGTATACAGTGGGATCTCGTACAACGCAGATTCGGTTTTGCCGGATTACCGCGATAAACGGGACCCAGAGCATATGGGATTTCGACTGATTGGGGCTGTGAACGATTATCTAGATTCGGTCGACAGATAGAGCCACACAATCTTCGGCAAACTTGTTGTAGATACTTAGACCAACAATTTAATGTAGTTCGACAGACAATTAGTTGAGAACTGCCCCGCCAGGGGCGTTTTGAAAAATGCAAGATAAAGCTTGCTTCATTTAGAATTGGCACAAACTTTTGCTCATATTTTGGCGCTCTTGGTGGACAGATTTGGAAGTTCTTGGCGCACACGTGTCGGGAATTTTATCAGCTTCACGTATGATTTTTGACAAAGTAAAGTAAATCGACTGTACTTCGTAAACAATCAACATGGAAGCCGAAAGAAGGGAAAAAATTTTGCACAGTTATTTGGAAAATCCATTGTGGTCTGCATCTAGGCTAGCTAAACAGCTGAAATTGCCCAGAAATACCGTATGGCGCGTTATCAAACGGTATAAGGAAACATTGACGACGATTCGGAAGCCTCAAGCCAATCGTCGGAGTGGAACTGTCGACCGGAAACTGCGTGGTAAGATTTTGAAGACGATTAAGAGGAATCCTAATCTGTCAGACCGTGATTTGGCCAGAAAATTCGGTGCTGCCCATAGTACCGTGAGAAGAACTTGACTCCGGGAAGGAATCAAGTCGTATCGTGCTTTGCAAGAACATTTATGATTTGGCAGGGCATTTGCAGCTATGGTAAAAAAACGAAAGTTTTCGTTACAAATGAGACAATGACATCGGAACTATACCAAAAAGAGTGTCTCCAAAAACGATTTTTCCGTTCATTCGATCCCACGACCATCCCGTAATGTTTTGGCCAGATTTGGTGAGCTGTCATTACAGCAAAGTCGTTCAAGAATGGTATGCAGAGAAAGGGGTCCAGTTTGTTCCGAAAAACCTTAACTCACCCAACTGCCTCCAGTTTCGCAGTATTGAGAAATACTGGGCAATCATGAAGAGGCGACTCAAGGCAAAGGGGAAGGTTGTCAAATACATCAATCAGATGACGACCTGGTGGAATAAGATAGCTAAAACGATGGACGAAGAAAGTGTGCGCCGCCTAATGAGCCGTGTTACAGGAAAAATTCGAGAATTCCTTCGAAACCGAAGAAGAATCTTCGAATAATTTTATCCGTATTTTTTCTTAAAAGTATGAAGAAAACGTTACATTTGTAAAAAAAAAATCTTGAATTCAATAATAAATAACTAAAATACAGGCAATTGTCTTTGCTTCAATTTTATCTGAAGCAAGCTTTAGTTTTCATGAAATCATTTTAATGACTTTCTTATTTTGAATGAAATGTAATTAAAATTTTAAAACTGCAAGATGAATCTAAGATAGAAATTGTAGGGAACCTTAAAATTAATCCTTTCAATCTAAACGTGTGACAATCGATTAATCATTCCATGAGATGTAGAAGTGAGTTGCTCTTAAGAGTTTTTGTCATTATTTACGGTACTTCCAGAAACGGTATTCAGAGACCAGCATAACCAAAAATAGTTCGTATGAATTAGTATGACGAATAAATCGAATCTTCTATGACGGTTTGAATTTTGAAAACTCATCACCCTCCAATTTCCAAATTGGAAGTCGGAATCGGATCGAATTCTCCAATTTTGTATGGGACCATTTTTGTTTGTTAAATTCGTTTTGGTCTCCTTTAGCTTCTCTGTTCCCGATACCTTGAGATACAGAAGTCAGAAATCGGTGTAGCCAGACGTGTACCCAGAAAACTTTTTCGGGGAGAGTTTCAGAACATGTTGGCCGATATCCAGACGTATAAAAATAGGTGTAAAATTACTTGAAAAATGTTTGGAAATAAAGTCGTTAGTTGAAAATTATTCATTTTATAATTGACTTAAATTTCTAAAGAGAAGAGTTTTCATATAACATTTTTCTGAGTTTCGGAGGATTTGAATCCCTAAAACACCCCCCCCCCCCCCCTTCCGTTTACGCGCCTGGGTGTAGCCGAAGTCAGTCAAATTCGCCTAATGAATTGTTAACCATCCAATTAGGTTCTAAATTTTAAAAAATCAGTGTAGCAAACTCAATGAAATCGTAGTGCGTTCCACATAACATTTTTGGGTGATTAAAAAACAAGCTGCCTTTTGTTTGAATGCTAGATGGACGAAATCGGTTCAGCCATCTACGAGCAAATCCAAATGATCAGAATCAGATCCAAATGATATTCAGTTCATATGAATCTAAGTTTGTAGAAATCAGTTAGGCCATCTCCGAGAAAACACACACACAAATTTGCTTCTCTCGACGAACTTCTTCGAATGTTATGAGGGTGTAAGAAGTTGTGTTCTACCAGCAATTATTGTTGCAAGCAGTATAAATCAATATAAATATGAAATAGTTTGGATTTGAAAATACTGCCATCTTGCTAATACAGATGTCATATTCGAACGATTACGTTGCCAAAAACGAACCGCGCTAAAATTGAAACGTCATGGACCCTTGTGCATAGTCTTTTGGGTGCCAAACAACAATTCCATCAAACAGTATTGAAAATCGTGTTTCACTTTGCTCCGAAATATCGCTTTATCATCAAGCGCGTAAAACTCCTACTACTGGAATATGGCGAAAAGTCACTTACACACAAATATCGATATCTCCGTTAAAAATGAACGGAATTTAACAAACTATGGCTTGTTGGATAGCTATTGCGGTGCGGAATCTAAGTCTGAAAACATATTCTGTTTTCAAGGTCAATTTGGACAGATATAGTCAATAAACTGAAAATTTTGACATAAAATTTTGTGTAACTCTAAAAGTAAACATACGATCTCAAAACCATTCAGGGTGACGGGAAGGCCTTTCATTTGCGACTAGTTGAATCAAAATCGGTTCAGACATCTCTGAGATCTCGACCTCTTTATTGACAACACACATACACACATACCCACACGGACATTTGATCAGTTCGTTCTCAATAAAATTTCACATCAGTATTTGAAATCAAAAGTCCTTAAATTTTAATCAAAGTTTGCCTCGTCAATCAGGAACCGAAAGTTGGATCTTAATAAAACTCAGTAGCAGACTATTCGACCATAAGACCTTTCGTTTGAATCTTGGTATATGAAAATTATTTCAGCGGTTTGTGAGAAAATCGAATTCACTGTTCTCCACTGTTGTCTTTCTCATAAAGAAAGACTTTCGAACCGAGGCTCGGAGGGCCCATTGCCATACTATTCGACTCATTTCGTCGTGTGTATGCAAGATTTTTGTGCCCAAACTTTTCTCGGAGTGTGCTAAATTCGAAAGGTTTTAAGAAGCCATAGAAAACTTCTGAATTTAAAAATGGACCTACGTTTGGTTCCGAAATTACTGCGTACAACGCGATTAAAGTGAAAATTTCAAAATTAAATTACTTACTCACATTGCTCAGAGATTGCGTAATCAATTTTCACAAACTTAGGCTCAAATGAAATATCACATACGCTATAAATATTTACTCCTCAGTTCTTAATTTTTCTATGTACTTTAAAAGCAAAAATAAGCGTAAATCAAAATATGTTGTATAATCAAGGCATTCTAATTTACTTTTACATCGATGATGGTTTTCAATCAAATTTTTGATTTAATTAATTTGTAGTTTTTCAATTTCTGTTGAAAATTATATTTAACAGATCGGCTGAAAAGTTCATATCGTTTCTATGAGAGGGCGTCACTAGAATTAAATCCATACCATTTTCAGTTAGTACCAACCTTCAAAAGATACGTGCAGGGTTGTTACAGTCGCGCGGATTTCGCGGTTTTCGCGGATTTCGCGATTTTCGCGGATTTGGCGCGGTTTCTGCTAAGATTTTGATGCTATGGCGCGGATTTCGCGCGAATTTCTAAAAACATCATTCCACAAAATTCTTTGCAAAATTTTTGAAGTTTGTGAGTTTTAAGAAACCCTAAAAAATTAAAGATGGGCGAACGTTTCAGCAATTGGTCGAGATGGCCCAATTTTCACCTTGATAAAACTAAAATTTACTAGAAGGCGGTTCTAGCCAATGTTTTCTTCAGTGGACAAAATTTCGATTTTATGCTTTTCGATCTCGAGTGATACTAGTCGCTATTTCAACATTTTGCACTCAAGGATATTGATGTCAGTTGGAAAATATCGTCTCAATCATAATACATTCAATAATGCAAAGAACGTAATAAATGAAATGCGATTCTTCAATAACATGGTAACAAAGCAAAATTTACTCGACATGCTTACGAAGCAAAGTCTGACATTAAAAAAAAAGAAGAAGGTCTGGGATTTCATCCGTGGTGATAAGAAAGTGTTCTAATAGTTTGTTGGTTCCACTATCCAACATTTTCAATTGTTCTTTACGTTCTGGAGTTTTTCTTGAAATATGGAAGAAATCCTATGTGAACAAGGCTATAGTATCCAACTACCTTGGAATTGTTGCTTTGTGCGCTGTATCGAAGCTCTTTGAAATTATAGTTCTGGATTTTATAACACATAGTTGCTCTGACTACATATCAGAGACTCAGCTTGGATCCATGCCAAAGCTTTCCACTTTCCCTGCTGCGTTCGACGAGATCAATCATCACATAACGATCTCCAAGATAAGTAGACTGGGATTAAACGGATCATTTTTTAATTGGTTTCGATCATATCTAGCTGGTAATGAAACGATAGTGAAAATAGGAGCCTGTACAACCTCACCATGTGCTGTTACATCTGGAGTTGCTCAATGAAGTCACCTTGGACCGTTCATAATTTTATTGTATCTCAACGATCTAAATTGTTCGATCAAGTGTATGAAACTATCGTTCGCCGATGACTTTCGTATTTCATATTTCAAAATGGTTCAAATGCCACTCAATTCTCCGTCATCTCTTTTAGTAGCAAAAAGTCAGTATTCAAATTCGACTATAATATTCCACAAACTGTTCTCGAACGCGCATCGTCTGTTAAGGACCTGGGTGTTTTGGAAACCAAGTTAAATTTTAAAGAGCACATAGAGCTTTCAGATGTTACAATTTGACATTCGACGTCGTAGTTTTCCTATTTTTTTCTTCGGATTCCATATATTAGAACTAATTATGGATATAACGAGCTCATTGCTAGCATGTGCCGCATATTTAACAAATGTTTCAATTCTTTCGACTTTCATTCATCACGTAATGTTATCAAGAAATCGTTTCTTATGTTACTGTCTCATTAGATTTTGTTACTATACACTAGATTTGAAGAAATATATCATTTGGATGATTTTGATCTGTTGATGCAAAAGATGAGGATACTGGAGAACAAGTTTGACAGAAACTAATTCCAGTGGGCTTTTCCCTGATCCAAATAAAAGAATAAAAGATGAGGAGGAAAAGAAAGACATTCAGAGTAAAATCTGAAAACAGAAGAAGGCGCTATTATAATTGAAACTGAAATTAAAAAGAGTGAATCAGATCATCCTGATGTGGTCTACCCTAAAATTCTTCTTATCAAGAAGGAAATGTTTGCCGAGTAAAAAGATGTCGAAGCAAAAAAATTATCTTCGAAGAAATCTGTTCCACTTCTTTCAAAGTCACAATTGTTAGGATTTTTATTTTTACTGTAACATTAGAACAACATAAGTTTGATATATGCAGTGCAACGAGTTTATTAAAGTGACTTGCAGGATTGAGTTTCAAACAATCTTTTTTAATAATAATTTATTCTCAAATGAATGTTAAGCCTGACATTTTGTATGAAATGTCAGTTTTGAACAATTTTTCACCAACGTTCGACGGAAAATTGCTTACATTTTATGAATGTAGATTTTATTTCCCTAATAAAAAAAAGTTGGCTACACTGCTTCAAAGCATTTGTATACGCTTGCAAAAAGGCTTTCTCCTTAACTAAGGGCATCGAAAAAGATGAAGAATAAATATGAAATCGTTTTCATGGAGTTTCTCGAAGTGACGTGCTGTATGCGGACTTATTTATTGTGTTCATATGACAAACTTATGCTGATTTTTAAATTATATTTAAGTGAATTTTCAAGTACTGCGTAAAGTATCCCCTGCATAAAAATTGTTGTCTAACGCTTCACTCGAATATCGCGCGTTTTAGTTTTCAACTTCGCGCGGATTTCGCGCGTTTTAGTTTTCGACTTCGCGCGGATTTCGCGCGTTTTGATTTTGAAATTTTTCGTAACAACCCTGTACGTGTATAAATTTGACAGCTGTCTGATTATTAGTTTGTGAGATATTGCATTTTGAGTGAAGCTACTTTTGTTATTGTGAAAAAAATGGAAAAAAAGGAATTTCGTGTGTTGATGAAACACTACTTTTTGATGAAAAAAAGTGCCGCCGATATCAAAAAATTACTTGATGAGTGTTATCCAGACTCTGCACCGGGCGAAGCAACAATTCGTAAGTGATTTGCAAAATTTCGTACTGGTGATATGAGCACCGAAGACGATGAACGCAGTGGACATCCAAAAGAGTTTATCGAGATAGCTGACACCCTAAAGATATCAAAGGAACGTGTTGGACATATTATTCACGAATATTTGGATATGAGAAAGCTTTGTGCAAAATGGGTGCCGCGTGAGCTCACAATCGATCAAAAACAACAACGAATTGATGATTCTGAGCAGTGTTTGGAGCTGTTATATCGAAATAAAACCGATTTTTTTCGTCGATATATAACAATGGACGAAACATGGCTCCATCACTTCACTCCGGAGTCCAATCGACAGTCAGCTGAGTGGACTGCACGCGATAAACCGAACCCAAAGCGTGGAAAGACTCAACAATCGGCCGGTAAGGTTATGTCGTTTTTTTTTTTTATTCGCATGGTATAATTTTCATCGACTACCTTGAAAAGGGAAAAACCATCAACAGTGACTATTATATAGCGTTATTAGAGCGTTTGAAGGACGAAATTTAAAAAAATACGGCATCATTTGAAGAAGAAAAAAGTTTTGTTTCATCAAGACAATGCACCGTGTCACAAGTCGATGAAAACCATGCTGAAATTGAACGAATTGGGCTTCGCATTGCTTCCTCATCCACCGTATTCTCCAGATTTGGCCCCCAGTGACTTTTTCCTGTTCTCAGACCTCAAAATAATGCTCGCTGGTAAAAAATTTAGAAGCAATGAAGAGGTAATCGCTGAAACTGAGGCCTATTTTGAGGCAAAGGACAAATCGTACCACAAAAATGGTATCGAAAAGTTGGAAGATCGCTATAATCGCTTTATCGCCTCTGATGGCAATTATGTTGAATAATAAAAACGAATTTTGGCAAAAAATGTGTGTTTCTATTAAACGATACGAACTTTTCAGCCGAACTGTTATGCTTATTAGTGGTTTCAATTCGAGGAACATCAGTATCAGTTCGATTGTAAATCGAACAACAAATTTGAAATTCTACAAAAGAAATTCAATGCCAAGGCGTTCCTTTTTCTTGTAGTTTTTTCCTGTTCTGATCGGAATACTGCATCTACAAACGAAAGAACAAGCAGTGTTGCGTAATGTTAACTCTTGCCAGTTTTTTTTTTAAATAACTATTCATTGGAATATGAGTTAAAATTAAATTAATAAGATTTAAATTGGGTGTTCAGCCACAAGTGGTGACTTTTCAGCCCTGTTATATATATGATTTGGTTATTACCATGAGGACATCATTTGCTTCCGCAATTCTGAGATTTTTGTGTTGGGAAAATTCTAAACCTACTCGTATTGTGTAATGGGGAAAAGGAACTTATATACTAACTTACTAACTAATACAGAGAGCGAATCGATTCAATTGAAGATTGCATCGATTTTTGTCGGAATTTGCTTATAATATTATGTGACATTACATCTAATGGTTCTATATTTGTGAGTCTGTGTAACTCATTTGTGCTAAACCAGGGAGGACGCTTCAAAATCATTTTCAGAATTTTATTCTGAATCCTTTGAAGCGTTTTCTTCCTGGTGGAACAACAGCTTGACCAAATTGGTACCGCATAAAGCATGGCTGGTCTGAAAATTTGTTTATAAATTAACAATTTGTTTTTTAGACAGAGCTTAGAATTTCTGTTTATAAGAGGATATAAACATTTAATATATTTATTACACTTTGCCTGGATTCCTTCAATGTGATCCTTGAAAGTGAGTTTTTTGTCATACGTTAAACCTAAATATTTAGCTTGATCGGACCATGTCAACTCCAAGCCATTCAATTTAAGAATGTGATTATTGTTTGGTTTAAGAAAAGAAGCTCTTGGCTTGTGAGGAAAGATAATTAATTGCGTTTTTGCTGCATTTGGTTTAATTTTCCATTTAGACAGATAATCACTGAAAATATTTAAACTTCTTTGTAGGCGACTGCAGATCACTCTTAGATTTCTACCTGTGGCTAACAGACTTGTGTCGTCACAGAATAGCGATTTCTGACAACCAACGGGTAGATTTGGAAGATCAGAAGTGAAAATATTATACAAGATTGGAGCTACGCTCGAACCCTGCGGAACACCGGCTCGTACGGGTAGCAATTCAGATTTACGATTCTGATAGCTAACCTGAAGAGTACGATCAGTTAAATAATTTTGAATCATTTTGATCAAATAAATAGGAAACTGGAAATCGGACATTTTTGCTATTAAACCTTTGTGCCAAACACTGTCGAATGCTTTTTCTATGTCTAGAAGAGCAACTCCAGTGGATAACCCAGAAGATTTATTTGATTTTAGCATGTTCGTTACTCTGACAAGCTGATGAGTAGTTGAATGTTCATGACGAAATCCAAACTGCTCTGGTAAAAAAATTGAATTCTCATTTATATGAGTCATCATTCTCAACAAGATAATTTTTTCAAAAAGTTTACTGATAGAAGAAAGTAAGCTAATTGGGCGATAACTTGATGTTTCTGCTGGGTTTTTATCAGGTTTTAGGATAGAAATTACTTTAGCGTTTTTCCAACTTTTTGGGAAGTAAGCTAATGAAAAACACTTGTTGAAAATTTTAACCAACCAAAGTCTCAAGGCAACATCGGGAAGATTTTTAATAAGAATATTAAAAATTCCATCATTACCAGGAGCCTTCATGTTTTTGAGTTTCCTAATAATTGATTTAATTTCATCAAAATTCGTCTCAATAATGTCATCGTGTGATAACACTTGGGTTGAAATATGATCATATTTCAGTGAGACTTCATTTTCAATGGGACTCACAACGTTTAAATTAAAATTGTGAACACTCTCGAACTGCTGAGCAAGTTTTTGAGCTTTTTCACCATTTGTAAGAAGTATTTGATTTCCTTCCTTGAGAGCAGGAATTGGTTTCTGAGGTTTCTTAAGAACCTTAGAAAGTTTCCAGAAAGGTTTAGAATATGGTTTAATTTGTTCAACTTCTTTAGCGAAATTTTCATTTCGCAAAAGAGTAAATCTATGTTTAATTTCTTTTTGTAAATCCTTAACTATGTTTTTCATAGCAGGATCACGAGAACGTTGATATTGACGTCGACGAACATTCTTCAATCGGATGAGCAGTTGAAGATTGTCATCGATGATAGGAGTATTTAATTTAGTTTGAGCTTTGGGAACTGAAAGATTTCTAGCTTCGATAATGTAATGATTCAAATGATCAATTGCTGTGTCGATGTCCGCAGAATTTTCTAAAATAGTTTCATGATCCACATGATTTTCAATGTGAGATCTGTAATCCAACCAATTAGCTCTATGATAGTTGAAAATAGAACTAATTGGATTAATTATAGCTTCGTTGGAAAGTCTGAATGTTACTGGAAGATGATCTGAGTCAAAGTCAGCATGAGTAATCGGTTCACTACAAATGTGACTTTGATCTGTTAGAACCAGATCAATTGTAGACGGGTTTTTCACGGAAGAGAAACAAGTAGGATTACTGGGATGAAGAACTGTGAAGTAACCAGCTGAGAGTTGATTATGAAGTATTTTACCATTACTGTTATTTTGCCTACAATTCCACTGGACATGCTTAGCATTTAAGTCCCCTATTACGAAAAATTTCGATCGATATCTTGTAAGTTTTTGCAAATCGCCTTTAAAGAAATTTAATTGTTCGCCGGTGCATTGGAATGGCAAATATGCTCCAGCGATGAAATAAATTCCATGAATGGTTTCAACTTCGATTCCCAAGCTTTCAATAACTTTAGTATTGAAAGAAGGTAAAATTCGATGTTTAATTTGCCGTTGGACAAAAATGGCAACTCCACCACCCATTCCAGTAAACCTGTCAAATCGATGAACCACATAATGTGGATTACTTTTCAATTTTACATTTGGTTTAAGAAAAGTTTCTGTCACAATGGCAATATGAATTTAGTGAACTTTGAGAAAATTATAAAATTCATCTTCACTCGATTTCAAAGATCGAGCATTCCAATTTAAAATATTCAAATAATTATTTAACATCACTGTTAAATTTTAAATTCATTATAATATTATTTGCAAATTTTCATCCGATTTGAAATGCTTCAAAAAGTGATGAAGTTGAATTCATTTGGATGATCATTTGAAAAAGTTGATCTTGTAGGTAGATCATTTTATTTTCAGTTATATCGCCTAAATCGACTTCATTTAAAGAAGCGAATGGCATTGAAGAAATATTTGTAGGTAGACTGCCATTAGAAGAAGATGATTTGGCCGGTCTACCTATTAATAAATTGTTTTCGTTAGAAGAAGAACTGCAAGGCGGTCCTGTGTTTTGACTATTTACATTAGAAGAAATAGGTGATAGATTTCTACCTAATATACCAGCATAACTGACATTAGAAGAAGATGATGACGAGGTCGATCTACCTGTCAATAAATTGTTTTCGTTAGAAGACGAATTGGCAGGCGTACCTGTTTTTTGTTTTAAATTCGAAGAAATAAGTGCCTTAGAAGAATTAGGCGTGGCATTTGTAACGGTTTTCTGATTTTCAGGTATGTTCTGTAAATTTAAGGTCGTTGATTTGACTTGTTGTCTAAGCGAACGAGGGTTTAAAATTTTTTCCCTGACAGGACATTTCAAATAATTGGATTTATTATTTCCATTGCAATTTGAACATGAAAATTTATCAGTGGTTTCATTCATTGGACAAACGTCTTTCGAATGCGATTTACCACAATTCAAACACCGTATATCCATATGACAATTTTTGGTTCCATGACCGAAGCCTTGGCAACGACGACATTGCGTTAAGTTTGCAATACGATTATGCCGTTTATAATGTTCCCAATGAATTTTAATGTGGGAAATGAAACGTACTTTTTCTAAAGTTTTCAAATTGTTTACATCACTTCGATTGAAGTGTATTAGGTAAAGTTCATGGTAAATTCCAGAGCGTGGTTTAGAAGTACCATTCGCTCTTTTTTTCATAAGTATTACTTGGGAAGGGGCAAAACCAAGCAATTCTTTTAGTTCATTTTTAATTTCATCAATACTTTGATCATTTGATAATCCTTTCAAGACAGCCTTGAAGGGTCTGTCTGATTTTATATCATATCTCTTGCCAGTTTAATAAAGCTTTCCTCTAAGTGTTCTGGTAAATAAAACAAAACGCAAAAATTTATTCACTACATCTCAAACGACTTTCCATACTTTACCGTTTGATTAGTTCATTCAAACATCATTTTCCTGTTTTTATGATTTCGGAAATTGTGGTAACGGTGACCGCGTTTGTGTGTGTGTTTTGTGTTATTTGTTCACAGCGTAAATGATATTGTCAGGTTGTGTTGCAACAAACGTGAAAGCAAAACTTTTTTTTTAAAACATAAGCATAATGAAGCAAACAGATGGTGCCTATTATAGTGGTAATGTTTTAAGAACTTCTTAAAAAATTCCGAAATAAAATATTCCTACTAATGACGTAATTGCAGGTTCTCCTAAGGTTGCTATCAGAGTGAAAGCGTCAATGCAATGTTATTTGGAGATAGTAAGTGCGTATTTCGGTTACACATGCACACAAACACATTAATTTTGTTATCTCAACGAACTGATTCGAATGGAATATAACATTCGGTTGTTCGGTCGACGATTCAAAACTCGGTTTGCACAAAATGTATCCTATCATCTTCTCAACCTTTGTATTAACGTAGCACCTTTTAATTATCTTAATAACTCCCATTGAATACAATCGTTTTATACCGCACCTCATATATTTTTCCGTGATTTATAGCAAAGTCCGATGACCCGCAACTTTCTCGGAAAAGACAAAGACTTCCTGTCACTTGAAAGAGAAATGTTCAAAAAAATTGCGTCGAGAAAGGACTTCGACGAAACACAAAGATGCAAAAACGGACTATACCAGAAATTTAATTCAGGGCTTAATCCTGTTGTAAATGCAAAAAGTGCCCTGAAAAAATAGATATTAATCGCCAACAGCAGCTGTTTAACGCATATTATTATGAATCCAACCACCCTCAGAAAACATTAATCTCGCGATCACTTGTTAGATTAAGTCCTGTAAATGATACAAGAAGAAGCTGCAATTTACCAGTGGTAGAATCTCGGAAAAGAGAACAACATATCAACTGACAGATAAACATGGTTTTATTCATCTGGTTTTTCGATGTTTCTTTGAATGATCCACATAAATCTCCAGACGAACGGACTAGATTGAGCGAAATGTAGGGGCAGTACCATGATCTATCTAAAATGTGTCGAATATGCAACCTCCAATCTTCTATGACGACGAGCTTTGTTGAGTGAATAACACTCTTAAATCGTCTCAAAAGGGTTGATATAATAGGGATTGTGATTAGGCCAATTGAAGACGTTTGAAAGATGATTGGATTTGCCATTATTGTACAGAGTGGGCCATTTATAGAGAAAGGATTTGTTAATTAAATTTTTATTTCGATTATAATTTTTTTTTGTTGAAGGAGATATGTTACATCTATTATTTGAAAATGATATCGCGTCAAAGGTGACCTTTGCCCTTGAGTACAAAATGTACCCTTTTTCGCGTTTTCCATCGTTTTGACCAATGTATTGGTCGATATGGCGGCGATTTCACGTCGTATGTCGACTTTGAGTTTTGCTATGCGTCATGACTTATCAGCGTCTTTTGGCGTCATATCGGGTGATCTCAGGGGCCAGTCAAAATCATCGTTTTGCGATATGACTTATATGGGAAACAATGTTCATAACAAATCGATTGTTAGTCAAACCGTATGGCATGTTGCACCGTCCTGTTGAAACCAGTACCCATTCAAACCATTTTGACGAACATTGGGTATCACAAAATCATTTTTAATGGCACAATAACGATCACCATTGACAGTTTTGGTTGCTCTATCAGTGCTTCCAACGCGGTATGTCATCAGTCATCAGATCGACTAACGACATACCGCGTTGGAAGCGTTATTCCAAAACAATTTTACCATGGAACAGTACACACAGTATTTGCAAGAATACAACTGGCCCAATAAAATAAAATTTCAAAAAAAATCGTTTTGGATCTCACATGAATGACTATGATCCCTTGTGTTCGCATTTCATTACAACATTATTTAATTTAACAATTGAATGTACTTTTCGAAACGCAGTTTTTGTGTTCGGGTTAATCTAACGAAGTTCGAGCTCTCCCTCCGTTTTTAACTAACAGTTTATGGCTACAATGTACTGTTGAATACTACGAGCTAATAATGCAAATTTTACAAGGAAACCCGATCGTCAAGCCCTAACAAGTTTATAACAAAAACCTGTTTTCGTAGCAAGTGCTGGTATAAGTCTGGTCTCGTTAGTAGTTAAAATATCAAAATTTTCTAACAAGTATCAAATAGAGAAATAGTTTCGATATGATATGTTAATCGGGTAGTGGGACAAGGGTAATGCTTATGCAAAATTGGAGACAAAAAAATTCGAATTACATTTGTTTTAGTGAAGATAATATTCGATTCAATCCTTCCGATTTTTGCTCTATCCTCTGAGTTATCGCCATGCACACATAAACATATTTTGTACAATTACGCCTATTTTCAGGCACATATGTTGTAAAGGATATTAAATACAAAATTACTTTACGGTTCTTTATTTTTCTTTTTACCCGAGAAGCAAACCTGAACATTAATTGAACAATAAAGTTTCATTCATTTAAAATCAATGCATTCGTATTTAGTTTTATATCGATTATGTTTGTCAATCAAATTGATGTCCATTTCATATTACTATTGACTTACATGTCGTATAAGTTTCTTTTTTTTTGTGCATAGATAGTGAATTCTACTTTAACTGATGGTTTGAATGAATTGAATGAATAGAATATGTTGAACATTTCATTTTAATTTCTTTTGTATAAAAATTTCAAATTTGTTGTTCGATTTACAATCGAACTGATACTGATGTTCCTCGAATTGAAACCACTAATAGGCATACTTGACTAAACAGATGATTAACAGGAGTATTGACCTTATCAAAAGAAACGCATATCTGTTCTCACTTTTTCCAGTAATCCTTAATACATGTGTGTTTGTTAACTGGCGAAAACATTATAAATTTAGTGAACATTTATGCATCGTAGCTACGAGCCATTAATAAAGTATATCAGTTCCATACATTAAAGAAAATATAGATGTTTTTAAACGGTTTTTGCATTTCAAAGTCCGCGTCCGACTTTTGCGCTCAATGTTTTTTATCCGGTTTTTGTATTCAAAAATACTTAAACGGGTTTTCCAAACTAAGTTGCACTTATCCGACTTTTGAATTCAGCCGTTCAATATGATCTCTTAAAAAGTTTCTGTTACTGGTCTTGACATTCACTGAGTGTTAATTCGTTGATTCGTCAGCAGATTGGTAAAATGAAATTAGGGTTAAACAACATTGAAAATTTGTTTTCTTAGTAGCTGGGAGCATGAAGATGGAATATATTTCAATTTATTGTAGCCCTTTGAAGGTTTACCCAAAGATATCTCTGTCTGTGATATTAAACTGGTTTTATATTTTGTTAGATGCTAAGACTTGCCATTTTTATGTTTAGAAACGTTTTTCATTAATACTGAAGCAAAACCTGAATAAAACTGTTAATATTATTCTAAATAAAACTGTTAAATATTATGTTAATAATATTTTAATTAATATTAAATATGTTATTGAATATCTTATAGAAAGGATAACAATTCTTTTTTTTACTTTAATGCATATTAACAGCAAACTACATAACTGTTACATAAGTTTCACTGTAACTATCGGGCTGATCGGACGCAAACTCGTGTTTCTCCAATCGTGTGGTGAATTGTTTTATTCCGTTATCAAGGTCATTCCGTATTCTATTGTCTGCATCAGTGCAGTCGAGTGATAATTCGAATTAATCCGTTCTCAAGGCCGACTGTGAGCTTGTGTAAAGCAGCACTGCGCGTGGTACCGTTAGCCAGCTCCAGCTGGGCGCTGCGTATATATCGTTTACATATACATTAGAAACAATGATAAATATATATAGTGATAAAAAGAGAAACGTTTCATTGGACAGTGCAGAAAAAGAGAGACAGAAAAAAGTGCTTTTTCTTCAAGGAGTTTTTTTGCACTTCATCGAGTGGAATAATCACCGATTTCCTAGGACCGGACCTTGACGGCCGTTCGCCGTTTGAGAACTAAAGCTAAGTAATTTTTTTTTCTTTCTTATCTCTTTTTCCCTGTTGTTCACTACCACTACCTTGAGCTCAAATCTCTACCCGCACGGACACTTTTCCGTGCATGTCAAAAGGCTCAGAATTGCCTGACCTCCCTGCAGATGACGAAATGGAGTCATCTGGTAGCAATAATCTGATACGTATAAAAAATTATCCCGATGGGCTTGCACTTCCGGCCGGTCCGTACGCAGTTTACATCCGGACCAAAGCAAACGGAAAACAACCTTAGGTTATCTAAAGACCTGACCTCGCGATATTCTACAATACAAAAGATTGAAAAAGTACGCCCAGACAAGCTTGGGGTCTTGTTAGCCAGTGCAAAACAGGCTAATGAGATCGTTCAAAGTGAGCATTTCACGCGGGAGTATACGTCCCCATTTCTTTTTTGCGTTCGAGCCCTTGTAGGCTCGTGAAGAAACGGAACTCGACGTTTATTGGCTTCAACCCAGACGGCACTCAATTGCCTACCTTCTGGATCCTTCAAATTGCTTCTAAAATGGAAGGCTGAGTAACTTCGAGTGATTTTGTATGTTCTTCTTACGTTTGCGACGGGTCTGGATCGAGCGATTCCTCTAATTATTCATCTTCAAACGTTGATCTTTAAACCGACTCGTTCTTCGTCTTCCACATTAAAACTTACACTTTTTAAACCGTGCAAACCACTTCCGACACATTCGCTCTGCTAGAGACTACACTTTCACTCAAATATGATTATTTTCGGCAAGTGTTTTCTTTCTATTGAATTAATGAAGAAGAACTTCCCACAAAAACACTTTGATCGTCACAAAACTCATGGCATTATTTTCAACTGCACTGACGAAACTACCCAATCAATTATAGTAACCCATGAGTCAGCAGTCAAAATTTGACTGTCAAGCACTGGAGAGTATATTTATAATCACTTGCTCCCTCTCTATTGGTACCATACTCTCGTACCCAGTGCTTGACACTTGTTTCTGTATTTTAGTTCATCATTAACACGCCTAATACCAAGCCTCAAAAAAAGTTGGAACGGTAACTTTGGGCTATCATAGCTCAGTTGTTGCTTGACCAATTTCGATACATTTTACACCCTCGAATTTTGTGAAGTTTGTAGACTATTTTAAATATATCATTATTGACGATCGTTTAGGAAAAACTAATGAAAATCTTATTTTTCCCGTTCCAAGTTTTTTCAAGCTCAAAATGTGCCCTATCTGCATTCATGCGGCACCTGCATCGCGAATCGGATATTGAGAACCTCAATTTTACCGAGTCATAACTTTGTTGTTAGTTAACCGATTCTCGAAATTTGTTCATCAGTGGAAAGGTATTACTTCCATAAATAAAATGCACTGAAAAAAACTAAAAATAGGGTTGTCTACCCAAAGTTATAATGAAAACTGAAGATAGATGACCTAAGAAAAGATGAGACTTTTTACAATGATCGTAAATATCTCGAAATTCAAAGCGATGACCTATATATTTTTATACATCATTCGATTGCTAGTGAAACCAGCTACAATTTTCGCTCAACTATCTTTCCTTCACAATCAAAAGAAAACATTAAACAATCGATGAATTTTTAAATATATATGAATTTTTCTATTTTTTTCACATGTTTGTATATAACTCAAAAATTAAAGCGATGACATGTACATTTTTTTATTCAAAATATTGGAATCATTACCAGAAACAATGTATTGATAACCAAAATTATACATCCGTTCAAAGAAGCTCAAGAAATTTGGTACAAATACAGATAATTTCTATTATTGGGAAAATTTTGCCAAACAAAATCAAATCAAAACTTTTAAATTTTATGACATATATTTTTTAATTATTTTAATTGGAAATTTACTATAAACGAAATTTACACAAAAAAAAACTGAAACTTAGATTTTACTGAAAATTTTAAAAATTTTAGTAAATAACCTAAAACTCTAAATATAGTTATATTTTTGTATTGGACAAACTATCTAAACAATTTTTATGCACAACCCAAACGCAATTGATAACTACTAAAATTCTGATTTTGTTGTAGGTTTGCCGTAGAATCACAAAACATAGGTAAAAGATCGGTAGTTTTAAAATTTCCGAGTTCAATTGCATTGCACAGTGGTCCGGACTCCGAATCTACAATTTAGGGGGACAAAAACATTTGTGGCTTAACCTTATACTTTAGAGCTATGATGTCTTCAAAACAAATGATCAATGTAAGATAAGCCATATTTTGATGTACATGGTATTAGGGTGGCTCTTATTATTAAGGTGATCCAAAACTTATTTTCCGGATGTATTGAGATAGAGGATTGCATTCTTCGGCAAAATTGTAGATAAACTTATATCGAGCAGCTTTGCAGAGGACACCATAGTAGTATCTGCCACGGTTTTGGTGTTACAGCTTTTTAAAGAGCAACTTAGGGTGTTCCTAAAAATCATATTTTTTGCACTAGCATTTATATTTTTCTCTTTTCGTATAGGTATCTTCGAACATCTTTTAAGGTTTGTTAAAACCAACTGGCGCATTCAGGTAGCGTTTTCTGAACCGAAGTTATGAGCAAAACTAGTTCAAAAACAGGTTATTTTTAAACTGCTACATCTAACATTGAGGCAAACGAAAAAAAAATCCGTTTCTTGTATTTGACAGAAAATATTTTCGAACGAAAAAAAAAACGGAGGAGATATTTTTCAAAAGTTTTTTAAATTATGTTCAAACATTGGGTTTTTTCATTGAAAAATATTCGTATCATGTAAGTCATTTATTAGCTATATATGAAAATAAGGTATTTTTGTCTTGTGTGTCAAATTAATTCAAGTGCATATTCGGGAAGAAATCGTTCTGCATTCCTCGGAGAATGCAGAATGGTGTCGCTTTTGTAAAATCTCTAACGCCTCTCGGTGGTTGGAGGTTTTATCAACCGTGCATTTTGGCACCTGCAGATCATTCAGCATCCTTTCGGGGATGCAGGACGATTTATTTCTTTATGTTTTGTGCTGTTTTCCCACTTCACCTAATTCCCAATTCCCTTCCATGTTCTTTTTATCCTTCCCTTCCCATCACGATGTCCAGCCAGCGACTGGCACCATTAAAGAAGGTGACAAGCGATTATAAATACACTCTCCCACTCAATGCTTGATCGGAGAAATAGGTATAAAGCGAGAGTACAAGTGTTTGATGGACAGAGAAGATGTTTGGATGTAAGGTATCGGTCGGGTGACGGCCAGGATGTAGACCATGTTCGATGTACGTTGCTACTATGTCTGTTTCGAGTTTTAGAGTGGCTAAAGCAAGATCAGAGTGGCGAAATGGTAGCGCGTATACACGGAGTGCATAAGAACGCAGGTTCGAGTCCTGTCTCTGAGCGTATCTTTTTCCAAAAATTCATCTTTACTGTTAGTTTTTCTTTCACTTGGCTACTCCAATATATATTTCCGCTCAGTCATTGCAAAAACTGAGTTGATGAGAAGCTACGGCAAGGCACGAATCTCCAAATAACTAGGGGAACATGCCACTTGAGCCAATTAATTCTGACAACATAGGTGCAGGGTTTCATTCAGTAAAAAGCATTCAAACGAAGAGGTTGTTTTTCGAGACGAAGACAACTGTAAGCTGCAGGTAGATTGGTTGGTTGGTGCTAATCGCAAAGGCTGCTGCAAAGCCAATATTCGGGGCGATTCCAGTTTCATAAGTACCTGAAATAGTGGAACTCACTTCACTGAGAAAGATGGCCTAACCGGTTTGAGAGCTGCTTCATTTTGTAGGTTCAAAACTGTTTGAGGAATACATTTTTATATGAGAATTAGAGAGATATGAGAAAGGCATCATTACACAACTAGGTGAATAAAATCAAGTTTTACTTAATTTCGTGTAATTTTTTGTGCTAAATTCAGAATTTTACTTTTTCTGAATTGTTTACTAATAGAAAATTCAAATAATTTTCGAATTCTATACATTCCGAAATAATATTTAAATTTATATGATATTTAAATTTAAATATTCTATCGATTATAATTGATGTCGTTTAGGATAGCGGAAAATTGAAGATATATGTTTTTGTTCTGAATTGCTTGTAGAACAAAAATCAAGCAATACAATTTTTAAATTGTAGTTGGTTTCTTTTGCCATGGGTTAGTTTATGAAATTCATATAATTTTACGTTGTATTTCTTATTGTACAAAGCCATTGAAATAATTTAAAATTTTTGTTTTGTCACAAAATTTATTTTATTATTAAAAAACAAATTCTACGTCTCTTTGAAACAGATGAAATCAAAACGGATTCCAATATTTTCACTTTGATTTGCAGAAACGTTGGAACGCAACAGATATAAGAAATTATGAAATTTCCGATCTTCTACCGATTTTTTGAGATTTTACGGAAAACCAAAAACAAAAAAAACCTAATTTTAGTAGTTATCAATTCCGTTTGGGTTGTGCATAAAAATGGTCCAATACAAAAACATAATTATTTTTAGAGTTTAGATATATTTACCAAAATTTTTAAGATTTTCAGTGAAATCCAAGCTTCAGTTTTTTTTGTAAATTTTGTTCATAATAAATTTCCAACTAAAATAATAAAAAAATATATGTCATAAAATTTCAAAGTTTTAATTTGTTTTTTTTTTTGGCAAAATTTTCCCAATAATAGAAATTCTCTGTATTTGTACCAAATTTTTTGAGATTCTTTGAACGGATATATAATTTTGATCATCATTACATTGTTTCTGGTAATTATTCCAATATTTTGGAGTAAAAAAATGTACATCTCATCGCTTTAATTTTTTAGTTATATGCAAACATGTGAAAAAATGAAAAATTCATATATATTTATGGATTTGATCGATTTTTTAAGGTTTTCTTTTGATAGTACAAAAATGGTAGTTGAGCGTAAATTGTACACACCTAAATTTTTTAGCTGAGTCTCGGCAAAAAAATGCCGAGATTCGCACAGCCGAGTAATCAGCAATCATCTCGGCAAAAATAAAATAACTGAGCGTCTCGGCACCCTCAAATTTGACAAACGTCAAATATTGCCGAAATCGCCAGCATAAGATTTACTGTTTGCTCAGTGAAACGTTCGCTGAATATTCGGCAATCCAATAAAACGAAAAAATGAAAAAAAAAAAAAAACAAATTACCGAATCATCAGTAATTAAAAATCTAGTCAAATAATTTTGTTTGTAATTTCTAAACATTATAAACACAACATTCAGGATCAAAAATTCATTTTATTAACACTTAAAGGAGGCTTACAAATTTGTTGCCAGTAGTGCTTAAAGCCTCTACCTTAAAACATGTAGCATAATAAAAAGCGGCGTTTCCGGATGCGGCCACCTTGAGTCGAGCTGGAAATATGAAAATAAAAATATACAAAAATTTTCAATATTTAAAGATGCATATACGGTATTGTTAAAAAAATAAACTTACTTTGATCTATTGAATTTGTCCATGCATTGGGTTATTTTTTCGCATATCCCCCAAAGTTTTGTCTCGAGGACTCTTTGAGCCCCGTGTTGGGTGTTTTTCCTTATAATGTGATCTGATAAAGTCGCTTTTTATAAAGCGAAACATGTCACTATATTTATTCAATATTTTTACTTGCAAGTGGTTCCACGTTTCTTCGAAGATTATCCATTTTTTCACTCGAGAATTTCATCAGAAAATAATCGCGCAATGCGTAGCGAAAATGTAACGTGGCAATAAATGACAGCTGTCGTGCTGAATCTCGGCAACAGCTAGCGCATATTACGAAATCTCGGCAAACGTCTCTGCTGATGTCGTCATATCTGTTGTTTACTGATAAATTCAGCAAGCAATTATGCCCAATTTCGGCAAAGTGAAGCATTTTACCGAAATATCAGTGAATGCATTTAACGAAGTTCAGAAACATGCGTATTGATTACTGAGCAATCAGCAAATTTAGGTGTTGCTGATCAGTTTCGGCATTTTATTATGCCGAGCTCAAGAAATGGTTTTAAGTGTGTAGCTGGTACTAGCAATCGAATGATGTGTAAAAATATGTATAGGTCATCGCTTTGAATTTCAAGATATTTACGATCATTGTAAAAAGTCTCATCTTTTCTTAGGTCATCTATCTTCAGTTTTCATTATAACTTTGGGTAGACAACCCTATTTTTAGTTTTTTTCAGTGCATTTTATTTGTGAAAGTAGTACCTTTTCAATGGTGAACAAATTTTGAAGATCGGTTGACTAACAACAAAGTTATTACACGGTAAAGTTGAAGTATTCAATATTTTCTATGTGACGTATAAGCCAAAGGAAAGAAAATTGGAAAGCAGATAGGGCATATTGGGCGCATCAAAAAAAAAACTTGGAACGGGAAAAATCAAATTTCCATTGGTTTTCCTTTACCAATCATCTGCTACAAAGTTAGTTTTGGAATCAATCTACGAATTTTACAAAATTCGAGGGTGTAAAATTTATTGAGATTCGTTGAAAAACAGCTGAGCTATGACAGCTCAAAGTTACCGTTCCAACTTTTTTTGAGGCTTGGTATTTGGAGTGTCAAGGATCAAATTTCAATTTCATTTCACTCTGATTAAAATGCCTGATTGCGACTATTGTGGTTTGTTTTCAAAATCGAAAATACTTACATTACAAGCAACATATTTCAAACGTATCATTCACCTGAAAAAGAAAACAAAGGAAAACCAATTAGTTTTGGAACTCAACTCTGACGATTGGTGGTTGATATTGACGCATAATAAATTGAATGAATGGCCAGATTTCGGAAAGGACAGGAAAGGTGGAAGTGTGCTGGTGTTGGGACATCCAATCCCCATGGTTACCATCTTTAATCGAAATCCTGTGAGCTTACCATCATCGCCCGTTTGCTCCGTCGCTTCGCAATTCAATTCACTGCAAGTGACAGAGAAGTGCAGCAAGCAGCTGACCAGGCAAGAAACACAAGTCGCAACGGGTGTTTGTGTATAAGTGTGTGTGTGCGAACGCGTTCAAGTGGGCGTTAGTTGACAGTAAGCCCGTAAGCAAGAAGGTTAGAATTTCCGGAACGCTTTCCCCCGTTTGCTTTGAGATATATAATTTCACGCTGTCATGTTATGCTGACCTGTTCGTTCGCCAACCAGCTTCCGGCAGTGGTGGCAGCAACAGAGAGATGACAATGTTTCACAAATACTGTGATTGCTTCGTCTCAACCTGAGACGATGGTTGGGCAGCAGCAGCAGTTGCAGAAACAGTGCAAGTTAGGTCTGCAAAGCCGATTACCGGGGATTGTCATTTACGGCTTGGTAGGGATAATCTGTACCATTCTGGGAAAAGGATATGTGCATTTAAACAATGATACATTTAGGATTACAATAAGGTTGAATTACCGGTGAACTCTGCAGCGGTGTTGCGGTTTTGACAACTACTCAATCGATGATGACTAGAGATGGGAAACTTATCGATATTTATCGATAATATCGATATTACCACGGTATCGACGATATCGATAATTCATAGCATTGAAAAAAAATATCGATATTCGATATTGCAACCATGGAGTTAAGTAAAATTTTTTTTTTTTTTGTTTCAATTATAGAGGCTTTAACATTAATGTCATTCGCCTCTTCGGGCCAGAAAAACTTTCTGACCCTATGTGCGGGGTTGAGAATCGAACCCAGGCGGGTGGCGTGAAAGGCATCGACTTATCCATCACGCTATACCCGTCGAAAATTAAAATTTCGTATTTTTACTTCGTTCGTGTAGTTTTTATCTAATATTAGATATTTATTTCAAAAATAAGTAAATCAAATCTTAACTAAAGTTGACTTCCTAAACGCAACCCTTCTATAGGACGAACAGTACTTAACCCTCAGGGTACGGACTATAAAAAAGTTACGTTCAGTACGGACAGGGTTAGCCTAACCCGGCGACTTTGATTGGGTGTATATCGAGCTGTACTTTGTCAATTTGAATAATTTTTTTTTATTTTGTGTGAAATTGTCTCAAAAATATAATAGAGTTGTCAGATTAATCATTTAACTGATTGAAAAAAAATTATAATGAAAAATGTGAACGGGTCTTGAATTTTTTTGTAAAAAACGTTTTTTTTCAAAATGCTGTAACTTTTTGAAAAAAAAAATATTAACATTGTATAACTCGCATTTGAAAGGTAAAAAGTAGTTCTTACAAATGTCCATAACGGTTTTTTGATTTATTCCAAAAACTATATTTTTTTTGAAAAATGAAAATACGCGTTTTTTCGAGTTAGCGAAAAAACGTTGTTTCGTTGATTTATGATGATAAAGGTTAAAATTAATTACTTTGAGCGTAAAAAAATTGTTTCTCAGATATTGTTGAGTAGTATCATATAAATAAATACCAAACATAATTGTTAAAGGCGTCGTCGGTGTCACTGTCATTCTCTGTAACGCTGTCCTCCTCGTTTTCCTTGTACAACTCCTCCAAAGCAGCAACGCTTCGAGTGATTCGACGCGTTGCCATGTTTTGTGTGTTCTTTAACAAAAAATTACAAGAAACAAAATTTAATGAGTTATAATTCACTACGAGCAGCAAAGATTTCGATATAAGACGTACGTTCAAGTGATTGAGATCTACTACAATACTTCGCTTACACCATGTACAACGCGTTATTTTGAGGTTAGAATCTACAAAATTAAGTAAAGAGTACGTATTCTTACTTACCTTTTTAGTCCTCAGCGGCAAACAGACGAAAATTAAAACTTAATTTTTTTGAAAATTTTGGATTTTGTAACGTTTGATACGGACTGGGTGTACCACACCCGAGCACAATGTTTATATGTGTCTAGCTCGGACACAAAGCGGAGACTGACTCTGCCGCTTGGGCCTCTAATAGTGTGTACCTATAAGTTTTTTCCCCCCCTGGTCCGGACCCCCCTCGCCGACTTCTCTTCGTATGGCGCTTCTTTCAAATTTCGCTCGGGTTACGGTAACCCAATCCGTACCCTGAGGGTTAAAATTGAGTATTTTGTTTGCAGCGTGTATACTAAGTAGTGAGCGAGCAAAGTGCAACAAGCGAACAAACAGAAACTTTTAAGTTTAACGATAGAATTAAACAATAACGGAAGAATACCGTAAGTAATCCACACACGTCGCCAAGAAATATTCAACACGTCTTCAAGGTATTTTGATCGGGATCGCTAAATATTTTCTTAAAACGGGAGGAAATGCGACAATCCATCTTTAAGATGTGTTGAAGAGGGATGGATTTTCTTCTGTTTTTAAGATAATTCAAAGTTTATTTGGGATCCTGATAAAGATAACTTTAAGACGCGTCGGTGCTCCTTGGGCATGTCTCCAACAAAAAGTACTCAAGTTTAGTGCAAATAAACACTAAAGTTTTTAAGTATTCCTGAAATTAGAGACAGTATGACAATTTTTTTCAGATTCTCCTTCGCTGCTGAGCGACAAGTCGTGTGGAAAAAAAGTACAGACAACTTTGAAAAATTTCGCTGTCTCTGACGGCAGTCGGCTTTTGATTTACAAGAATTGGACGACGTTGCCAATAGTGCAGAAGTCAAAGAAAAGTATTTACATGTTAATTATTATTTTTTGCTGTTTTTATGCTGAACTTTTTTTTTTATGTAACAGATTCTATCCAAAGCGCCGAAAGCGATCAGTCGTGTGGGACTTTTTCATGAAAATTAAAAGAAAAAATTGTTGTGTTGTTAAATGCCCAATAAAAGGGTGTTGCACAGAAATTCCTTGGAGTGGAAACACAACAAATCTTAAAAGTCATCTACAATATTATCATTCCGAACGCTTGCGGAAAGCTGAGTCACAGGATTTGAATATCACGGAATCCAGCACAAGCAGCAAGGAACATGACAAGGAATCAGAAAAGTAAAAATTGACTGCAAGTATTTGAGAAAAAATAATAGATAATTAAAATTATTTTATTGTAGACAAAAAGCGTTTTCAAAAAAACGTAACAACACACAACTTTCGATGAGAAAGTACATAAAAAGAAGTAAATTGGCGTATAACTCCAATTCTCAAAGGAAAATCGAGATAGACAAAGCTATTACTCAGTTCGTTATTAGAGATCTACAACCTTTATGTGTCGTCGATGACTACGGTTTCTCTCAATTAATTCATACACTCGATCCGCGATATGCTTTGCCGAGCAGACGGTTTCTTCGTGACGTTTTGCTGAAACAAGCTTACGAAAAAACAATGGAAAATATTGCAGAAATCATGATGTTGGCGAAGTGAGTCAATTATTCCTGTGATTGGAAAAATAATCATACCTAAGGTTTTTTGTTTAACATGTCATCCTCTTTTACAGATTTATTGCCATTACCTTTGACGGTTGGACTAGCCGTACAACTCAGAGCTACTTGACTGTAACAGCTCACTTTCTTTTCAATGGAGTGCTAAAAGTTGTAACTTTGGCTGTGATTCCTGAGCCTTCGCGATCAACAGCAGAAAATTTGAGAGATTTAATTGTAACAGTTATGAAAAAATTCCCGAAAATCACAGTAGTGTGTGGAGTCACTGATCGTGCCGCCAACATGGTTGCTGTGTGTCGCCTGCTACGGGTAAAATCGAAGAGAGAAGACTATAGCATGGATTTTAGAGGAGAAATTTCAGCCCACACTGTGATTGCAAAAACAAAGCATATCTCATCATTTTTTCACCATAGCTCTTTGGCTAATCGACTTCTTGAACAAGAGTTGGCGAAACGAAAGCAAAGCCAAACAAAATTAGTGCAATCTGTACCAACTCGTTGGAATTCGACATTGATGATGCTCCAAAGCATTGCCGAAATCACAGACGCAATTGCTGTAGTGTTGATAAAATGTGGAAAGACGAATCTTGTTCTCTCGCCAAACGAAGAAGAATTAATTCCGCAGATTATAACGATTCTGGAACCATTCGCTGATGCTACCCAAAAATTGAGTGGTGATTCATATGCAACAATTTCCTTGATAATTCCAACCACAAAGCAAATTATTACTGAGCTGGATGAGTTACTATGTCCAACACAAAATGAAAATATGAATGAAAAACAAGACTTTCAAGAAGAGGAGAGGTCGATGGGAAATCTTGAGAAGAAAAAAAAAACCTGCCAAGATCGAGCACGTTGATGCAATTCGCCTTCTTCAAAAACTTCGAGAGTCGACATTAAAGCGTATGATAGAGTATGAGCATCGTCCAGCTTCTGCGTAAATTGACTACAATCAATAAGAGAAATTATTTTCTATTTTTTTTTAAATTTTTATAAAGGGTGATTTTTTAAGAGCTTGAGAACTTTTTTAAACAATAAAACGCATAAAATTTGCAAAATCTCATCGGTTCTTTATTTTAAACGTTAGATTGGTACATGACATTTACTTTTTGAAGATAATTTCATTTAAATGTTGACCGCGGCTGCGTCTTAGGTGGTCCATTCGGAAAGTCCAATTTTGGGCAACTTTTTCGAGCATTTCGGCCGGAATAGCCCGAATTTCTTCGGAAATGTTGTCTTCCAAAGCTGGAATAGTTACTGGCTTATTTCTGTAGACTTTAGACTTGACGTAGCCCCACAAAAAATAGTCTAAAGGCGTCAAATCGCATGATCTTGGTGGCCAACTTACCGGTCCATTTCTTGAGATGAATTGTTCTCCGAAGTTTTCCCTCAAAATGGCCATAGAATCGCGAGCTGTGTGGCATGTAGCGCCATCTTGTTGAAACCACATGTCAACCAAGTTCAGTTCTTCCATTTTTGGCAACAAAAAGTTTGTTAGCATCGAACGATAGCGATCGCCATTCACTGTAACGTTGCGTCCAACAGCATCTTTGAAAAAATACGGTCCAATGATTCCACCAGCGTACAAACCACACCAAACAGTGCATTTTTCGGGATGCATGGGCAGTTCTTGAACGGCTTCTGGTTGCTCTTCACTCCAAATTCGGCAATTTTGCTTATTTACGTAGCCATTCAACCAGAAATGAGCCTCATCGCTGAACAAAATTTGTCGATAAAAAAGCGGATTTTCCGAATGGACCACCTAAGACGCAGCCGCGGTCAACATTTAAATGAAATTATCTTCAAAAAGTAAATGTCATGTACCAATCTAACGTTTAAAATAAAGAACCGATGAGATTTTGCAAATTTTATGCGTTTTATTGTTTAAAAAAGTTCTCAAGCTCTTAAAAAATCACCCTGTATAAATTGTAAAAATAATTCTTGCAGGATAGGCATCATATTGGATCCGCGGATCAAAGAATACGGTTTTTTACAAAAGACAAACTACAATACTGCTACTGAGAAACTTCGCCAGGAGCTCAAAGAAGAAATTAAAAATTTTCAATTTCTTTATACCGCTTTTCTTGATTTTTTAGGAAAATATTCTTTTATGAACAAAATTTTGACTCAGTCATCACAAAATGTAATGCACACCACGTCTCAGGCGATTGTGCATTTGAATAATTATTTACAAGAACCAGTTGCACCAGAGAAAACAGATATTTGCTCTTATTGGGAAAATTACACAGCATGCAAAGAGTTGAAATTTATTGCACAGCGTCATTTGATTATTCCAGCAACATCAGTTGCTTCTGAAAGAGTGAATTCAACAGCGGGAAACACCATAACGGATAGAAGGGCTCGCTTAAGTCCAAATTTAGCTGAAATGTTGGTATTCCTAAGAGGAAATTTTAAATTTTTGAAAATGTAATTTGTTCGGCTGGGAACCGAAAATTATTTTTGGCCTTCAAATATACTTTCTTGTTTTTTTTTTCAAATTTTATTTTCGAGGTTAAAAATATCGATATTTATCGATAATATCGATATCGCACTGTGAAACATCGATATTATCGATAACTGATTTTGTTCGATATTTCCCATCTCTAATGATGACAGTTTTTCATTGAACCTGTGGCTGTGTCCGGAACAGTAGGCATTGAAAATCACTTCCACTAGCTCACAAGACGAATTAGAGCATATTAAAGTATTTTGAGTTTAGCGTACCGTCAAATGAAATACGACTGATAAAGTCAAGTTTATTCTTTTATATTCAGTGAACTTATCGCCCAAAATGTCAAGTTCTGGAACCACCCCGCACTCTAACCGACTGTGTCAAAGGCTCACATCCATTTTAAAATTACTCCCACCTTCCTTTTTTACGGCTGCATCTTTTGCTGCAGAGAACGAACCAATTTCCAGTTCCCTCGATTCGGATCATCAAGTTCAATCAATTATTCAAATTCAAGCACCGTATGATAATCTTTCGGTCGGTCCCCCATGTGGAGCCAACATTGGCTCTGTTCAGCAATTTGACACCATGAGGTTGGTGAAAGTTTACTTTCTTATGTGTGCAACAGCAAAAAACTTCGGTCCCACACCCGTCAACCACATTCGGATACCGTTAGGTTTTTTACCGTCACTGCTAACCTCAATCGGATGAACACATTTTGACAGTTCAGTAGTACTGTTTGTAAACAGAGATTTCTTTGTTTGCCTGTGGATAAATTGAATGAAAGCATTTACGGCCCATATCGCCTAAATAGAGTTTTAAAACATTTGTTCACGAATGGATACGGTTTGTTTTTTAAATTTATTAAATAAAAGTGATTAGTTGCAAAGTGTAAAGATGATTGTTTGGAATTTGTTCTTCGATTTTTGTTTAAGCTTGTTTGCAAACAGTACCACTGAACTGTCATGGATGAATGCTTGTTCATTTGTGACGTCACGATAAAAAATCTAGTAGCAAGCTAGGACAGGACCTGACAATTGTTAATCCACTTTTAGGACCAATTTCGGACCAGCTCGTGATTGGTTGAAATTGACATTAGCAAGTACAAGTTGTTGAAACCAATATTACTGCAGGGTGGTAGAAAAAGTGTTGTCAGTATCGTCGGTAACAATGTAGCTTAATATTGGATATTTTATTTTTCGGGTCATCTTTTCAAAATTATTAATTTCAATAGGATTTAAGTTCAATTTGTTTTTAAGTCCTGTCAATGCGGAAAGTATACGAGTACATTTAACAATCACTGGACAAATATACATACACAATATGATACAAAGAGAAAACCTGAAATCACGAAGTGTGATATGGACAAGAATATTGATTATGTTGGTTGAGAATAGCACCGAATCTTTGGATACTTCTGTATGTTATTATTTTGCTCAAATAGAATATGTTGAATACCTACTTTAGTTAATAAAGCTGCAAAAATTAATTACCCAAAATTGAGTGTTTTAGAAAAATTTTATTAAGCTGTTTCAACTAAACGTTTTCTTCAAAACAAACATCTGATCAAAATGAATCCAGAGCTATATTTTTGACCGATATAACATTTGTCTAAGTGTTTTCAAATAATAAATAATTGCATGTTATAAGGGGAGAAAGTTTTCAGAATGAATAATTATCTCTACTGGCAACAGTGATCGCGAGGCATTTATTATTTACAGCAGGGAGCAACCGGAATAAGAAGAGAAATATTTTTCTGGAAAAAGAAGCCAGTTGTCTGGTCCTGTCCTAGGTAGCAAGTCGTTATGTTTAAAGAAATACGGCCTAACATTGACCCATCTAGTCAGTGTTGCTAATTTTTCGGATTATGTGGAATCCAAATTAGAGATGGGCAATCCGTTTGCGAGCGGCTCAAAAGAGTGAACTGTAGTACTTCATTAAGGAATGATAGTTCTTAATGCATTTCACTAGCAATAGAAATAATCGAATTTTTTGAAAGTATACAAATCAACTGGATGAGGAGTGTATCGAAAAGTAGTTAGCAACATTGATTATTGAATAAAAAAGCGAAAACAAAAACATATTTTGACATCAGTTTTCGATATATTGTAGAAAAATTACATTTTTATGCATTTCACTGATTATATTGAAGAAAATCCTAGTTTCCGTGCAACGCTCGCACTTTGGACTTGACATTCTTCATTAAATTCTGCACAGTTACTTTTGTGACTTTCCTGATGGCACCTGTCCAGTTTTGTTGAGCTCCTGCATGTTTTGGGACACTGTACCTTCCTTCCGAAAGTGCCGCTTAACAATTGCCCAATACCTTTCAATTGGCCGAAGATCTGGGCTGTTCGGTGGGTTGATGTACTTTTTTTGTTGCTTATTACCGTGGGATTACCAGTCTCTCGGCTTCATCTAAACTTTTTGAAATTATTTTAAGTGGTGCCATATTTAATCGAGCGAGGAATACGTTTTATTTGATCAACATGGATTTATACCAGGAAGATAATTTCAAATGAATCTGTTATCATTCACGTCTAATACCGGTTTCGTTTATTGATCAGAGCAACACGAGAGTATCCAAAACAACTTTTGATGAATTTTTTTTAGCAACCTGAGGTCGCTCTAGATCGGACTCAAATCGCGTAGTTTCGCTCTGAACATTCTCTCAGGTCGCATCACGCATCCATGCGAGTTTGTTTATTTTTTCATTTTTATATGAGTTGTTGTTTAGGGCGCGTACCACGTGTTCGTTTTACTCGGAGTCAGAGTCGCCCGCGTGTAGGTTCTAAAACGAAAACGGTATAAGTGTAACTCAAATGGATGTTGTCTACACGGATCTAAAAGCAGCATTTGACAAAACTGTCCACAAAATAATTCCTTGAAAATTATATCGTTTCGGATCCTCTGCGCAGCTTGTGCCCTGGTTAGAGACTCGTATCTGACTGGTAGGGTATTGCGAGTGAAGTTGGATAACTGCACATCATCTCAATTAACGAACAATTCAGGAGTTCCTCAAGGCAGTAATTTGGGACCATTACTTTTCGCACAGTTTTTCAACGATGTCTTATTTGCTTTGCAAAATTGATCTACGCAGACGATTTAAAATTGTACCTCGTAGTTCGTACCGTAGAGGATTGCCAGCGGTTACAATATCTGCTAGAATTGTTCGTTGATGTTGATGCCACAGAAACGCACTAATCGCACTATGCTTCTTTTCTTAAACGTATGACTTTCAAGGATCACATTGAAGGAATCCAGGCAAAGTGTAATAAATATATTAACTGTTTATATCCTCTTATAAACAGAAATTCTAAGCTCTGTCCAAAAAACAGATTATTCATTTATGAACAAATTTTCAGACCAGCCATGCTTTATGCAGTACCAATTTGGTCAAGTTGTTGTTCCACCAGGAAGAGAACGCTCCAAAGGATTCAGAATAAAATTCTAAAACATAATTTTGAAGCGTCCTCCCTGGTTTAGTACAAATGAGTTACACAGACTCACAAATATAGAACCATTAGATGTAATGTCACATAACATTGATTTCTTTCAATTAGAATTTCAACTAACTTATTTCAACATCCCGCTTGAAAATAAATCTATTTTCTTTTCTTTCATAATGTTTAATTTTATAAGATATGTTGACCAATTGTCATTTCCGGCATTTGTTTCGGTTCGGTTGAAGTTATTTTGAACGTTTTGCACCATAACATCGGTTAAGTACGGTCCTTCAAGTGACATTTTATAATGTACAGAACGAATAAAATCATTTGAAAACGATCAACATAACTTTTTCCAGCGTGTTGAAATCGTAACAGCTACCACGAGAATATCTCGATTCATATTCAGACCCATCCTCCGGTTTCCGAAGATAGAGTGCTTAGAGTAAAAATGTAAATTTCATGAGTAAATTTCTCTAGTTTTTAGATCAAGGGCCGGCTAGGATTCTAGGGCCAAATAAACTTGTATCAGATTTTCATAAAATCAAACTCAAATTAATAAGTCTGATAGTCTCATGAAAAATTCAGGCGAAAATTCCCATTAAAAATCACAGCCGTCATGAGTTTTCCTTTTTGATACTAAAGGGTGATTTTTTTCTGGTATCTTTTTGGCAGCATTGTTTTTGATAGACCACGCGTGAATCATGTCTTGTGTCATTGTCAAAATTGTTCAATTTTGTCTATAATTTAATCATGAATTGTTGTTTGGTCTACAATTTATCTCTTACCTTTTACCTTTCACCTTTTACCTTTTACCTTTTACCGTTTACCTTTTACCGTTTTACTTTTTACCGTTTTACCTTTTATCTTTTACCTTTTACCACATTTTGTCGGCAGTGTAAACAAACAAATTCCCAGCTCAAACAATCAGTTCAACATTTTTTACGAAACTTTGTATTCAAGATAAATTATGAAATCAAAAGCCTTAGGCTTAAAAGCCAAGCCAAGCCGTGCCAAAATACATTACTCGGATCAAATTGGATATCAAAACAAAGCTTCATTACCATTTCTCCGGATAAGTTTGATGGGAATACAGCGAGAAAATGGAATCCTCCTTCCTTCCTCATTATCGCAGACATTTTTTATTTCACTTACGAACATCAAACGAATGCTTCTCGAGTGAGTCGAATTCATTGTTTCATCCTTCTAGCGGGTGGCAAATTTATGCAAATCGGACAAATGCAATCACATACACATCCTTAAGACCTTATCGTCTTATCGTCGTGGCACCTCAGCCGTGTCTTCCCAATTGATCCGGGTTGGTTTGGTTGGTAAAGTTTATTTTTGCTGGAATCAAACGAACGCGGAGACTCGTGGAATATTTTTTTCGTTTAACAATTCAAACATTCCTACATAGGACATGAATCGCCTCCACCGTCACTGTCAATCACGACGGAGCGTCGGTAATTCCTCGTGAGCAGGGTCAGTCCCAGCTGATAACTGCCTGCCTGTCTGTCTGTCTGTCTGTTTGTCTGTCCGCCCAAACGTCCGATAGACTCGCTCCGAAGCTAGACAATATTTGAAGACCCTTTGGGACCGACTAAAAACGGTCGATCAAACCTCGGAAGTGGATTCAACGAGTCACTGACTGACTGACTGACTGACTGCCGACTGTTTTTGATGTCGTAATCCTTCGCAGTTAAGGCTGGCAGTTTACCTTCATTAATATTTTTGTTTTTGATGGATTGTGAAAGACGAATGGGATCCGACTTGACGTTGGCCGATTGACGGTCGGCAGTGCTGTTGACTCTCCGATCGTAGCAGGCTTCGAGTCATGGTCTCCTAGTGGCGGTAAATTTCGGAAGCTCGAATCTGTGTCCTTTCGGAATTTCTATTCAGAACCGGCTAGGATTCGGAAGAAAGCTTTTGAAACTGTACAATAATGAGTGGACTTTATCTGATTTTTTATCCGATTTCATTTGCGAACGAAGCCATTTCATAAATTGGGTTGCATGCAACATCCAACCTTCTTAGAATTTCGGATAACCCGCACGTTAACAAACAGTCTGTCTGCCTTTCAAAATTGACCTTTGTGTTACCACTTGAAAAAGGGAAAGAGAGAGAGCGGTAGAGAGCAAGTCGATTTGACAAAGGGCAACAGTTATTTTGCCAATATAACGGGCTGATGTTCTCCGGGAGGATGCCACCACTTCAGACGGCCCGGACTGGGTTCCGATGGAAACGGGCTTCATCCAAGTGCAATCGAATCACAAACTTCACCGACCTCTGTTGGAATCTACTCCCGGGGTTGTTTTACATAACTGAATTTATTAGTTCCTTCACATGGCACTGCGAAGTAGAGTATCGCTCGTCGTCAATAATGAGAAGTATCAACTGTTTAAAATGGATAAATCTTTTTTTTTACTTAAAAATAATACAACAGAAATGTATTTTCGGATGCAATTCAGATACAGTCGTTTGACAACTGGCTTCTTATTCTTCCTTGCGAATCATCCTTCTCGTCATTTTCGCCCTGTGAAATAAATACCAACGATTCGGCTACAGTGTAGCCATATTTACAGAGTCTTTAATATCTTTATGCTAAGAAAGAAGTATTTATTAAATTTAAATTTTTAGTCTCGGTTTTTGATTTGAAACAAACATGAAAAATGAAAAGAAATTATATATTGATGCTTAAAAACAATTAATTTAGCTTTGATGACAAAACACGAAATATCTCATGTTGAACTCAAAATCGATTCCATTGTTGACGTATTACTGGATCTTTCGGAAACCAGAAAAACTCAAGTTTGGATATAAATGCTCAGTGCGACCACAGTGTGGAACACATCAGTTCATTCTTCTCGTAAAACTAAACACACTTTCGAGTTTACACTAATTTAACAAATCTTTTTTATGTTACACTTTAATTCTCTAAAAATAAAAACGGCTTGATGCTGATTTTAATTACACAGTGCTGCCACTATAAACATTTATTACAAATGAGATTAAAAAAAAGTTAAACATTTTCTGAAAATTTTCATTTTCTTTGGTGAGCTGAAATTATACATTGTATTAAACTTGTTTTCTGATTTTCTTCATACTTGGCATCATTGCTCGCGTACCCTGCAAAAGTTTTTTCTTTTCACAATCCGCCCATTGTAGCAACATCAGAATTAGCCAATCAGAAACTGGTCCATTTTGGAACAAAAGCAGCCTCCCCCCCAGTTGTCAGGTCTTGTCTTAGCAATGACCCAGTACAGAGAAAAAAATACATTGACCGAGACCTGCATGACAGCTGTGGCATCAGTGATGCCAGATGGCTTCGAAATCAGCTCCGTTGATTTTCACGTTTTTGTAAACAATCGTCCAAATTACAGACGTTTAAAATTGCATTGAATTTTTCACTTTCAACGGGTACTGGTCGTGTTTCTTAAATTTTTTTTCGGGTTCGGGTCGGGTTACCTGTTGCTTACCCAACCAACTGTAACATATCTGTCAAAGACGACCAAATTTTTCTTATAGTTCATTTTTAGAGTTGAAATCGATGTTTCAAATAAAACACGTGGTTTCATGTCATTGTGCAATTGTACTGCTTATAAAAAATTTGTCAATGTAACGGGTAATTTAAAAACCTCTTTCTGGCACGTGGTCTCGAAGTTCCGGGGTTGAATGACAGTTTCGCTAACTTTGCGACATTTTGTCGCTACTATCTTGTTGCATCGCCACCAAACCAGTAAAAATTACAATTAGGCTTTCTGACAGCTCACTTACAATCACAAATGCAAAGAAGATTGATTTGTTATTATCAGGAAACAGCAGCATTAAACACGATTCAGACGATTAATCAACTTCGATCGACGTCAAGATTAATTTAATAATTTTTTTAGACGGATATCACTCAAGTATCGGACAACAAAATTTTTCGTCAACTTAACGTTGTGTTTCTTCATATCAATTGCTTATAATTAATGTTGTTATTCCGTAACCGTTCCATGTCGGTTATACTCGCCTGATGCTACGTGTGAATCGCTTTTACATATTATTTTGTGTTAATCAGGAAATATATATGCCTCCCATTTTTCATTAAGATCGCCATTCATTTTTCACCGGGCCTAAAAACCTCAATTCTCGGTTGATTTTTCATTAGGGCGTATAAGCAAGTTGAAAATCGATAAGTAGTTAGCAACATTCAAACAGTTGTTACTCTGAAATGGCTTAATTTTTTACAGCGTGTTTTGCGGTGACATGTTTGTTTACATGTCAATAACAGCTGCGCAATCGATTGGTTTCGGTACGGTTTATCGTTTCAATGATGAGTCGAATTGATCCGGAAACGCGAAAAAAAATTCTGCACACTTGGTGCTCAGAAAGTGGTGTCACGTACAACGAAATTGCAAAACGGGTGAAAGTGCACCACACCAGTGTCAAAAATATTATCTAGCAGTTCGGTAAGACCCTTTCCATGAAGGATTTGCCCCGATCCGGTAGGAAAACGGGTCCCAGCCAGCCCGGCCGGGACTTAAAAGTGGTTGAGTACATCAGGAAAAACCCATCGGCGTCGACGCGGGATTTGGCCAAGCAGTTCAACACCAGCATCGGGATGATTCAACGGATCAAAGTTCGGAACTCCCTGAAAACGTAAAAGAAACAGAAGGTGCCGAAAAACGTCCCTGGTACAGCAAGTTCAGGCCAAAACAAGAGCGCGAAAACTGTATAACCGGATTCTACAGAATAAAGACGGATGCATCCTGATCGACGACGAAACCTACGCCAAGGAAGACTCTCGAGCGCTGCCCGGACCGCAATATTACACGAAATCGGTGTACCAGGACCTGGACGACGCTGACACCACGGTGGCGATGGAAAAGTTTGGGCAGAAGGTCTGGCAAGCAATTTGTACCTGTAGTTTGCGGTCGTCGATTTTCTTCACGAAGGGCACAATTAACGCCAAGGTGTACGAGGAAGAATGTTTTAAGAAGAGAGTGCTGCCACTGTACAGAAAGCATAAGGCTCCTCCTCTCTTCTGGTCGGTTTTGGCTTCAGCCCATTACGCCAACAGCGTTCTACAGTGGTTGTCAAAAAATAATATACAATTTGTGAAAAAGGACATCAACCCACCGAACTGCCCAGATCTTCGGCCAATTGAAAGGTATTGGGCAATTGTTAAGCGGCACTTTCGGAAGGAAGGTACAGTGTCCCAAAACATGCAGGAGTTAAAAAAAACTGGACCAGGAAAGTCACAAAAGTAACTGTGCAGAATTTAATGTAGAATGTCAAGTCCAAAGTGCGAGCGTTGCACAGAAACTAGGATTTTCTTCAATATAATCAGTGAAATGCATAAAAATGTAATTTTTCTACAATATATCGAAAACTGATGTCAAAATATGCTTTTTCACTTTTTTATTCAATAATCAATGTAGCTAACTATTTTTCGATACACTCCTTATTCAGTTGATTAGTATACTTCCAAAAAATTCGATTATTTCTATTGCTAGTGAAATGCATTAAGAACTATCATTCCTTAATGAAGTACTACAGTTCACTCTTTTGAGCCGCTCGCAAACGGATTTCCCATCTCTAATTTAAATTCCATATAATCCGATAAACTAGCAACACTGACTAGATGGGTCAATGTTTGGCCGTATTTCTTTAAACTTAACGACTTGTTACTAGATTTTTTATCGTGAACTCACAAATGAACAAGCATTCATCCATGACAGTTCAGTGGTACTGTTTACAAACAAGCTTAAACAAAAATCGAAGAACACATTTCAAACAATCATCTTTACATTTTGCAATTAATCACTTTTATTTAATAAATATCAAAAACAAACCGTATTCAATCGTGAACAAATGTTTTAAAACTTTATTTAGGTGATACAGACCGTAAATGGTCTGATCCAATTTATCAATAAACAAACAAAAGAAATTTCTGTTTACAAACAAGACTGCTGAACTGTCAACATGTGTTCATCCGATTGAGGTTAGCAGTGACGATAAAAAACCAAATACGTCACCATAACACTGTTGAATGTGTGTGTTTCTTCGGCTATGCACCGAGATGCCAGATATTTTCATAGAAAATATGTATCTGCTCTATCTGTTTTCACTAATAAAATGAATCAAATTCAAATTCAAATCAAATTCAAATTGGTTTTAAATTTTAATATAAATGTTTATCAGTGTTCATCATCAAACATTTGCACAAAAGATTTCCATTTTAACATGTGATTTGTCCGTTGATTGATAAACTTTTAAACAAGTACTGTAATCAAATATTAATAGATACTCAGAGAGAAAAGTCTAACGTTTTACTTCTCACTTTTTATGAACCTTTACAAATCTGTATTAAATTTAGAAAATCTGCAATCTGATTTAACGAACGCGAACGCAAAAAACTATACAATACAGATAAATCTGTATGAATGGCATCTCTGATTCTGCATTTTGTTTTTCAAATTAACTGCAGAGTAAAATTTTAAATTTGAAACGAAAGGTAATAAAGACGATCCAAACAATTTTAAACTTCGAAATGATTCCGAACTGTTTTTTTTTAAATATCGTGTGTAGTGTCATAGTTGGCATTAGGCCCTTTTTAACGAAAATTCTGACATTTTGAGCCTGAATATAGTGCAATATTTTGGTTTTGATTGCTGTCGCCATTGTTAATTTATGGGATGAATAAAGGACCAACGATAGGATGAATACAAAACCTTTGAGATGAAATTAGAAGCACGGTAGTGATCATATCAGAAGTGTTTCTAGATGATTTTTTTAATTATTATATTTATTTCCAAGGAATGGGAAATGAGATGAAATAGGGAGCCCTTACCCTACTCGCCGGAGAGTTTTGAAGTGCTCTGAGTTAATGTAGAACATACAACATCTGGATATATCACGGAACGACCGAAATTAGCTTTGCGCCTAATTCGTATTACTGTTTTTGAATTAGTTGATTTTAACATCAAAACTGCCAAAATAACTAATAAATTGGTTAATATTCAGAATTTAATTTGCTGAAAAAAGTTCTTGTTTTTAGCGAATATATTTAGATGGCAAAAATCCTGGACACAAACCAGCAACATTTCAATCCCACACGAAATTCTCGTTGTCACCTAATTTTGTTGTTAAAATCAAATAGTTTGGCTGTTATCATCACTGCAGAAAGACAGCACAAAGAAAACAAGAATGCAATTGGTTTTATTAACAAGTTTATTAGTCAAAAACTCATGAGAAGTGTCAAAGCAACACAATTCGTTGAAAAACAAAACAGGATAGTCTTGTTGAAATTGTTTTGATATATTTTATATATAGATTTCGAAATTTCTAATTGACCGATATGTAAAACTGCTGTAAAGTTGCTTGTTTTAAGTTTATTTATGGAGTGCTTTCAGCTATCAGTGAATTATTAAAAGATTAACTAACAATCATTTCTGTGACCAGTGCAGAAAGTAGATGTTTATTGCATATTCTATGCGTGCTTTGCCATTCTGACTTCTATCTCTGAACTTTTTGTATGAGACGACATCTGAATGCTTTGGTTTCCGCTTAGTACATGTAAATAAACGAAAATATACTCGTTTAGTCGCTCAATAATCAGAAAAGAAAGTAAACAAATTGAAACTGACACTTCCCTGTACGGTCATTTGGAAAATTTACCGTGATGTTACAAGCAGCATCTACAACAATAGAGTAGGACACATGAATCAAAGAGCTACTATCCGAAATGGTAAGACATTTTCATTGGCCATTCATTACATTCCGTGCCAAACCAAAGCAGATCGTTTGTAATTACGCTTCGTGATTGTAAGTGAGAGTTTACAATGAACAAATAAAATGTTGCTTTGAAGAAGCAAATCATTTTTACAGTGCATAAGAATTCAACAAATTAGATAAAATGAGTTATAATCAGGACTGTACCCATATGTATTGTTTCTTTTGTTTAGAGGCCTTTTACAAACTTAGGAAAGCAGCTATTAGTTTATAGTGCAAAATCAATTATTCACATTATAAACAGAAAGAAATTTATTAAACTCAAGAAAGTTTATTGATCAAATCAACTGACAATTCCAATTAAAATAAATTAATTAATTGGACTCGTTTTGGCTGTAGCTAAAATTAACAGTTCGTATTAGTTGGAATCAGTATATATTTTACTTAACTCAAGAAGGTTTATTGTTATTATTAACTGTCAATTTTCATTGAAATTAACAACAATATCACTTAATTCAACAACATTTTTTACTGAAATCAACAATAATTATTCATTTTATATATTTGAATAAAAAAAACAATAATTATTTGTTAAAATCAGCCATAGTTTTGCTGATTTTGTTAATAATATTAGTTGAATGAAAGTGGAGCGTGTCTTTGCTAAGAAATGACAGCATGTAAATGTTGCAAAATCAACTGACAAGTTAGCAAATTCAACCAACTTTTTAGCATTATTAAGGGGTTCAAAAATAACATATCTGAATTAGCAAATTTCAGAATTTTTGAGTTGTCATAAAAAATAACTAACTAAAATCAGCAAATCAACTAATTTTTTCGCCAAAAAGCTGATTCGGTCTTTGCGTGTAAGAAATTGTACGTGCTGCGAGTCCGTTTGATGCCAGGATGGTTGAAGTCGCCTAAAGCTATAATCCAATCGAAGAAACAAGTTCTGTTATAGATGATATTGAACTGACGAATTATATCCTTATCATTTACACGATCCGGAGGAATGTAAACGTGATTAATCCACCTAGCAGTGAGATGATACCTTTTTTTTTATCAATCCGCATGTATTTTTTGCATGAATATTCTTCGGTGTTTAAGTTTTCATGACATTATTTTAATGACCGTCGTTTTAAGCGACAATTTGAGATTTTAATCACTCATTACTCTGTAGTGTCGAAACTGCAAATAGGATCGAATTTAAATCTAGAAGTGTGATAATCGATTAAACATGCCATGATATGTAAGTTCCACTTTAGAGCTTACGGTAATTTAAGGTACTTCCAGAGCCGGTATCCAGGAACCAGCATAACCCAAACCGATTCGTATGGCCATATGACGAATAAATTACAACAGTTTTGAGTCCAACTTCGAAGCATAATTGGATAAAATTAATTAATTTTTGTATGTATGTATGAAACTAATTATTTTGTATATAAGTTTATTTTAATTTGAATTTTTGTTTCTGAAATTTGATTAGGCTTTTTTTGAGAAAACGATTGAGCTTTGAGAAACGATTTTATACTGGAACCGGAATTCTAAAATCGGTATGGCCGAAGTCAGATAAATTCACCTGAATAGCTGTATAGTTTACATTTGTTTCAAAATATTTGAAAATCAGTGAAGACATCTTTGAGAAATCATAACACGAATTAAATTTTTCGGTGCCTTCTGAATCGACAACTGAATACCACTAAAACTGGAAAAAGTTAATATTTTTTATCGACTATCCAAATCTGCTAACCCGATAAACCTGATTAATTTATGTGGAATAGACATTTTCATACCAATCACCCTGTATCTCCAAAACCGGAAGTTGGATCTGACTGAAGAGCAAGATGTTTTATAGAATCTTGCAACTTTTCATTTGAATCTTAGATCGGTTCAGCCATCTACGAGAAGAATGAGTTACACAATTTTGATTTCGTTTCATATATCATCCTGTAGTTCCGGAACCAGAGGTCGGAACCAAACCTAATTCAGGAACTTTGTTTGGGAGCATACGACTTTTCGTATGAATATGAATTTGTAGAAAAGAAATTTTCAGAGAAAATTGAGTGAAATTATTTGTCACACACGCATTTGCTGATCTCGACGAACTGATTCGAATGGTATATGGATGTTATGTTCTTCCAGCATTTATTGCTGTAAGTAGTTCAAAACAATATAATTAAAAAAAAATCTGCCATCATCTGGTTTATATATGTCATATTCGAACGATTATGTTGCCAAAAACGAGCCGTGCTAAAATCGGTCCGAGGCTAAATGTCATGAAAAAGGATGCTGTACACAGTCTTTTTGGTACTTAGAAACAATTGAATGTAACAGAATAAATAATCGTGTTTTCCGTTGCTCCCAAGCATTGCTTTGTCATACAGCGCTCAAAACTCCTACTGCTGGAATAGGGGGAAAAGTCGTTTACACAATAATTTCGATATCTCCGTTAAAAATGGACGGATTTTAACAATCTATGGCTTGTTGAATAGGTATTATCGTGCGGAATCTAAGTCTGAAAATATATTCTGTTTTCAAGGTCAATTGTGACAGATACTGTCAAAAAACTGAAAATTTTGACATAAAACCTCGAATAACTTAAAAAGTAAACCTCCGATCTCAAAACCATTCAATAGCGTTTTGGGTGACGGGGAGACCTTTCATTTGCGACTAGTTTGATCAAAATCGGTCCAGCCATCTCTGAGATCTCGACCTCTTAGTTGACAACACACATACAGACACACACACATACACACACACAGACATTTGCTCAGTTCGTCGAGCTGAATCGATTGGTATATGTCATTCGGCCCTCCGGGCCTCGGAAAAATTTTCGAAAGTTTGAGCGAATTCTATACCTATTTTTTATATATATAAAAAAAGGTAAAAAGCCTTCTTAGTCCACTTAGTGGAATTTTCATATATCTTGAAAAATCACCATAGGGGGGAGTACATGAAATTTTCGAAATCGAAAAAAAATTTTTGATGCCAAAAGGCTTAGAATTGCATGAAACGTCGAGATTTAGTGTCATCTCGAAAAATTTTTTTTTTGAAAAAATCGACTTTTTGGGACTTAGAAAATATATGAAAATTTTTCTAAGTCCCTGAAAGTTGATTTTTTCAAAAAAAAATTTTTTTTAGATGACACTAAATTTCGATGTTTTATGCAGTTTTAAGAGTTTTGGCATCAAAAAAAATTTTCGATTTTGGAAATTTCATGTATTCCCCCCTATGGTGCTTTTTCAAGATCGAAAATTGTCAAACCTTTACCACCGGGCAGCACCCCTTAAGCATGTCCGATTTAGGTCAAATTTTGCATGAAGGCTTTTTTCGAGGTGCCTAAACTTTTGAGCACTAGAACTTTACGAAAATAGAGTTGATCCCAAAATTTTGGCACCCTTATATATATAAGAGCGGTAAAAATCAACGTGTTTTGTCGGTTACGTCACTTATGCCATCATATATCTGGAAACAAAAGTCACAACCATTTGATCTTCGAACTTGATCAACGGCCTGACAGTAGCTTTCAAACGAGCCCAAGTTTGTTAAAATCGGATCAGCCATCTCTGAGAAAATTGAGCGCGTTCAAATATCTTCGAAAAGTGCGCACACACACACACACACACACACACACACACACACACACACACACATTTTCCGATCTCGACGAACTGAGTCGAATGGTATATAACACTATGGGTCTCCGAGGCTCCGTTCGAAAGTCGGTTTTTCCAGCAATTCTAATACCTTTCTATAGAGAAAGGCAAAAATGATTGTTTAGAAAAACAACAATCAATCAAAATCAGAAAAATAACCAATAACAGATCGGATGAAAAGTTCGTATCGTTTCTATGAGAGGGCGCCACTAGAATTAAATCCATACCATTTTCAGTTAGTACCAACCTTCAAAAGATACGTGTATAAATTTGACAGCTGTCTGATTATTAGTTTGTGAGATATTGCATTTTGAGTGAAGCTACTTTTGTTATTGTGAAAAAGAATGGAAAAAAGGAATTTCGTGTGTTGATGAAACACTACTTTTTGATGAAAAAAAAGTGCCGCCGATACCAAAAAATGGCTTGATGAGTGTTATCCAGACTCTGCACCGGGCGAAGCAACAATTCGTAAGTGGTTTGCAAAATTTCGTACTGGTCATATGAGCACCGAAGACGATGAACGCAGTGGACGTCCAAAAGAGGCTGTTACCGATGAAAACGTGAAAAAAATCCACAAAATGATTTTCAATGACCGTAAAGTGAAGTTGATCGAGATAGCTGACACCCTAAAGATATCAAAGGAACGTGTTGGACATATTATTCACGAATATTTGGATATGAGAAAGCTTTGTGCAAAATGGGTGCCGCGTGAGCTCACAATCACAATGTCACAAGTCGATGAAAACCATGCTGAAATTGAACGAAATGGGCTTCGAATTGCTCCCTCATCCACCGTATTCTCCAGATTTGGCCCCCAGTGACTTTTTCCTGTTCTCAGACCTCAAGAGAATGCTCGTTGGTAAAAAATTTAAAAGCAATGAAGAGGTAATCGCTGAAACTGAGGCCTATTTTGAGGCAAAGAACAAATCGTACTACAAAAATGGTATCGAAAAGTTGGAAGATAGCTATAATCGCTGTATCGCCTCTGATGGCAATTATGTTGAATAATAAAAACGAGTTTTGGCAAAAAAATGTGTGTTTCTATTGAACGTTACGAACTTTTTCAGCCGAACTGTTATTGTAGTTGTTTCGCGATCGCGAACATTACAGGGCGAGAGTTCTAAGAATAAAAATCAAAATGTGGTGCTTCGATTGAAAATATCAACTGTCAAATATGTAACTGTCCAAATTTTTCCTTGGCATTAATTATTAAAATATTTAACTTTCTCTGGCAAAGCCTGCCTGAATAGACTTTAAAACGGTTCTAAAATTTATATTCCACCAGTCATTTTTGGTCCATCATCTTCCTTTATGGTAGTCTGTGGTGTAGATTAAAATGTACGAACGAAACGGAAATGGTATTAACTGAAAACAAGCCCGTAAACACGTGCAATAAACGAGTTAATAATGGAGAACCCGGGAGGACGGGGGATGTAAACTTCACGGAGTCGTTTCGATTTACACCTCGAAAGCAGGTCGTGCGTGGGATTCTCCCGAAATCATCTAACGCAAACAACCTGGGAGCAGGAGCAACATCAACAAATTATTTAACTACTTCCGCACTTCACGGCTGGCTTCCAGGCTTTTTCCCGTGACAATGTCTAAATTACACTTCCCCTTCATTAAAAAAATAAAACGCCTCTTCCAGCGACCAAGACGAAGCAAATTTTATGTGTGTGTGTGTGTGTGTGTGTCAGTAGGTACAACGAGTCTCGGTGAAAGCCATTACAAAGATAACGAATTTTGAAGAAGAATGAAGTGAGTCCTAAAACAACAAACAAAAAATAAAATAAAAAGATAAGTCCTCAAACGATCTTCTATTTTCATAAACAGAGAATAAAATCCAAAAACAAACATGGCTTCAGGGACAGGGGGTAGGGGGGGGGGGGGGGGGAAGCAACCGACAAAGTGGCATATTTTACGAGCATCGGTAAATAGCAATTTCCAGCAGCTCAAAACCCGATGAAACAGCAATTTATCCGATCCGATCCCAAGCAAGCACAAACACACACACACACACACACGAGTGGAAGTTTATATCCCGCTTCTGATCGATAAAGTTGCAATTCCGGTGCCGGCAGACATTTCCCAGACATCGGACCAGCAAATTCCCTAGATCGTAAACGAACACCGAAGTTTTTTTTTGTCGTTTTTGCCGCCATCGTACTTTTCGTGTGTGTTTACTGACACAATGTTTCAATTTCCACTTCGATTCTGAGTTCTCTGTGAAACTGCAGCAGCAGATTACAGCTCACTTTACAATCGCAATAAAAGTCTTACGGCTCCATTTGCACTGCCACTCACCGGTTGGGACTGGGACTGACTGGGAAGGAGGGTGTCGAAGCCGGAGAGGATCTCCAAATTTGTCAGTACCCCGGAACCCACACCCACACCTTTCTGACCAATGGCCCGAGAGAGAGAGAGAGAGAGAGAGAGAGAGAGAGAGAAGATAGTGACCCGAGTGATGATGAGCAAATTGATCTACATTTACAGTGTTGCTGATGTTCGTTCAGAGTCCGTAATGCGAACCCATTAACAACCTTCATCTTCCAACCCGGTTTGGTTTGAACCTTTTTATACAAATTTTTTTCTTTTTCGTTTGACTTTTTCCTAGCCTTTCCCAGGGATAGATCTTTTCCTGCTGGGGGAAAACACACAAATCTGACAAATTGCTACCATATAGCTTCCAGAATGGGAACCAGTAGTCTTGCGAATGGTCCATTTTCGGAAGTTCGTCTGTGGTTCTTCGGTGTGTGTGTGTGTGTGTGTGTGTTTGTGCGGAAAAGCAATGCTCATATCACTAATCGTAAAATTTTACCACCTCTCGAATGGTTGGTTGGTTGGTTGGCTGGCTGACGTCGTCGGAGTCGTCTGCTACCGTGGTATTACCCGGGATCGAGGTAGCGAGGTAGCGCGCTTCAATGGCAATCGTAAACCATGCTGCTTCCGCTGGTATACGCACACACACACACACAAACATATCCCATCAAGGATTCTCGAGGCTTTCACGCATCGCTGACTCGGGATTGGGGATGAGGGGGATGGGAAGGCTAAGCTAAGCGACCGGGGGGATTTTTACTTCGGTTGTTAAGTTCATTGTTCAATGCTCTGAAGTCCCGTTCGTGTAATTTTCACACAGTGAACTGAGAACGAACCACCTCGAGAATGCAAATAGTTTGCAGGCAAAAGCTTTTACGGCCTTTGGCTCAAATTCATATAAAATACTGCTACATTTTGAGGCTGCCGTAAAGATAAAACTGTCGCTGGCAAAGTTCCGCGTGCTTCGCTGCTTCGAGATGCTGCAGCGATATATTTTGTGGGAATTGTGCGGAATGGAAAAGCAGTGACCAGGAAAAGAAAATTGGATCCCGGTTAGCGACCTGGTGGTGGTGGTGAAGTTGCCCGACTCCATCGAGCCGGTTTTGTTCGAATTTAAATTAAAGTTTACCCAACCTTGAGGAATGAATGATTGCAATTGTAACACATGGACTAAAAAGTCCCGGGCCTAACACATAGATGGCGCTAGTTTTATTGCAGTCAGCTTTTTCTCAGTTAATACTAATCTTTAATAGACAGCTGTTAAAATTTCATGATATTCTATTCATTAGTTTGTAACAGATCGGCTGAAAAGTTCGTATCGTTTCTATGAGAGGGCGCCACTAGAATTAAATCCATACCATTTTCAGTTAGTACCAACCTTCAAAAGATACGTGTATAAATATGACAGCTGTCTGATTGTTAGTTTGTGAGATATTGCATTTTGAGTGAAGCTACTTTTGTTATTGTGAAAAAAATGGAAAAAAAGGAATTTCGCGTGTTGATGAAACACTACTTTTTGACGAAAAAAAAGTGCCGCCGATACCAAAAACCTGTCTTAATCCACCTAGTGGTGTAATGATGCCTTTCTCATGTACATATAATATTGTGGTATTCTATTCAAAAATTTTCTCTTCGATTTTTGAAAGAAACCAAGTGATTGTTTATGCATAACATACAGAATAAAACGTGATTAATCCACCTAGCAGTGAGATGATACCTTTTTTTATCAGTCCGCATGTGTTTTTTTGCATGGTAATTCTTAGGTGTTTTAGTTCTCATGACATTATTTTAATTATCGTCGTTTTAAACGGCAAATTGAGATTTTAATCACTCATTACCCTGTAATGCCGAAACTGCAAAACATATCGAATTTCAATCTTAGCGTGCGACAATCGATTGAACATTCCATGAGATGTCGAAGTAAGTTCCACTTTAGAGTTTTTCGTCATTATTTATGGTACTTCCAGAGCCGGTATTCAGGAATAAGCATAGCCCAAAATGATTCGAATGGCCATAAATTATTACGCCAAACAATTTACATTGTTTGGGAGTATACGACTTTTCATATGAATCTGAGTTTGTAGAAAACGGTTTAACCATCTCCGAGAAAATTGAGTAAAATTATTTGTCACACACGCATTTGCTGATCCCGACGAACTGAGTCGTATGGTATATGGAAGTCATGTTCTTCCAGCATTTATTGCTGTAAATAGTTTAAATCAATATAATTATGGAATTACTTTCAACTCGATAATGCTGGTATCATCTGGTATGTATGCCATATTCGAAAGATTATGTTGCCAAAAATGAACCGTGCTAAAATTGGTCCGAGGCAAATTGTCATAAAAAAGGATGCTGTACACAGTCTTTTTGGTACTTGGAAACAATTATATGTAACAGTATAAAAAATCGTGTTTCATGTTGCTCCCAAGCATTGCTTTTTCATACAGCGCTCAAAATTCCTTCTACTGGAATAAGGCTTACACAAAAATATCGATATCTCCGTTAAAAATGGACGGATTTTAACAATCTATGACTTGTTGGATAGGTATTACCGAGCGGAATCTAAGTCTGGAAACATATTCTGTTTTCAAGGTCAAATGTGACAGATACTGTCAAAAAACTGAAAATTTTGACATAAAACTTCGTATAACTCAAAAAGTAAACATCCGATCTCAAAACCATTCAATAGCGTTATGGGTGACGGGGAGACCTTTCATTTGCGACTAGTTTGATCAAAATCGGTCCAGCCATCTCTGAGATCTCGACCTCTTAGTTGACAACACACATACACACACACAGACATTTGCTCAGTTCGTCGAGCTGAATCGATTGGTATATGACATTCGGCCCTCCGGGCCTCGGAAAATTTTTCGAAAGTTTGAGCGAATTCTATACCTATTTTTTATATATATAAAAACAGGTAAAACAGTGCTTTGATTGCGTAAGCCATCCTTAAGAGGACGAAATGGGTTCACTATTATATGCACTTCCGGCACCGGAACCCGTGAACCGGTATAGTCAAAGTCGGTTCGTACGGCCACCAACTAACATGACACACAAACTCTTCTAATACGCACTCTATAACTCCGGATTCAGAAGTCGGATCCGGATGAAATTCAGGAATTCCGTATGGGACCAGAAGACCTTTCATTTGCATATTAGTTTGTGGAAATTGGTCAAACCATCGCTGAAAAAAGTGAGTGAGATCCATTTTGGTATATATGACCACTATTTCCGGTACTTCCGGAACCGGATACCGGGAACCAGGATAGCCGGAATCGGTTTGTTTAGTTGCCTAATGATAATGACTATCGATTTGTGTAGTTTTGAGACCATTTCAGAAAATTTTTCACGTTTTTTGCTTCGCCGGTTTAAGTGATGGTGTACAATATTGAACACACTTTACCCTATAATTCCGGAACCGGAAGTCGGATCCGGATGAAATTCAGGAATTCCGTATGGGACCACGAGACTTTTCATTTGAATCCTAGTTTGTCAAAATCGGTTCAGCCATCTCCGAGAAAACCTAGTGAGATTATTTGACACACACACACACACACACACACACACACACACACACACACACACAGACATTGCTTAGCTCGATGAACTGAGTCGAATGGTATATGACACTTGGCCCTCCAGGCCAATTTTCACTAGTCGGTTTTTCAAGTGATTGCATAACCTTTCTATATGAGAAAGGCAAAAATGGCTTGATGAGTGTTATCCAGACTCTGCACCGGGCGAAGCAACAATTCGTAAGTGGTTTGCAAAATTTCGTACTGGTCATATGAGCACCGAAGACGATGAACGCAGTGGACGTCCAAAAGAGGCTGTTACCGATGAAAACGTGAAAAAAATCCACAAAATGATTTTCAATGACCGTAAAGTGAAGTTGATCGAGATAGCTGACACCCTAAAAATATCAAAGGAACGTGTTGGACATATTATTCACGAATATTTGGATATGAGAAAGCTTTGTGCAAAATGGGTGCCGCGTGAGCTCACAATCGATCAAAAACAACAACGAATTGATGATTTCGTTGAATTTTCGTCGATATATAACAATGGACGAAACATGGCTCCATCACTTCACTCCGGAGTCCAATCGACAGTCAGCTGAGTGAACTGCACGCGATGAACCGAACCTAAAGCGTGGAAAGACTCAACAATCGGCCGGTAAGGTTATGGCGTCTGTATTTTGGGATTCGCATGGTATAATTTTCATCGACTACCTTGAAAAGGGAAAAACCATCAACAGTGACTATTATATAGCGTTATTAGAGCGTTTGAAGGACGAAATTTAAAAAAAAAAACGGCCTCATTTGAAGAAGAAAAAAGTTTTGTTTCATCAAGACAATGCACCGTGTCACAAGTCGATGAAAACCATGCTGAAATTGAACGAATTGGGCTTCGAATTGCTCCCTCATCCACCGTATTCTCCAGATTTGGCCCCCAGTGACTTTTTCCTGTTCTCAGACCTCAAGAGAATGCTCGCTGGTAAAAAATTTAGAAGTAATGAAGAGGTAATCGCTGAAACTGAGGCCTATTTTGAGGCAAAGGACAAATCGTACTACAAAAATGGTATCGAAAAGTTGGAAGATCGCTATAATCGCTGTATCGCCTCTGATGGCAATTATGTTGAATAATAAAAACGAATTTTGGCAAAAAAATGTGTGTTTCTATTAAACGATACGAACTTTTCAGCCGAACTGTTAAGTTATTGTGCTAAGAATGAAGCTACTTTTGTTATTTTCAGAACAATGTTTTAATTTTACACTGCTTTTTGACGAAAAAAAAAAACCGTTCAAAAAAGCAATGCACAGTGGGGAAAAATGGACCAAAAATGCGACGATTTTTTGGAGGCATGATACAGCTGACCACAAAGCCCTTTTTGGTGTAAAATGGTTAGTAAAATAGATTCCATGTGTTTAGAATTTAGGATTTAGGACCGCACGAAACGCTATCATGTTCATTTTACCCCAAGTTCCCTTTTTATACTGCATTGTATTCAAGCTTAACTATATAACATGAAACCGAAGAACTTTCAGAAGAGCGAATAGAGTGTTTCCGATGTAAGAAAAAGTCTAATAAATCGATTGCATATAGTTTTATTGACAGCAGAAAACTCGTTGCACCGTTTTACCCCATTTCTTTTCTAGTTATAATATTCAGTTGAATTATGATCTACAATCCAAAAGCAGATCCAATGCGATCTATCAATATTGGTTCATAATACGTGCAAAACATTTGTGATCCAATTAAACACAATGGGAATGACAGTACTAGCCTGTTTAACCCGTTTTACTCCAATTTATATCAAAAGTCGTATTTCTGGTCAAACTTTCTCTCGCATACCGAAAGCGGGCTGATTGCGGTTTGTAATCCTATTTTCACGTCTTTCTTCGTAATATCAATCGATTTTCATCAACCACAATCAGCCTGCTTTCGGTATGCTAAAGAAAGTTTAACCAGAAATACGACTTATGAAATAAATTGGGGTAAAACGGGTTAAACAGGCTAGTACTGTCTTTCCTTTGTGTTGAATTGGATAACAGATGTTTTGCACGTAATATGAACCAATATTGGTAGGTCATATTGGATCTGCTTTGGGATTGTAAATTTGAATTCAAAATAAAATTATATTTGTCGGAAAATTGGGGTAAAACGATGTAGCACGAAGCGTGCGATCATTAACACTATCTGTAAATTATTATTTGAGGTTATATGCGAAACATAGAACTGTCTTGTTTAACCAAAATTGGTCCAAACACCGATCAGTAGAATTTTTGATGTGGATTACATCTTTATTTTCTATATAGAATGTGGTCTGGTTTTAAACACTTACAGCTCAGTCTATTTTGTAACAATTATTAATATTATTTCATCATTTGATAGGAAATATTTCTACGTTTCGATTTGAATGTATCATGCCACGTATTTTCAATTATATATGATTGAAATTTTGATTAGTAGCGAGCAGTGTCATATTTGGCTGCTATAAATCTTTGGCATACCTGATTTCCCTGCCATAGACGACGGTTTTGAAGGAGTAAGCGATGTATCAAAGGGAGAGCATCGCTCTGATTGGTCAATCGATGCAAAAGCGAAGCTGTTGGAAGCACACGAATCTATAAATAGAAGCGAAATTAAAGCTAAGGTTTCAGTCCTACTCCTAGCATGCTAGAGGTAGGTTGTTTCTAGACAGCAAGATAAAAACGTGCCATAAAATGATTTGAAGTTTTAAGGGCTGAGGCCAGTTGTTAGCGTAAAACCGTGTTGCTCGCTGTGCGTATTACATTTCTCTCCATCCTCTCTCGCAAATGTGCAAAATGACTCTCGATGTGACCGGGTGGCCAAGAAAGTTTTGATATTTTCGGTTACAAGCTTGACTACATCACATAAAATCCAATAAAACTACCACTTGTTTGGCAGCCTTGCTGAGCCGATTTTATTTTTCTCTCATGTTTCGTTACGTTACCAGGATACAAGAGCAGAAAAAAATGGAGCCGCCATAGAAATGGACTTACCATTACAAAAATAACATTCACTTAATTTTTATCGCAACAACATATATGTTTTTATGCACTAATCGCATCTAAACTAAATTATCTAGACATTGTCAGGATAGATTTTTGATCCATACTTTTGAAGGCGAGATATTCAATGAACAAGTTGAAAGACGGCGTATTCAGCTATGCAACTCTTCCTTCAGAAAAAGGACTTTCCCGACCGCTAAAGTCAAACAATCATTCTGAAATTTTCACAGAATAATCTAAACTAAATTTATAAGAGATTGTCTGTTGGGTTTTTTGATATTCGTCACCTTTTCTGAGAAAATTAGATTTGAAGCGTGAAAATAGCCCATTAAAAAGCCCTAAAACACACTGGCCTCAGCCCTTAATTGGTATGCTCTGATCTTGTGTTATGCAAGCTCGGAATTCCATGTTATGTCGTTTCCCCATGAGAAATTGACAACTACCTCTGGATAAAGTTTGAGTGCTTAAGATTAATTTCTAATTTATATTAGATGAACTCGATTGATAATGAGAAATAGTTTATCGCTTCAACCGAAATCGCAGAATGGTAGAGAAACTTAACGCTAAAAAACTGCTTGCATAAAAAACTTGAGCCCAAGTTTGGCGAAGAGAAACTTAATTATCGAAATCGCAAGTATGTGCAAAGATATAATTGCATACATTTGGGATAATGGTGTAATTTCGTCGATTATAAAACAAATGCAAATTAAGACAAGTGATGTTCGGTGTTGGTTCGAATTGATTGAACTTTTTGATTGTAGATCATTAGAAATTTTGGTTGCCTTGTTCCACATCAACGGCTCGAAAAACCCCATGGGGCTGATCCTTGTAGTTTTTTTTTTGTAAATTCACGGAAGAAGATGACTGGGGGTAAAACAGAATACAGTTGTTTGCGGTCAATCTTATTAAAAACAATCCATTTATCTAACTTATGAACATGTCAGGAATACCTTCCGATTGGTGGAATTGAATTTTTTCCTGAGTTTCACAGTTAGTTTTCAAAGTAAAGTCAGAAAAAAGAGGAATTGGAGCAAGACGGGCATGATAGTGAATTTCGCGGATCTTCTAACTATCATAAATCGATTCTACAGAAAAATTTGCATAAGAAATACTTTGAAATTTGCACAAGAAATTTTGAAAATATTTGCTCATGTTTTTATAAAATTATTGAGCAAACTCGCGTTTTTTATCGTTTTTTCCCCACTGTGCAATGGCTTGAATAGCGTTATGGAGACTCCGCTCCATCAGGAACAACAATATAACATTGGTTTACTGACCGATGATGCAAAATGAGGCGGTAACATCAGAAAACATAAAATAAGTCAACAAAATCGTTTTGAATGACTGAAAAGTGAAGTTGCGTGAATTTGCTGACATCGTTGGCTTTATATTGCATGAGCATTTGACTATGAGAAAGCTCTGTTCAAAGTGAGTGCCACGTTTGCTCACTATTGACCCAAAACGAGAACGTGTTGATGATTTTGAGCAGTGTTTGGTCATGTTTAAATCGGAATTCTCGCGTCGATATGTGACAATGGATGAAACATGGTTTCATCACTTTACTCCGGAATCTAAACTATCGTCATCTGAGTGGACGAATAGCCAGGTTATAGCCAGGCGATATTTTGAAATGTGCGTGGTGTAATATTCATCGACTATCTTGAGAAAGGGAATATCATTAACAGTGAATGTTACATAGCGTTATTGGACCCTTTGAAGGCTGAAATTGCAAAGAAACAACCGCATATAGCAAATATGTCAATCAAAACAATGGCAAACAACTACATGAATTGAGCTTCGAATTGCATCCACATCCACCGTATTCGCCAGATTTGGCTCCCAGCGACTACTGGCTGTTCGCAGACCTGAAGAAAATGCCCACCGGTAAGAAATTTCGCACGAATGAAGAGATTATCGCTAAAACTGAGGTCTATTTTAACGTAAAAGATTAATCGTTCTACAAAAGTGGTATTGTAATGTTTAAGCGGCGCTAAAAAGATTGCTTTGCTTCTGATGGTGATTACGTTGATGAATAAAATTAATTATGAACCAAAAAATCGTGTTCTCTTTGTTAGTTTTGGGACTTTTCAGTCTATGTAATAGTTTTCCTCAATGTCGCATTCGTGTCACGTTCGAAACAATTAACACTAGTGATAAGTTCTTCGATTTTTCACAAAAATACTTGTAATTCAGTCAAATTCTGCGTTTTACGATATAATTTGTTTTTTTTTTGTTTTTCGCAATGACTCACTACTACTGACTAACGGATCAGGGTCATTTCGCCGAATGCCATTTCGCCGAAAGCCGTTTCGCCGAAAGTCATTTCACCGAAAGGGCCATTTCGCCGATTCCTGCAATTGTCTTAATATTATAATTGGAATTGATTTTAAATAAACACAAATGAATGATAATACGCTAACGCCCGTTTTTTGACCTACAGTTGTACTTCTTGAATGAAGTTTGATTCTTGAACTCTGGAATAAGGATTGATTCATGAACCTCAGGGCGGAGTTCGCAAGGAAACTTGTAATAGTCAACAGTCAATAAGCATCAAAGCAATTGCATAGGTGTATCTACCAAGCAAATGTATTTTCCGTTTACTAAGTGGAAAAATATCTAATGTGGCTTTGCCACATCAATTAGATTCGTGTGCTGTAACTAAAGCAAAGAAACCTAGCTTGGAGTAGACCGGGCAAACGAGGCGGTTACAGGTTTGTATCAAAGACACTATACCTCATGATCAAAAAAGAACCGGAATTTTCATTTTAAAATTCCCGTGCTTGTCCAATCGATAAACTTTGATTCTCTCAACGTTGGCAACACTTTTATACACATTCTGTCAAATTTTGACGCATATTGTACGATTAGTTTTTGTTTGGCGTCTATACGAAGAAGATGAAAATTTTTCTATGAATATGACATCGAAACCGCACAACAATCGACCGAATGGCGCTTCGAAGGCGAGCCATTGTTCTAAATTTTCATCCATTATAAAAATCGCCACACGAAAATTTTTCAACTTCTTTGTATAGACGCCAAACAAAAACTAATCGTACGATATGCGTCAAAATTTGACAGAATGTGTACAAAAGTGTTGCCAACGTTGAGAGAATAAAAGTTTACCGATTGGACAAGCGCGAAAATTTTAAAATTAAAATTCCGGTTCTTTTTTGATCATAAGGTTTAGGACAATTCTGTATGAAATGATCAAAACGACGAATGTAATAATGAGAGATTCTCTTTGTTTACTTTCTCTTTCGATTATAACGGTACTGTTAGCAATCCATCCTTCACTCCAATTATTTACCGATAAGAATAACTAAAGCTATCATCTTGGAATTTGCACTGAAGAAATTACCGAAAAAAGCAGGAATGTTTCGCAATAATCGAAAGAGAAAGTAAACAAAAAGAATCTCTCATTGTAACATTCGTCATTTTGAACATTTCATACAGAATTGTACCTTTCATTTGAATCTAAGTTTGTAAGAATCGGTTCATCAGCCGTCTCTGAGAAAAGTAAGTGCACTTATTTTTTTTTTTTGACATATCACCCTGTAATTTCGGGACCGGCAGTCTAATTCGAATAAATATCAGGAACTTTGTATGGGGCTACAAGGCCTTTCATTTAAATCTAAGCTCATGAAAATCGGTTCAGCCATCTCCGAGAAAAGTGAGTGCAAAAAAATGTTACACACATACATACACATACAGACATTTTGCGTACTCTACGAACTGAGTCGAATGGCATATGATACTCGGCCTTGGTTCAAAAGTCGGTTTTCACAGCGATTGCATAATCTTTCTTCATGAGGCCAGGCAAAAACCCATCTCTAAGCACGATATGCAACTGATAAAAAAATATAACCCAATTTATCATGAATTTCAAAACACGCAGAAGTAACAGGAGCTACGTGAATTCAAACACAGCACTTGCTGTGTGTTCGAGACATGCCAAATACTGCGCTCCTGTTACTTCTACAAATCAAATTCATGCTAAATAGTGTTTTATTGGGTTTAATCTAACGAGTGCAGTGTAATCAATCGGCTGAAATTGAAACAGCATCTTGTCGTTATAATCAATTTGGAATGTAGAGAAATAAAATGTTTTTCAGTTGCGAATTATTTTAGTAGAGATTCTGTTATGAATGAAAATATAATAATGAAATCTTGCACGAATCACTTCGGTGTCAAACTGAAGTGTAATCACCAAGATGTCTCAGCTTTCAGCATTCTAAAGCTTCGCAACACTTTGAACCAATTATGCAAATTTTGAAACAAAATCGAGTTAGAATTTAGATAGTTTTGAGGAAAATCGTTGAACCATTGTCAACAGGGAAAATAATTTTATTAACCTGCTTGGCACGACGAGAGTAGCATGGCAAGTGTTTTTCTCGAATGAGGATAGCCCCGAGCGCCCAAACCGATGTGCTATTTCGTAAGCACATTATCATAAAACCATCTTTAATCTGCCTGGCACTCAAACCACGCGTCACGAAAAACCTGACCTGAACCAATTGTCGTCACGGGTCGGTACGGTCATTTCGCCGCATACACAACAAACTGCCGCTCCAGCTGTTGTTCCGAAATATGGCACCGCGTGACGTAATTCGCTACCCCCACCTCTGTCCTCCTTCCTCCTTCGGATCGCCTTTCTTCGTAATCACATTTCGCATTCTGCATTCAGCATTTCTGCATTTTGCATATGTTCATCCAAACCATTTCCAAAATTGCGACCACACACACACACACACACACTCTCTCTCACTCTCGCCGTAAGCCAACTTCTCCCTTCTCTGTCTTCGGTTGACGGCTGTTTCGGTCCATTGGATGGCAATTTCCCGGTGCACACAAAATACACGTTGTTCTACTTTCCGCTGCCGCAGCCTTATGATGGGTTTATGGAAAGCTAGTGAACCGGTTCCAATTCCACATCGCTTCTCTCTATCGGCCCCCCTCCGGTCAAAATGACACTAGATTTTCAAATATTAAATTTATTTTTATGGAAATTCGGAGCACAACACGTGCTTCGGTTCATCCATGCCGGTAAAAAAAAAGATTGAACCGAGAAAGCTATTGTTTCATGTGTGTGTGTGTGAGTTAGCCAGGCAGGCAAATTAGTTATTTTCCGGTCGTTTGCCATACTCAAAAGACACCAAACTCCATGCATAATTCATTATTGCTTCGTGTTGGATTAAAAATTCATGAATTGTTTGAAACTGGACCAGCCTCGTGCCGCGATGCCAGCCAACTGATGCCAACGATTTTTTTATTCGGGAATAAGCCATCGTCCAATCTGCTCCGCCGTTGAATGTTGACCTGATTCGCGAGAACACAGATGACCTTCACTTCCCCGTGAGTGACTCACCAAGCAATCGCTCACTTTCCCTCCCGATAGATTCACCATTTTGAAGGACAATAAATCGTTGGATCGATCCGCGACGACGGCTCTGACGGAGGAATCGATGGAACACAATTTATGGCACCGGATCCGTCCGATTGACAGGGTCAAACAACGGTCGGTTAGTCAGCTGGACCTGCCTTTTCGGGATTGGTGGGATGAAGCCGAATCCTCCCACACAAAAAAAAATATCCGATCCATCCCAAAATAAGCAACGTGGCTCAGGGCAAATGACTGTCATGTCACATTTACATGCTTTGAGTTGGCTCGCAGCCGGAAACCACCGGACACCGGGTTTTCTCTGCCACACCGAGAGCCGAGAACATTACGGCCGAATATGTTCTGCAGTTGTTTACACATTTTACATGGATTCATTCGGTCATTAGGGCCAAATGGAAAAGCCTGCATCTATGCATTGCTCGGAACCGGCGTACAATCGGAATCAAAATCCGGAATCGGAATGTAAATCGGTGTACAAACTCGTCAGCGCATTCATCGTTCGATACTAGAATCGGTCCGATGTCGTTGTCGTATAGTCGTTGTGTGCAACGGAGGGTCAAATCAAGGTCCGGAATATGTTTTCCTCGAATATGTAAACTAGGCAGCGGAACATGAGTGGAAATCAGAATTTAAATTTGTTTCATTTCTTGGCCATGTTCCAAACTGCTATCATTTTGGCATTGTTCGCCGGGTTTTTTGGCCAATCGGCTCAGCGCTTAGGCAGAATGGCAGAATCTTTATTGGAAAGGTCGAAGCTGGTTGTTCAAGTGAATCAATGGCACGTTCCAAATGGCACGGGTTCAAATGAAGTTGGTTGATGGCTGAAAATGTTTGTTGCCTAAGTTGCGGTTGAATGGGTTTCGAATAAATTGGTAAATACATTCATTTCAAATCCAGAACGGCGAACAATAGCCCCGTGATTTACGATTTGCTTCTATGGAAGGCTTTGTTTTTTTTTAAACCGTTTTCCTGCAGGCTACCCGAAACGAATGAGTGAAAATAAATCAGCCATTTTCAAGACTTATGATAGCTTGAGCTACCATTCGTTTTCCTGACTATGAAGGTCTTTTAATAGTATAAATTGAAAATAAATAGTAAAATTGGACGGTGCATTCCCAGTTTTAAACTACCCAGTGCACAGTGGTCCAAAACGGCGATTTCATGCCTTTAATTATTTTTCAGCAAAATCGTAGACTTTTCATCATTGGTGTCTTATGAAAAGTTGCACGGGTTGTTACTGCGGTTTTATGTACATGGACGGCCATGTTCCAGTACACGTGTAAAGACAGATAAAAAAATTAACTTTTTTACTGGAAGCAGCTAGAGAATTTTCTTCCTCGACAATATTTTAGAAAATTAAATTTCGAGTAACTTTACTGAAGAAAATTTTTATCTAGCTCTAGCCGTTAATTAATTTTAGGTGGTTTAAATAATAAAGTTTTAAATTTCAGTTTTTTTGTTCTAACAAGTTTTATATTCTTCTGAGAGTAATGAATTTTTCTACAAAACTAGATTTTGTGCAAATACTTAACAGTCTATAACATTTCAAAGTGCTATGATAAATTTCAAAAGAGTTATGAATATTTTTATGCAAAATACAGTCGAAATTCAAACTTATATATCGCAGAAGAGTGCAAAAAGTAGCAGATCAAACAGTTTAGGTTGGGTAATAATTTCGATTTAGAACAAAACCTCGAAAGAATGGTTTGTATCCGATTGTATCCAAGGATTATATGGGCGAATATATGTCTGGTGTGAGGTTTTTATATATTTTATATATTTTTATGCGCAAGAATAATAAAAACAAAATCAACATAATGAAATAGTTCTGTATATTACATTTCATCTTCTGAATTGTCACTAGAGGTGTATGCTGATTGCTCATCCTCTTCGTTAAAATTTAACAAGCTTCTCGCATCTGATGAAAGAGATTTCATGGATTTTCGAGGTAATTTTCGTAACAGTTCGGCTGAAAAGTTCGTATCGTTTAATAGAAACACACTTTTTTGCCAAAATTCGTTTTTATTATTCAACATAAATGCCATCAGAGGCGATACAGCGATTATAGCGATCTTCCAACTTTTCGATACCATTTTTGTAGTACGATTTGTCCTTTGCCTCAAAATAGGCCTCAGTTTCAGCGATTACCTCTTCATTACTTCTAAATTTTTTACCAGCGAGCATTCTCTTGAGGTCAGAGAACAGAAAAAAGTCACTGGGGGTCAAATCTGGAGAATACGGTGGATGAGGGAGCAATTCGAAGCCCAATTCGTTCAATTTCAGCATGGTTTTCATCGACTTGTGACACGGTGCATTGTCTTGATGAAACAAAACTTTTTTCTTCTTCGAATGAGGCCGTTTTTTTGTAATTTCGTCCTTCAAACGCTCTAATAACGCTATATAATAGTAACTGTTGATGGTTTTTCCCTTTTCAAGTTAGTCGATGAAAATTATACCATGCGAATCTCAAAATACAGACGCCATAACCTTACCGGCCGATTGTTGAGTCTTTCCACGCTTTGGGTTCGGTTCATCGCGTGCAGTCCACTCAGCTGACTGTCGATTGGACTCCGGAGTGAAGTGATGGAGCCATGTTTCGTCCATTGTTATATATCGACGAAAAAAAATCGGTTTTATTTCGATATAACAGCTCCAAACACTGCTCAGAATCATCAATTCGTTGTTGTTTTTGATCGATTGTGAGCTCACGCGGCACCCATTTTGCACAAAGCTTTCTCATATCCAAATATTCGTGAATAATATGTCCAACACGTTCCTTTGATATCTTTAGGGTGTCAGCTATCTCGATCAACTTCACTTTACGGTCATTGAAAATCATTTTGTGGATTTTTTTCACGTTTTCATCGGTAACAGCCTCTTTTGGACGTCCACTGCGTTCATCGTCTTCGGTGCTCATATGACCAGTACGAAATTTTGCAAACCACTTACGAATTGTTGCTTCGCCCGGTGCAGAGTGTGGATAACACTCATCAAGCCATTTTTTGGTATCGGCGGCACTTTTTTTCATCAAAAAGTAGTGTTTTATCAACACACGAAATTCCTTTTTTTCCATTTTTTTTCACAATAACAAAAGTAGCTTCACTCAAAATGCAATATCTCACAAACTAATAATCAGACAGCTGTCAAATTTATACACGTATCTTTTGAAGGTTGGTACTAACTGAACTGATTTAATTCTAGTGGCGCCATCTCATAGAAACGATACGAACTTTTCAGCCGAACTGTTACGAAAATTACCTCAAAAATCCATGAAATCTCTTTCATCAGATGCGAGAAGCTTGTTAAATTTTAACGAAGAGGATGAGCAATCAGCATACACCTCTAGTGACAATTCAGAAGATGAAATGTAATATACAGAACTATTTCATTATGTTGATTTTGTTTTTATTATTCTTGCGCATAAAAATATATAAAATATATAAAAACCTCACACCAGACATATATTCGCCCATATAATCCTTGGATACAATCGGATACAAACCATTCTTTCGAGGTTTTGTTCTAAATCGAAATTATTACCCAACCTAAACTGTTTGATCTGCTACTTTTTGCACTCTTCTGCGATATATAAGTTTGAATTTCGACTGTATTTTGCATAAAAATATTCATAACTCTTTTGAAATTTATCATAGCACTTTGAAATGTTATAGACTGTTAAGTATTTGCACAAAATCTAGTTTTGTAGAAAAATTCATTACTCTCAGAAGAATATAAAACTTGTTAGAACAAAAAAACTGAAATTTAAAACTTTATTATTTAAACCACCTAAAATTAATTAACGGCTAGAGCTAGATAAAAATTTTCTTCAGTAAAGTTACTCGAAATTAAATTTTCTACAATATTGTCGAGGAAGAAAATTCTCTAGCTGTTTCCAGTAAAAAGTAGAATGCATCCTGTAGAAGAATGGATAGAACTTCATCGTGAATATCTCGAGTTATGCTAAATGCAGCAACATAATTTTTTCTTCATGCTATCAGAAATATAATCAGCAATTTATGACGAAACCTTCAGCAGTGTGAGATGTTCATGACTAAATCAAAAATTTAGTTTTCTCAAACCTTTTGAATCTGTGATGAAAACTCATCACGCTTGCACTCGGACGACGGTTTTAAGGTCGTCAGGCACATCTAAAACTGGACAAGTGTAAAAGGTAAACCATAGTCGGAAATCGATCATTTTTTTTGCCTTTCTCATATAGAAAGACTATGCAATCACTGTGAAAATCGACTTTTTAACCGAGGCCCGAGATGGCTGGACCGATTTTCACAAACGTAGATTCAATTCATCCCATTCATAGCCCGATCGGTTGCTACTGGATATTGTCCGGATCGGACTTCTGGTTCGAGAGTAACGTAGTAGCAATTTTTACAAGCGTAGGTCTAATAGTCCCATAGCCTGAGTTTCATTTGGATCCGACTTCCGGTTTCGAAGTTTTACACACCAAAAAAATCTGAATTTTACAGGTGACTTAATCCCTCCTACGATGTAATTCATTAAGACCTAAGTTGTCAAATGACAGAAAATTGAAGTCATTTGTAATGACTTAATGTTAGATTAGCTTGAATTTTGCTGGTTTCGGCTGTAACTTGCATTCTGTTAGCAGGTGCGACTGTATGAATTTGAAAGCACCTTTTACCAGCCAAACAGTTGTGTGCTTCTGTGGCTCAGTCGATTAACAGACGTGCTTTGCGATTCAATGATTCTCGGTTCAAGTCGCAGTGGTCGCTGTCAGTATTCATTTTTTTATTTAAATGAATTTCATGTTATGGAATTTTAGACACAATATTAAATGTTCTTCCACGTTAATTTACGTGAACTGCGACGCTCATTTCATATGCATCTAATAAGATGTAAAATCACACGGTTTTTTTCGAAGTGTGTAGGGTAATAAGTAAAAATTAAGCACAAAATTTGCAATTTTCTCAGAAATAGCTTGATCGATTTTTACAAACTGAAATTCAAACGAAACGTCTTAAAATTATAAAAAAAAATTTTAAAACATTTTATCCCAATTCGAATTTTGGTTTCGCAACTAGAGTACGATAAATGAAAATTTTTCAATTTCATGTGTTTTTTTTTCATAAACGATGGCAAACACAAGTACAAATCCCATAAATCTGACTGATAAATTCTTGTTAAATTCGTTGTTAGTAGACAGCCTATCAAACTAATTCCGGCTGTCCTGGTTCCCGATTTCCGGTTCCGGAAGGATTCAATGAACAGTTGTTTTTAGGACTCCATACTAATATTTATGATGCTATGAGTAATATGAGAAAGACATCATCGCACTACTAGGTGGATTAAAAGGGGTTTTTAATTTAATAATTTATTTCATAAGACACACTTGAGCTCTAAGATGCCGAGGGCTTATCTTAACAGTACTTAAGACTAGGAATTCTTTGAACTATAACCTTGTGTAAAGCCTCATTTGGTTTGGTTCTGGAATCGAATTCTAAAACTGAGTTTTGGAACTGAATTCAGAGCCTGAATTCTAGGTTACCTGAATTCTGAGCTCAGGTTTTGAATTTAGTTCCAGAATATATCGGATAATATAGAATATTCTAGAAATTAAACCGACAGTTTAAGACGGTTGTCGAAATAAGTTCTTTACGTTACTGGCTTTGAATAGTCCTGGAGAGGACTATTTTGTTACGGATAATTACGTTTGTATTCCAGAAAGAAGGGCACCGGTTGAAGTCATTTGTAAGTTTGAGCCTTGACCTAGAAGAAATCATCGCATTTCATACATTCTAATATTTGAGCGAAAGAAACTACGGGTTACGGAATTCGTTTCCGACTTTCAGAAGGGCCAAATTGTGGAATTCTCTACGATATTAAACACTATTCGGAACATTTTTAGAATGCGATGCAGTCAAATGCTAGCTTTTTTTGCGCTCGTATAATGCGAATTTCGCACAGCAAAATGTGAACAAAGCATATCGAAATGTTCTAGATTTGCACCACTAAACTGATTAATAGTTCTTCAGATTACATTTAGAGTCATTAGAACGGATGATTTTGCATAATGTTCCTCATCGTTGTCCACTTTACGCTTTCCTTCTCTCTAATGCGTTTGCAGCTGCTGGATGACGCATTCGCTCTTGTTTGAAGCGAAACTCATACTGCGAACGTCCAACAGCAGAGATGCTCACAAAATAACTAGTTGTTCTACGCTTAGGTTTGAGGAACGGAAATTCATATTCGCCATTGACTGAAGCACCAGTTGAGTAATGCCAGGTGTAGTTCCACTGTCCTACCGTAGATGGCAGCCTGTGTTCTCGATGTGTCTTCGTTCATGGATTATCATAGACCGAAGCTGGTAAACGTGCAACAGCATCTATTTGTAGATTCGGTTGATGTTGATGTTACGTGTTCGGATCTATTTTTTCACTTTTTGAACGATGTTTACGTAATGAACTTGGTATTAACAATAATTTTACACCTCCTTCAACTCTTTTCGTAAAAGAATTAGAGCAAAACCTTACACAGGGAAAAAGTTATTGACAAAAACCTTTAAATTCGAGTAAATCTTCTTTACTGTGCCAAGTTTTATGGTTACGGTAGGGTAAGGGCTCCCTATTTCATCTCATTTGTAAGGACGTCGCCTAAAAACTCCGATTTAGCCACTAAAATCACTATAACTATTTCATATTACTGCTTCATTCGCCTTGCTCAAAGTTGAGAATTGATTCACAATTCTTGAAAATTTAACTAATATTCATAAAACAGCAAAAAACACTTATGATGTGTTCACTACTCTGCTCCTAATTTCATTTCAATGGATTTTTATCCATCCTATTCCTTTGTTCATCCTTTGAATTAGCAATGGCGACAGCAATCAAAACAAAATATTCCACTATTACACTCTCAGGTTCAAAATGTCAGAATTCTTCTTAAAAACGGCCTAATGCTAACTATGAGACAACACACGATATTTTTAGAACCAGTTTGGAATCATTTTAACGTTAAAATTTTTTTCGGTCGTTTCCGTTACCTTTCGCTTTGAATTTAAAATTTGACTGTAAAGTTAATTTGGTGAACTTTAAATAAACACAAAAAAGGAATTGTTACTATTTAGGCATTAGCCCTTCTTAAAACAACATGCAGAGTCAGAGTCAGATTTATCTGTATTGTATAGATTTTGGCGTACGCATACTGATTTAAAAAAGATTACAGATTTTATACAGATTTTCTGAATTTAATACAGATTTGTACAGGTTCATAAAAAGTGAGAAGAAAAAAATTAGAGTTTTCTCTCTGAGTATCTATTAGTATTTGATTGCAGTGAGTCTTTAAAATTTTAATAATCAACAGACAAATCACATGTTGAAGTGGTTAAAGTTTTATGCAGATAATTGATTATGAACACTGACTAAAATAAAAAATTTCCTCGTTGATTATTTGACATCATTTTATTAGTGAAAACAGATAGAGTTTTTATGCGAAGTAATATATATTTTCTATGAAAATATCTGGCATCTCTGTGCAGAGCCGATGAAACACACACATTTAACAGTGTTATGGTGACATATAGCGGAAACAAACCAGTGCTGCTAGATTTGCTACAATGGTTATTTCATCAGTATTTAACACGCTCTTTCTGGTAATATTCGAAGCCGAAACGGTTTTATTGAAATATTAATGTCAATAATATAATTAAACTAACGTCACGGATACCAAAAACATACCTTTTGATGATAACTTGAAGAAGAAAAACAATTTTTGTTTGGTAACATTATGAGATAACTTGGCAACTTTGCGAAACCAAATGAGATGAAAACAAAGCGCAATCAAGTGAACTAAGTTTCATCTCATATTTTTGAAGACTTGTATTGATTGTCCGGTAATTTTTGAAGCTTTTAATCGTTAACTAAACAAGTGGCAAGTGAACATTACTAATTAGGAAGTCATCCAGCATTCAATGGTAGTGTAATTGTGCAAAATAGTGATCATGTTTTGAGACGAATCGATTAGTAGATAATCAGAAACATGACGAACTGTAAATCTTGAGACGAAAATGTGTCCTAAATTGAAAAGTGAGTTTAATTTGAATGAAAAAAAAGTTTCAAAGAAAATTAGAATTGAAAAAATGCAAAACAAAAGCCTTTTTTTCTATTAAAGTTTTGAGTGCTTATAACTCAGTCATTTTTTGTGGTTTTGTATAATTCAACAACCAATCGATTTGGAAACAAGAACCTTAAATTTTTTTTTTTTTTTGTTTCGATTATAGAGGTTCTAACCTTAAGGTCATTCGCCTCTTCGGGCCAGAAAAACTTTCTGACCCTATGTACGGGGTTGGGAATCGAACCCAGGCGGGCTGCGTGAAAGGCATCGACTTACCCATCACACTATACCCGTCCCCTCTTAAAAATTTAAAGCAAACATCGTTTAAGTATTTTCATAGTATGCCATTGAAAAATCGGTTTGAATTGACCTATGTTTCAGCGAGCCAATCACAGTTTACCATATTGATGTCATTCTCTCAACCGTACGAACTATCGCACAAAATGGAATCTATAAATATACACTCTAACAACATTACATCCATTCGCTCGCTGGATAGTTGCTTTTTCACTGTGTGCGGTGTGTGGGTGCCATTTGCCGTTTGTTACCCACCGTGTTCACTTGAGTATATTGAATACCAATTAGCTGTTGATTTCGATTCTCCGGTACCTAGCACAAATCTCCAAATAATTAGGGAAATGTGCCACTTGAGCCAATTAGTTCTAATAATGAACTAGCAGCCCAATTAACAACTATCGGCGATAGGTTTTTCGAATCTAATTTGAAGCGTTTGCCCCTCGGTGATATAACTCATTTATATTAAGCTTTAAGGGCTGAGGACAGTACCGTAAAGTGGTAGGTTTTTTGCTGTTTTCCCGTTTCAAATTAAATTTTCTTGGAAACGGTGCAGAATATTGAAAAACTCACCTGACAATGTCTTCGAAACTTAGTTGAGAATATTCTGTGAAATTTTCAGAATGATTCATTGAGTTTAGCGGTCGTGTTGTATTTTTTTCTGACTGAAGAACTGATGAAAATTGGAACGCTCGGAAATGCATACCTCTACTTGTTCATCGAATATCTCGGCTTTGAAGGCTTGTATCATAAATCTACCGTGACAAAGTCTAGATAATTTAGTTTAAATGCGATTAGTACATAAAACATATATGTTATCGCGATAAAAATAAAGTCTAGTATTTTTCTGTGAAACAAAGTCAGTTTCAATGCATCCGCCATTTTTTTCGCTTTGGTTTCCTGATAGCATTCTGAAAAAGGAGATAGAAATAAAATTGGCTCGACAAGGCTGCCAAACACACAGATATTCAATCTTTGTGAAAGTTGAATATTTTTTCATTGGTCATTGGAATCCATGTAATGTCCAACCCATACGATAGAATTATGTGATAAAACTTCTCATCAAAATAATAAAATGTGTGCTGGCAACCCGGTACAGTTTGCTCATATACGAGAGAAATACGATGCGCAAAGGGAATTGAGCGAGCCACGTGGTCGATTTAAAATTCATCATGTGACCCTCTGTCCTCAAACTTTAATGATTTAGTATAGTTAATGAATAAATTCACAGAGTATTATTAGTAGAATGTGGTCAAAATATACGCAATATTATATTGAATCGATCTACCGATTATAAATTCAAGTAGGTTTACATTTTTTAGGTTACGAAGCCAAGAAGGTCAAAATTTTTAAATTCTAGAACCGTAAATGCTAAGCTCGTTTTTTTTATTCAATAATAAATAATTTAGTTCTGGTTCTCTAATAAACATTTCAAATGGATGAATGGTTGTCTTATCGATGCTCATAAAGTAACTTTGAAAGGTTATGCAAATACTTGAAAAATCGACAAGTAAAAATTGACCCAGACAGCCAAGTGTCCTACACCATCCAACTCAGTTCGCCGAGCTGAGCAATGTCGGTGTGTATGTATGTGTGTGCATGTGTATGTGTAAAATCATGTCGCCATCTTGGATTTCAGAACCACCTCAGACATCGTTTTCCGGCATCTACTCATCAATCCCGTTCCGAAAATACCCATATTGTTAGGAGTTTTAAGCAATATCAATAAACCGGAAGCCGCCATCTTGGATTTTGGAACGAACCCAAACTTCATTTTCTTGCACTTACCCTTCACATCCGTTCCGAAAATAGCCATATGATGGGGGGTTTCCACATTCATTACACTAAACTTTTTTTTACGATGTAAATTCCAAATAACATTAACTTTTTTTAACGAACCAAATCCCAAACAACGTAAACTTTTTTTACAACCTCTTTTAACGAACCCCCGTTTAGTTCGAAAGTTGGCAACACTGTTGTGCGGTTAATACGCGTTTAATTTCGTTGCTCATAAAAAATTAAATTTTTAGTGTTTTTCCTTTGATTTGAGTCTTAATTTTCGTAAGAGTGTGGTATTGAGAGTGTTTACTTGTAAAATATTGTGTTGGCTGGTCAAATTTCATTTTCAGCTTAGTAAATAATAAGTGTTTCGAAAAAGTGAATCTTGCATGATTATTTCAGCCATTATAAGTGTCTCGCTACCGCTCGTTGGGGTGTGTTGGTGCCGGGAATTGCGCCCAAATTCGGCTGTTGTATCGCTGTTGTATCCTTAGTGTCACATAGTTCTGTTGCGCGACAGGGTCCTTAGTGTGTTGGTACCTCTAGCCTGTATAGCCATTCGGTACACAGGAGAACATTCTGATCATCGCGCTGTGGTGTTTGTCTCAATAGAGCTATATTCAGTTGCTATTGGCTGTGGCTATTTTCGTAGTGGCCTTCCCTGTGTTAGGCTCTGGTTGAATGATTGACAACTTTGGTTTAAGTGGTGCAAATCGCTTGGCACACGTGTGTAGTGTCTGATCTGTAATTGTTTTTTTTTTGTGGTGTTGATATCTACAATAGGGCGTATTGACTGTGCACTTCTATACATCTAATAGATCGTGGGCAGATGATACTGTTCTGGTTGTAATTTTGGCTTTAGCTGAGGTGGCGTAGGCAGGTGTGGATATTCGCCAACTGCTTCGGATTTGTATCAGTGCGCGGCTCGTGACTTGTATGATATGATTAGCGTATGTAACAAGACACAAGGTGCAAGGTAGGTACTATCATTCCTATTGCCGGTGGCGAAGGTACTTTATCTGAAGACATTCTGCAATATTTACGTATGTATTTGTAGTAGTGAGCTGTAATTTATTTCCGCTGTAAACAAACTCAATACCAATATCCCATTTTTTTATATACTAATTTTTCTCTCATAACACATTTATTTTCCAAATATCGTAGTCGGAGTATATTCGCTATCTCTGTTTTGTTTGGTTTGCTCATCTTATCCGACTATGGCTGACGATGAGATTTATTGTGTCGAATGTAACAAAAAAGAAAATGATGCAAATAAAATAATAACGTGCCTGTATTGTTTTTCGAGTGCACATTTCAAATGCCGTAACATAATTGGGAATGCCATTAGACGCATTCGAGAATCCTCATATTTCTGTTCGTCTGATTGTTCTGCTACATATCAGCGAATAATGGAAATGAAAGGCGATAATACGTCCATGATCGCAGCACTTGCGGAGAAACTGGAGAGAACAGTTTCTAATGCGGTGGCTTCAGAAATGAACTGCGTTCGATTGGAGGTTTCAAATGCAGTGGCAAATGAAATGAGCTGTGTCAGAAAGGAGGTAAAACAGATAACCACTGCAATTGAGTCGTCCCAAGATTTCTTGTCCTCAAAATTTGACAACATTGTAACCGATTTCAAAAGAGCAGAAAATGAAGAACTGAAACGAGAAATCTTGTCCCTGAAACAGTCAAATGCATCACTAACCGGAAAAGTCAACAAAATAGAACTAAATGTCGATAAATTTAACAAGCAAGCAACGTGCAATAATGCGATGTTATTCGGTATTCCAATGCTTCCTAATGAGAATGTGCCTGACATTGTTTCAAAAACAGTTGCAACTCTTGGTGTGTCTCTTGATCCTGATTCCATTGTATCGTCAACAAGAATATTCACAAATAGTAGGTCGGGAGGTGCACTAATCCCGATTAGGGTAGTTTTTGAAAACTCAGAAATTAAAGACGAAGTCATGAACAAAAAAAGACTCGTTAAAAAGTTGCTATCAACATCGATTCATCCTACTCTATTATCAAACGGAAAAGCTACAACTATTTCAATCCGCGACGAGCTAACTTCGCTGTCTCTAGAACTCTTACAAGAATTGAGGGAAGCACAGGAACTCCTCAACATAAAATATATTTGGACAGGTAGAAGCGGAGTTATACTTGTCAAAAAAGACGAGAATTCAAAACCGGAATTAATCAAGAACAGGGAAGACTTAAGTCGATTGTTCTCCCGTTATTTAAACAGCTCCAACTCTATCAACTCTCCCTCTCCTAAGAGAAAAAAAAAATTAACTTCTATGCTATTTTCTTTTTTCTGTTGTATTGTTTTTTGTCTTATTCTCTTTATTTTAAATGTCTAGTACGATTAAAAATTTTTTTCATGATAGTGTTGCTGACTTCAATACAAGCTACACTGAGAAGAATAACAAGGATCTACGAATAGTCCAGTGGAATATAAGAGGAATGAATGACATAGATAAGTTTGATAGTATCAAATATTTTTTGAATGACTGTGATGTTGTTTTGGATATCATTGTCATTGGGGAGACATGGATAAAAAATGGCAATACCTCTATTTACAATATCCCTGGGTACAAATCCACCTTTTCCTGCAGAGATTCATCCCATGGGGGATTAGCTGTGTTCATTAGAAAGGAGATCGCGCATAGCATTATAAAAAACGAGATCATTGATGGCCTACATGCTATCCATGTTGAAATCAATATAAATGCGCGGATCTCTGATGTCGTATGTGTTTACAGACCCCCTTCGTTTGAGTTCGCTAGTTTCCATGACATCTTGGAATCCTGGATATCTCAGTCCAGGGACAACAGACCATGTTTTCTAGTAGGAGATATGAATGTGCCCATCAACCTTTCCAATAACAATGTTGTCCAACGATACCGCAGCCTGTTGGAATCTTATGGTTTCCTTTATGCTAACACCTTTGCTACTCGTCCATTAAGCAACAACGTACTTGATCATTTTATATGTAAATCATGTGATGCATCTTGCTTGCGAAATGATACAATTTTCACCAACATCAGTGACCACCTTCTAATTGTGTCTACTATAAAATTGCACATGCAGAGGCATAAACAGCTTCTGGTCAAGAAAGTTGTCGATTACAACAAACTCGAGAGAGATTTCAATGAGTTTATTAATAATATAGCAATAGTAGAGGATGTTGAACAGTGTTTATCCGATATTATATCCACTTACAACTCAATTCTATTGCAGTGCACCAAATCATACACAAAAATCATCAACACGAAAAACAATCACTGTCCTTGGATGTCTTACGATCTATGGAAACTGATACAGATAAAATCTAACTACCTGAAAAAAGTACGTAAACATCCGGGTGACTTACACTTACAAGAATTACTTAAGCACATAACTAGTAAGGTTGATAAACTGAAAAGATATAGCAAAAAGTTATATTATGCTAATTTGCTTAACACAACTTGTCACTCTAGACTGTGGAAAAATCTCAATACAGTTATGGGTCGAGTAAGGGAAACAAAAAAAATCAAACTAGTTGCAGATGGAATCCATACGTCAAATGACCAGGAAGTATGTGAAGCCTTTAACAAATACTTCTCAAGCATTGGCAGTACTCTAGCAATATACCTTGTAATTCTAACTCCATATTTCTGAGGCCAGCTACAGTGAACGAAATTATTCCTTTAATAAATGAGTTAAATAGCAAAAAAAACTACTGGTCCTGATAATATATCGGTGAAAACTTTGAAGAGCAATCCTACTTCATTCGCTTCAATTTTATCTCAAGCTTTCAACAAAATCCTGATTACCGGAATTTATCCTGGATGTCTCAAAGTTGCCAGAGTTGTTCCAATATTTAAGTCGGGGAATCCTAACGATCCATGCAACTACCGCCCAATTTCAACTCTATCAGTGTTCAACAAAATTTTAGAGAAACTTCTTATTACCAGGCTGATTGATTTCTTCAATTCCAATAACATCCTGTACAACTTTCAATATGGGTTTCGACATGGTTGCAATACTACAACTGCAATAGTTGAGCTCATGGATAGTATCATTAAGGAAATCGATTCTAAACAGATTGTTGGGTCGTTGTTTTTGGATCTAAGGAAAGCTTTCGATACACTGGACCACAACATTCTCCTGCGGAAACTGGATCGGTACGGAATCAGAGGAATTGCCAACGACATCTTTCGCAGTTACCTTTCAAATAGAACACAGTTTGTAAATATAGGGGATGCGAAAAGCTCAAGACGCCAAATCGATGTAGGTGTTCCACAAGGCAGCAATATTGGGCCTCTCTTGTTCTTGGTATATATCAATGATATTGGTAACCTAACACTGAGAGGTATTCCGAGATTGTTTGCTGATGACACTGCGCTTTTTTATCCATGCAAAGACACACCAACTTTAGTGACATGCATAGAAAACGACTTACGTATCCTAATGGGCTACTTTAACTCTAACTTACTGTCTTTGAACATAGCGAAAACCAAATACATGGTATTCCATTCACCTAGGAAAAAACTGACGCATCACACGAACCCATGCATTGGTCAAACATATATAGAGAAAGTTGATAGTTTTAAATACTGAGGAATTCACCTAGATTCAACACTATCTTGGGATAGTCACATAAAAGTGATTGAAAGCAAACTATCTTCACTTGCCGGTGCTCTCAGGAAAGTTCGCAATTTTGTTCCTAGGAAAGCATTGATCAGCTTTTACTTTGCATGTATCCACTCTCATATACAATACTTATTGATTATATGGGGTCATGCCTCGAAATCCAAGCTAAAAAGAATTCAAGTACTGCAGAATCGCTGTCTAAAAACTATATACAACCTCCCATATCTTCATCCAACATTGCAACTTTATTCCGATTCTTCACACTGTATCTTACCTCTCCTGGCACTTCGTGATATGCAGGCTATCTTGTTTGTGCACAAAGTTCTCCATCAACCACATGCTCATCACAACATCTCATTACCCGTTGGTACCCAGCAGCGGTATACGAGACAGGCCAACTCATTATTTCGAGTAAGAGCTTATTCGAATTTGGGTCAAACTCGTATGACATATTACGGTCCATCGATATATAATAGTCTTCCTGATGAACTCAAACAAACCTTCAATCCGGTCGAATTCAAAATGAGATTAAAGCGCTACCTAAAGACAGAGATAGCTAACTATATACTGTAATCGTATCAACCGTGTTTTTGTTTTTGTGTTTGTACAGTTCATCCTTCCATTATCTACTCATTCATTCACTCATCCATTCATTCATTCATTCACTCATTCATACACTGATTCACTCAATCATCACTTCCCTCACTCATAAACTCTTTTTTTCATTCATTCATTCATTGATTAATTCGTAACATCATGTACCCATTCATTCATACATTTATCAACTTATAAATTCGAGTCTTTGTTCAAATGTTGCAATCTTAAAAGTATAGGAGGTTTTTGTGCCCTTTTGAGCAAGTGCTGGTACCACAGTCTACTCAAGAGGGTTTTTTTTCCTGCTCAAGTGTTGAAATGAATAGATTACTGTTAGTTAATTAGTTAATAAATAATTACTGTTAGTTTCTGTAAGCTTTGAAATATTAGTGAGAGCCCCTTAAAAGGAATTCTACATTCCACTGGGAGTTCTTGCATAGTGTAAATTGTTAAATGTCTCTTCGCTAGTATATAACGTTAGTAGTAATAACCTCAGCTTGTCATCATCGCGGTTTTGTTTCCTTTTTATTTTGCTATAGTTCTTGCTTTTCCAAGCTGAGGTATTTATGTGTCCGTGACCAGGGAGCTCCAATTGTGAGCTTTTTGGTGCGGGGGAGTACGGAGGGCTATTAAAAAAAAAAAAAGTGGAGGTTTCGGTCTAAAACTGTTTTCAAATTGAAACGGTTCTGTAAGTTTTTCGATATCCAAATGCATCAATTGGGCATGTTACGTACGCTATTAACAGTCTTATTTTTTTTTCGAGGTTGTCTATAACCAAATTCTGGAAGCATCCCAAAATACTGAACATCTCATCGATTGCAGTTCATTCGGTTTACGACTGCTTTTACTTTGAATTGTAGTGATGGATCCAGGCTTTGTCCATTGTCACATATCGACGTAAAAATATTTTTTTTTATTTCGATTTGGAGTCTGGAGCAGCACTGGAAATTAATGACGAGCACTCGCTTTGGCATCAGCTTCCTTATTCACAAAATGCAAAAATGCAAATCACCGACCCGAAGGTTTTCTTCGACAAGTTCTGCCTGGATGCTTCGGAGAAGTTTGGGAAAAAGTAAAACACTTGGTGTGGCAAGCGATCTGAGGATGCGGAAAATTTAGCAAACCGTACATAACAACCGGCACCATCAACAGCCAAATATACAAAAAAGAATGCTTCCGGAAGCACCTTCTTCTGTTCTTCCGGTTTCTCGAAGGTGACACTCTGTTTTGGCGGAATCTGGCATCGTACCATTACTCGAAACCGGTGAAGGAGTGTCACAAAGCCAACATTGTTTTGTTTTTGTACCGAAGGAGGGTCCGCACAATTCGCTTTGGAAAACAGGGCACGATTTCAAAAACGACAGAGGAATTTGAAGAAAGAGTAGATGAAAGTTTGTCAATTGGGGGGAAGCCCACATCAGTTAACTGAATATTTTACATTCCACCTCAATCGGATTAACAATTCTTCAATCACTTATCGAACGCGAAGACGTTCTTTTTTTGCCAAGACGGGCAAAAAATCTTTTGGGACATGAAAAGATACGTAATCAAAGCCCCGTAATGGAATTCGACGTGGAAAATCACCGTCGTGTTGACGTCATCATCGAAAATAGATTTATATTACAGTGATTAAACCACCTACAATCAATTTGTGACACAGCCATTCCTCAAGCTCAAGCAGCACGTAAATAGCGGCACCAGAGTACAATCAGTGCCTCTCGAGTCCCGGGGTTTTCGTCGTTTCGGTTCGCTTCGAGGCAACCGTTACTTTTGAGTGACACTGACAGAAAATCGTCTGTCAGAAATTTAACTGTAATTCGCAGCCATATTAACGACCCCATTCACGCTGAAGGATTCCGTGAATCAGCAACACTCGCAGGGGAGGCGGCACGGAGCTCACGCACTCATGGAAATCCTCAAGCAAGATCACAGGAATTCAATTCGTTCGATGCAAATTCCTTACTTTAGCATAAAAAGAAAGTCCCGCCTACGCCGCAACCTTGCAGCCGAAACGAATCCCGGACTGTTTGCACCTACTCGAGCCGTCACATTCCCGTCACGTATGTCGTATTTCGCAATTCGAAAGTAAGAATAGAAAACAGAGGAGGAAAGAAAGGAAAAAAGCCGCCAACACCAGCACCAGCAGCAGCAGCCCGTGTGTCAGTGCGGTAACGCGTCCTTCGGGACCGGCGGATTTCCCAACACGTACGTTCGTGGCCCTTAGAACACACACACACACACACGCTTACCTCCCCGAAGCTATGTGACGCCATGCTCGTCTTTTTGATGCTGCTAAATTTATTATAATTTATGAGCATTTTATGAGCTGCAGCATGCGAAAGCTCAAGCCGCTGGCACCGCGTGAGCTCCGGTGCTCCGCGTTCCGACGCCAAGGCTGCTAAGTCTTCGCTAAATGACATCCTAAGCCTCCTCGTTCCCGGCTGTTTGATTCTCACTTAGCCTGTGTGGAAACGGAACCGGAAGGGGTTGACAGATTAATCACGCACATTTCACGTTCATTTTATGCGAAAGGTTTCCGTTTTATATAATTTTTTTTTCTTCTTTTGGTTTTGTACAAAACATTTTCTTTTGACAGGAGCGGGACAACATTGCCGGAATTGTGGTTTGTCATCAATCTTTTTTCATTTTTACAACATGTCATCGGAAATACGATCATCAATTTATGATAACATTTTCGGTTGTATGACATAATCACAAATAATTAAAAATTAAAGTTTTCTGAAATATTTTGTATCAAAGAAGAATTCAGTTCGATATTGAATCTATCCGTACAGGAAGCAGTTCTGCTGTGGGACGTTCGCAGTGCAAGTTTCGCTTCCGACAAGAGCGATTGTGGTATCCTGCTGCTGGTCATTTGCATTGGAGCCAATACAACGAAAAGTAATCAACGATGGGGAATATTATACAACATTAGCTCTTCTAAGGACTCTAAATATTGTCTTAAGAACTATAGAGATTATCAGTTTGGTGCAAATTTAAAATAATACGATTGGTTACGTGCACTTTTCTCACAGTGCGAAATTCGCATCAAACAAATGCAAATAAATCAAACATTTGGCTGCTTCGCCTTCAAGAAAAATGCTCCAAACAGTGTTTAATAACATAGAAAATTTCCCAATTTGACCCTTCCTAATGCCACAAATTAATTCCTTACAGAATGTTGACAGTTTCTTCCGTTGAAATATGCGAATCTGAAATGAAATAATCGACATCAAAACTCTGTATTTTGTTATTTTAGTGGCCGTTCGGACCGCTTATTTGTGAAAAAGAATCAAACGAAACTAATGCAGTTTTCGCTTGATGCCAAACTTAACTCAGTTTTCACCCTGGCTGCTGTCAAACTGTTTGTTTGAAGCTAGTTTCGAGTCTAGTTTCAACGTTGTTGAACTAAAAATCGAGTCAGTTTTGATCCTGGTTTTTATATCAGATTTGATCAAACCTCCGTTGCAGAGTGCGAAAAATCAGCACAGCTTCGTGGAAAGTGTTTGTTTGATGAAACTACCCTGGGTCAGTTTCAGTTTTCTCAAGCGAAAACGACATGAGTGAAAAGAGAGCCCTTCACAAAAATGGCATCAATTTAGGATCAATCCGAACTGTGAGCAGTTTTGCTGCGGGATGTTCCCAGAGCTAATTTCGCTTCTAGTAGCTCTAAATGTAATCTAACAGAATTACTTACCTGTTAAAATATGCAAATTAGAACTAAAATAATCAGTTTAGTGAAAGCCTACAGTCTGATAGATTTGAATTTTCAATTGACACCTGAAAGTCCAGGTCCAGATTGCAGAAGGAGAATTCAGTTCCAGAGTTAATTTCTAGAAACTAGGTCTAGAATTTAGTTTAGAAACCCACGCTTGGAATCATGTTTCAGAATCGAAGTTCAAATCCCAGTTACAGAATTCAATCTGTGAGTTCAGTTCCACAACTTGTTCTCAGTTCAGTTGCAAAATCCAGGTTCATAATTCAATTCTAGAATTTAGTTTCAGAACTCGTTTCCAATTTTCGTTTCCAGAAATCAATTCCAGAATTCAGTTTCCCATTTCCAGAGTTTTGTTCAAGAACTCGTCTGCAGATTTTGTTTCTAGAATTTATGTTCAGAAGCCAGTTCCAAAATCAAGATTCAGAATCCCGCTTCAAAATCTAGATCCAGATCTCGTTTCTAGCATTCAGTTCAGTTTCTAGAATCCAGGCTCAGAGATCAATTGCAGAACTTGTTCCCAGAATTTATTTCCAGAATTGAGTTATAATTTCAGTTGCCGAATCCAATTCCAAAATTTAGCATCAGAGTCCTGTTTCAGAATTCAGTTACAGAATCCAGATCTAGAATCCATATCCAGCATCGAGATTCACAATCAAGATACAGGATCAAGGTTTGAGATTTCAATCCCAGAATTTCTTTTCTCAACTAGTTTCCAGGATCTAAGTTTAGAATCCAGATCTAGAATCCAGGTTCAGAACTCCGTTTCAGAACTTGGTCCCAAAACTTATTTCCAAAATTTAAATCCAGAACTTAGAATTCCGATTCAGATTCACAATCAAGTTTTAGAGTGCCATTTTAGAATCTTGATTTAGAGTTCAGTTCCAGAATTTGTTTCCAGCATTCATTTCCAGAATCCAGCTCCAGAATCCATATTCTGAGTTCAGTTCCAAATATCGTTTCCAAAATACATTGTCGAAATTTAATTCCAGAAGCCAAGTTCAGAATCTAGCTCCAGAATCCAGGTTTAGAATTGAATACCAGAATCTATGTTCTGAATTCAGTTACACAAATCAGATCTAGAATCTAATCCCATCTAATACAGATTCGTAATCAAGGGTCAGATTTACGTTCCAGAATAAAGCTTCTGAGTTCAGTCCTAAAACTTGTTTCCATAATTCATTTCCTGAATTCAGCTCCAAAATTTGGTTTCGGAATTTAGTTTCAGAATAGAGTTCTCGAATTAATTTTAAAAATTCAGATCTTGAACGTATTTTTCGAATTAGGTTTCTAAATTAAGTTTCAAAATCCAGCTCCAAAATCCGTTTCCAGAATTCAAGAATCCAAACCAAGAATTCAGTTTCGAAAATCCAAGTCCAGAGTTTAGGATCTGCATTCAGAACCTGAATTCTAGGCTTACATTCTGAAAGTTAATTCAGGATCCCGATTCAGAAATAAATTTCTGAAACTGGAACCTGGAACCGAATACAACTTTTTGGTTACGGAACAGGACTAACCGGATCTGAAAAATTCAGTTCCAGAACTTTGGTTCAGAATTCAGTTCCTAAATTGAGCTTCGGAATTCTTTTCTAGAATCCAAGTGTAATTCAGTTATAAAAGTCATTTGCAAAATTTAAATCCAAAATTTATATAAAGTATCAACGTTCTTCTAAAATTTAGTTCCAGAAACCTAGTTCAGGATCTAGTTCCAAAATCAAGGTTCAAAATTTAGTAGGTTCCACAACTAAGTTCTTATTTCCACAATTAATTTCCAGAATTCAGCTCCAGAACACGTTCCCAGAATTTGTTTCCAGAGCTCGATTGCAGAGCTCAGGCCCAGGTTTCAATTCTAGAATGCAATTTGAACTTTGAACTTCGGTACTGAACCTGGATTCTGGAACTTAATTCCGAACCAGGATTACGGACCTGGGTTCTGAAGCTGAATTTCAAAATTGAATTTTGTAACTGGATTTGAAACAGGCCGGAATTCTTTGCTAGGTCCAGCATTCAGTTTCTGGTGCAGATTCCATTCGTGGGTCTGCGTTAGGATCCAGGTCCAAGTCAAGGTCTCGTAATATTGTAAGACCTGTTTCTGTTCCAGGATCTGGATCTTTTTTTTACAAGGTGAAATGCATGTACGCACAGACACAGGACTACCACTGTATAATTGGAAATACCCACTCAAAACACCTTGGATCTCCAAGCCTACCTCCCCGGAACTACCATTAGGTATTATTTCGGGGTGGAAGGCTATCGGTGTTCAAAGCACCCTTCCCGGATTCATACATCGTCATGGACGTCTGCGTCGTTCTCTTCTACTTTTGGGCCATTTATCTCTCGATTTCGCTACAGGGGAACGACCTGGAGGATGTCGAGGTCGGTCCGACGTTTCCGGCTGGAGCTTAGCTTCCGGTTTGCTGGCGCCTCGACGACCCAGGGCTGGTCTACGTCTAATCCCGATGGATCTAGCCTACACCGACGGAAAAAGTTCCCCGACGATGGAAGTTTCCCCGGAACTTTTTCCTTTGCCAGTCGCATAGGGAGGCTGCATTGGTAGTCCTACGGGCGTCGTAGCACTCCGCGTCCTCCTTGTTGAGCAGTCCAATAGGCATCATGCTCGCCACCACGCAGATCTCCAGATAACGTACGGCACGCACTGATAATGCGAAGTTGCGTTCCACCCGGAGTGCCGACGCCCATACCGGGCTGCCGTACCTGGGGATCGAAACTGACACTCCTGCTAGTAGCCTGCGTTTACTAGCATGCACCGGCGAGCTATTGGCATTATATTCCACAGGAGCGGGCCCAGTATGGATCCCTGTGGTACTCCAGCTGTGATAGAAGTGCTGCGTAAGCCTTCCTCGGTCTCGAAGAGAAATATCCGGTTCTGAGAGTAGCTTTCCAGAATCTTGTACAGCCCTTCTGGTACTCCTAGTCGAAGGAGGGAGTCAGCGACGTTTTTGACGTCAAGCCTTAGCTACCACCGATTTTATGGATTCCGCCGTAGACCTGCCTTTGCGGAACCCGTACTCTTCGTTAGATAGTCCACCCGCCTCCTCTATAAACGGGGCTAGCCTGTTCTGGGTGATTCTCTCCAGGAGCTCCCTGTGGTGTCGATCAGGCAGATTGGTTTATATGCCGACGAATCCCCAGGAGGTTTCCCAGGTTTCCTGTAGGCATCACTCCATGGGTTGAAGTTGGTATACTGACACAGGTTTTAAAAGCAGGCTTTTTTGCTTACGCGAATAGCCTTGTTCAGAGCATGCTTGGCCGCTTTGAACGCTTCGTCTCTTACTGCTCTGGTCTCCGGTGATCTAGCTTTTTGCATACTTCTCCTGGCCCTTAAGCAGGTCGCTCGAAGGTCTGCAATTTGCTCGTTCCACCAGTAGACCGGTCGTCTGTTGTTCCACGGTCGTGCCTTCCTCGGCATTGTCTCGTCGCATGCCCGTGTCAGGACGGCTACCAACTCCTCCCCATCTAAGTTCGCTGTGTGGTTCTCCAGTGCGAAAGCTGCACTAAACGCTTCACGGACGAAGTCGGTAACCTTTCACGCTAGGGTTCCGGGAGCATTTCCCCTACTGTTGTACCTCGCCAGGCTACCTATCGTGTAGCGTATGGCTAGGTGGTCCACTCTCCAGTTTAGGTCTCCGGCCAGGCCGAGACTGCAAAAAGTCACGTCAATTAACGACTCAACTCCGTTCCGCTGGAAGGTACTTTTGGCACGGTCGTCCCCCAGTACCACATCTAACTTGGCGAGTGCGTCTAGCAGCGTCTGCCTTCTGGTTAGTGTGGCGGCTACCCCACGCCGTTGCCCATGCGTTGAAATCTCCTGCTATCACGACTGGTTTTTAACCCACCAGGTCTACGGTCACCTTGTCGACCAGTTGGCCACCGCGGTAGGGCGTAGCAGCTGCAATAGTATACGCCATTTATCTTTGCGATGGCTACTCCCTCGGCTTGCTTGTCACCACTTCCTGAATTGGATAATGACCCGTGGTCCAGATGGCCGCTGACCCGAATCTGTCCTGGGCAGTCACTGGGCAAACCGACCAACCAACTTTTGGCTTGCTCCCTTTTAGGACCTTATTAGCGTCCATGACTGATAGCTTGCACGTGGCTATCTGGGTGCCTTGGGATCTTTTTCTCAGGCGAATGGATTTCTGTGAGACGTCCACCCTTCCTTGCTCCTTAATGGCCATGATAAGCTCTTCGGCGCTCGCGATCTCGTCCAGCCGTTTACACTGAAGTGTAACCTTGTTTTGCAAGGCTCTCACTTCGACCTCGTCGCCTAGAACTTTCTGAGCTAGCGTTCCGAGTTCTGATCCGACCGATTGTGCTCCTTTTTTAGCACTAGCAGCATCTCGCCAGCTCTGGTCCGTCTAATAGAGCGAACCTCCTTTCCAAGGTCAGCAAGCTTTGCCTCGCTCCGCATTGTCTTGAGGACGTCGGCGTATTTTTCCTTGTCTGTGTTAACCAGCAACGCTTTTCCTTTGTCCCTACCCCTTCTCTCGCGTTCTATGGGGACTTTCTTCTTTTTCTTCCCGGTCACCTTGAACCAAGGCCGCTTCATGTCTGGTCGGTCGTTGCCAGGATTCTCCTTATCTTGTTGACCCTACTCACCAGGCTCGTGTTCGGTCTCTTTACTAGGATTCAGGGACCGAGTATTCAGTTTGGGTTTGAGACCTCTATCGCAATCCATCTCCTTGCCGTCAACGAACAGGCCCTTACGCCTCTTGGTCACCTGGTGAGTCCCTGGCTCGTTTCCTTCGCACTTTGTTCCTCTCCATTGTTAGGCGGAGGGCGTAGTCGATCGTCGCCTGACTCGGGCTACTATGGAATGAATAGAGCTCTGTTTTTGTTTACAAGGTGAAATGCATTTACGCACGGAGTGTGGGACTCTCCACAGGACTACCCAACTGTTGATTGGAACTACCCACTAAAACACCTTGGATCTCCACCCCTACCTCCCCGGCACCACCGCTAGGTATTTCTTCGGGGTGGAAGGCTATTGGTGCTCACAGCACCCTCCCCAGATTTATACAGCATGGGGATCAGCATCATGCTCTCGAGAGATCGACCAGTTGGATGACGAGGTCGGTTCAGTGATGCCGGCTGGAGGGTAACTTCCGGTTCACTGGCGCCTCGACGACCCAAAACTGATGCTACGTCGCGGAACTACTCGGCTAGTCTCCGCCAAAAGATCTAGTCTACACCGACGGAGGGTTCCCCGACGAGGGAAGTCCTCTTGAACCGAAGCTTACGGTACGCGTCTACGACCCGACCGAAAGGATGCCTAAGTCGATCCAATGATTCCGGTTGGAGCGTGACTTCCGGTTCACTGGCGCTCAGACGATCCTAGCGGTACCACGCGACGATCTACTCATCTAGTCCCCGACAGAGAGAATGCCTGGGTCGATTCAGTGATTCCGGTTGGAGGATAGCTTCCGGTTCACTGGCGCCCCGACGATCCTAACAGTTTTACGTACTACTCGTCTAGTCCCCGACGATGGATCTAGACTACTCCAACGAAGAGCTCCCCGGACCGACGTTTATTCGCTGATCCCTCTTGAGTCTACTACGTTTACACGCGGCTGCCTGTTGTTGTTCCGCACTCCATTTCCGCTGCAATATGCCCGCAATTTGGGATGCCGCGGTCGACACTGCGTTCCAGTTCTCTACGCAGTGGCACATTTTCTGGATCAGGTTCTCCGGTGTGGTGTCAATGTCGCATGCCTCCAGTAGCTCACTCCTTTGAGCCGCGAAACGGGAACATACGAACAAGACGTGTTCTGCCGTCTCGATCTCGTCTGGGCAGCCTTTTGGGCTATTAGAGCCTCCTGATCCCTCTTGGACACATTCACGGCTTTTCTCAGCTTCAGCAAGTTCAGCTTGAGGTTTTCTCGCTAGTGAAAGCGATGATCGTATCGAGCTGCTCTACGACCGCCGTCATACTCGATAGGGCTGCACCGAACCCCGACTCCGGGGTCTTTGGTTGGTCCACTGATTCGACGAGTGCATTGCTGTCGCTCGTTTCGTCGGTTACCACTGTTCCTGACTCCTTCACACCCGGTTTAAAGGGTGGAGATGTCCTCAAACCCTTCCTGGTGAAGGGGTTTACCTCCTCTCCTTCCTTGTTATTGTTCGTTTTCTGTTTAGTTGTTTCTATTTTTGTTCCCACGGGTAGGGGTTTTATTCAGGACTCTCTCTCCCGCCCGGATTCCCCCGACCGAGCAGAATCGCTACATGCACTGCGCAACTGAAGTTTTCTATTTTTTTCTGATTGATTAGTAATCTAGATTGATTCTAATGGTTTATCAAGACCGCAACTCGGTTTATACTTTTCAAGCAAGCAGACAGGATATTCCTAAGTATCAATTGCGCCTACCTTTATGAAGCCATTATTTTACAATTCGATTGCCGTTCGGGACCCATAAACTATCAAACATGAACCAGTGACGCCGACAGATTCGGACGAATCTAACAATAATCGAAACCAATCATCTTACATCGGACATCGGTTTGCCGGATGCTTTTTATTGCATCGTTGGGTTTTACTGCTCCGATGAGCCGAGTTTTCACCAGTCGAAACGTGCGCCCTATTTGCGGATTATTGTACTAATAACAGTTTGCTGATATTATTGCCCGGTGAAATCTCGACGAACAGAGGACGAGGATCTCATAGAGAAGCAATGCCAGAGGCCGATCTGCGGTTTCCAAAGAGCCCAAAATTAATGTCGGCCCCCCCCCGCTAATGTAGGCACATTTTCAAATATTATTTTAACGGCAAACTAACATACGCCGAAGTGAAATTGTTATGGCCAATTTTTTACCCGTATAGTTGTCCGAGCAGCCCTTTTTGATTGTGGAAATACGGACGCCACTTACACGGTCGTTCGTTTAATGTGTGCCATTTTGCCATGCCTCCTGACCGAAGGACTCTCGCCACGGGTCAGCGGCGGCGGCGTCGGCGGCGTCGGCCATAAACGGACCCGTTGCGATTTTGGGAAATTATCTGCCGTTCCTCTTGGTGGTTGTGATTTTCATCGCACGCATCCCCGGCAGTGCCGCCCACCGGGAATTTACTGCTAATGTGACTTGCCAGGCAGCCGAAGGACGAGGACGAGCGGGAAAATGTTCATCTATCTAATGATCCGGATTGTTCGGGGATATTCGACGGAATATTTGCGATTATTGCGCTCGGCGGTTGGCTTTCGAAATTGGCTTTTAATCGAAGCATTAATTTAAAATAGGACATAAGCGGTCTCTAGTCTATAGATCGTAATCTTAAATTGGTATGGATTTAATAAACTTCAACCTTTCACTTCAATGGAAAACGTGTGTGTGTGTGTGTGTGAGTGTGTGTCTAATCCGGGAAAGTCATCACGATGACGAACAGAAAACCAACAACATAACTCAATTTTCCTGATCAAAGTTAATTTCATTTACAGCCACAGCACCAAGGCAAGCGAAGATTTTTTTATGTGTGTGAGAGATAGCGGGACAGGACAGGACAGGACGCCAACCGTGACGATGATGTTCACAACAACGAGCGAAAAATGACACCGCACAAAAGCAAACCAACTGAAGCCGCCCGTGGAAAAGTCATATTTTCTCCCGCAATCCCATATTCAATTTCATTTGTCATCGGGCGGCTTCGGAAAAGGAAAATTGCTGGGCATGAACGGATGACCTCCGCTTTGGGTTGGGGTGGATCGCGATTGTGATCCAACTGCGGGACACTGGGAATTAACTCAATTACAATCCATTAGTCCGGGTGGGTCCGAGCGCCCGAGTCAGAGAGAGAGTGTGGAAGTGGAAGGACACCACCAGGACGGTCGACAGCTTGAATTAAATCCGTTCCGTTTTCTTTTCCTTGCACGGCTGTTAAAGTGGCAGTTTTTCAATATATTCTATTAAGTCGAAGTCACGAAAGTCATTGTTCATCCTTATTGTTATTTTTTGTGACAAACAAAAGCTAAGATAAATCCTGTTTATCATCGTGTAGAAACACGCTATTGTATTGTTCTGTTTTCGCACTCAACACTTCCCATATTCCTGTTCGTTCCTTGTGGGAAAAAAATAATTACGGGAAGATGGATCGTTGGAAACAAATCCTCTAACAACAAATAATTCCCGACATTTGTTACAATCTATCCTGATTTTCACAACCATCAGGTATTTGATGGGTTTCATTTTGACGGATTGTACGGGTAAAAATGGAGCAACAAAGTTTTTTTTTGTTCTGGTTCGATAAAACCTACAAAGAGTGCAAAATCAGAGTTCAGAAAAGAAGCATTCTGTTGTCCAGTCTAGTTTAGCGTAATTTTTGGTATATTCAATGTTCCTTTAATATTTGGCCTTGCAGTTTCTAACCTACAGGAATCCCAGAACTCCAAGTGATTCCAACACATACTTTACTTACCCTTTACAATAATGGGTAGAACTTACTCGTGAATATCTCTCGTTGTATTCAACGCAGCAATCCAATTTTTTCTCCATTTTCATCACAAATATGGCCAAGTATTAAGAGATAACCACAACTAACTCAAAATTGAAATTTTGGTATGAACGAGCAGCGAAGTAGCACGCAATGAAACTATCATGAAAATGAAGCAAACTGTTCTGTTTAAGCCGAAGAAAACCCAGCCGATTGAAGCAACAAAACAGATAATTCGCGAAAAATTCGACCCAGTTACCTTTTCTGTGAAAGAAGTACAATACCGCAATACCGGAGAAGTTTCAGTACGTTGTGACTCGAATGAGCGTGCACTAAAACTGATAGATAGTGCCAAAACTTTGTTGCACGAGTACTACGACATCGAACTGCTGAGACCACTACGACCAAGATTAAAAATTGTCGGCATTACAGACGAATTATCAGAGGAGGAAATCGTTGAAAAAATCAAACTGCAAAATAATTTACCTGAGACAAGTTATTTGAAAGTTATCAGAGTGCTGAACAAACAAACCCGGAACAATAGTGGATTAACAGTAATAGCGGAAACCGATGCTCTATCGTTTTACCAATTGACAAAATTACAACGAATCAACATCGGCTGGGAGCGGTGTAAAGTTTTTGAAGTTGTTGACGTCAAGCGCTGCTATAAATGCTCCGAATATGGACATATGGCGGCAACATGCGTGAAACAGCTGTGTTGCCCAAAATGTGCGGAGGCTCACGAAGCTAACGAATGTGTTTCTGATATTGCCAAATGCATTAATTGTCACAACCAGAATGAGAATTTGAATCCTTTAAACACCGAGAAACTTGATATCAGTCATCACTCTTGGAGTTCACAGTGTCCCCTTTACAAAAAGCGACTAGAAAAAGCCAAACTTATAATTGATTACACTATCTAGCAATCAATGTATGGTGCCCTTCCGGATGAGGATGTTCAAACGAGATCGAATGAGTCAGTTGAATCTCCTGCTCTGTCAGGCAAACACATAACAGATATATGTCCTCCCGAGGCTTCGATAGATACTACGCACGCTCAAAGTGGACTACACTTCCAGCTCTCTGCTGCTGTTGCCGGTTCGACCAATGATCGTGAACTCCATGAGTTTAACCAGCCAGCCACTCAGGGAACCAATAATAAGGATGTAAACCTCGCTCTTCAATCTCCTGATTCGTTCATCAGTCAAATTCAAGATACTGCTACTGAGCACAGTTTCTCAGGTAAATTTACTACACGTATATGTTCAGTCATAGCTGGGTCAGAAAACTACACTGCCTTAAATAGCCCCCCTTGCGTTCCAGACTTACACTCTAATATGGATACCGGCGAGCTGACTTTGTACTATCAGAATGTAGGCGGCATCAACACATCCATTGCAGAATATTCACATGCCTGCTGCGACGACGCATTTGATATTTATGCTTTTACCGAAACTTGGTTAAATAATGACACACGATCTAGTCAATTATTCAGTTCTAACTACAATGTATACCGTCAGGATCGTTCGAGCTCTAATAGTTCTAAACGTCGCGGGGGGGTGTCTTAGGGTGAAGCCAGAGTGGGAGCGACGCGATGCGAATATCAAAGGATTGCACGGCGAATGTGGTAAAAGGCTTTCGAAAAAGGCTTCATCTTCATCTTTTTCACGCGGTAAATATTTTTTCTCTAATAGTTCAAGCTTTCGATGTTCAATGTCTAGGAGTAGTGCCGATTGTTGAGTTCTTTTTCAATTGCTTTCGGGGACGCGAAAAAGAGACAGAAACTGACTGTATGCTGGATGTCTCGACCTGCTCGATTTCAGTCTGACTGGGTGTTATTTCAAATGAACCTTCTTCTGATTCGACGGTATCAAGCATATCGTTGTACTGTACAAAAGATTTCAGATTCCCCGACGATTCTCTGGGTTTCATTTGATGGCGTAGAAAAACAAGGCTGTTGAAATATGGCCAGCTTGATGAAATGTCATCACCACCTGCATCCCCGGATCTAGACTCTGGTGTTTTCCGCAGCTCTCGACCAAAAGTATCGCGAAGATTTTTCCATCTTCTCTTCACAGTTTCGTCTTAAAATTTGAGAAAAAATGTATGTTGAACATTTTTGTTCCTACTTTTTTCATCAATATAACTCGAGGTATCCGAAAAAATTTAAGTAATTTCATTGACTATACTAACCAGTAGTTCCTAATATTTCCGAAACTTCTTTCCAGCACTTGTTCACAAGAACCCGGTTCCGGTAATAACGATTGTTGATCCCAAAGCGCATTTCGTTCAAAAATAGCACCGATTAGCGCTTCAACATCAATCGATTTTTTTTGTTCCGTCATGACACAAATTAATTCAACCTCTGTTCGCTCGTAAATCGCGTGAAAAACTGTGCACGTGGTGGTTGGTCGCTTGTCGCGCTAAAAATCGCTCGTCGCTACGCAACGCATCGTGTTTACTGTGGCATGCATGTTTATTTTTTTTAAGTGGACGAAATTCGGTCGTGCTTCGCCGTATAATCCTTTGATATTCGCATCGCGTCGCTTGTCGCATCGCGTCGCTCCCACTCTGGCTTCACCCTTACTCGCCGTTCGCTCGTGCTATAAAAGCCGTTTAATTGTTCCTCCTGAATCATCGGGTGTCGAACACGTATGGGTTGCAATCAGTTTACGCACCTGTACACTCTTCATCTGCGTCATCTACATTCCGCCTGACCGTACCAATGACACTCAATTTATAAATGAACACTTGCAATCCATGTCTTGGATCGTCTCTCAAATGCTAACAACCGATAACATCGTGATTTTAGGCGACTTCAATTTCAGTGGAATACTATGGCAATCCCATTCATCTCGCTACCTGTTCCCCGATGTTAGTCGTTCATCTATTGGAGCGTTGGCTACTCAGCTGTTGGACGAGTATAGCACAGCCGGTTTAGTACAAAAGAATGGATGTACTAATGATAACGATCGAATTCTGGATCTTTGTTTCTGCAGCATTGAAATTGCAAATACTTTTTCAGTTCAGAAAGCTCTCATTCCCCTAGTCAAAAGCAGTACTCATCATCCACCGCTTTACATCAACTTTCTCTGCAGCCAACCTGTCACATATAATGAAGTTACAGAAGCAATATCATACAACTTCCGTAAATCTGATTTTATATCAATGAATCATTTTTTTGAAAGCAATGATTGGAACAATGTACTTCTCCATTGTGACTCTCACCAAGCTGCTGAAAAACTGAACCATGTATTGCTTTATGCCATCGACCAATTCGTTCCAAAAATTACAAACTCTCATCCCCAGCCCAAATGGGTCTGCGAGCGACTCAAACGATTGAAAACTGCCAAAAAATCCGCTCTGAAAAAATATTCGAAATACCGAATCGATTACCTTCAATCTCGATATTTAGCTTTAAATAACTCATACAAACGGCTTAACAGAAAATTATTCGCAGCTTACCAGAAGAAGGTACAAGACAATCTGAAAAATAATCCTAAAGCTTTTTGGAAGTATGTCAACGAGCAGAGCAAGGAAAGTGGGCTTCCGAGTTCGATGGTCTACGGTGATGTCGAAGCAACTACGACTGAGAGTATTTGTAACCTTTTCCGTGAACACTTTGGCAGTGTATTCAGTAACGATAACCTTGACTACGAAGCAATCGAAAATGCTGCTAATAACGTACCTTACTATCCATCGGTGGATTTTCCAGCCAGTGTTTCATTTGACGATGTTATTGAAGCGTGTAAAAATCTCAAATACTCTTCGAATCCAGGTCCTGACGGTATTCCATCAATAGTACTAAAAAAATGTGCTTATAGCATTGCAGCTCCACTAGCCTATGTGTTCAATTGTTCGCTGTCTTCTGGCGAATTCCCTAACATTTGGAAAAAGTCAATATTATTTTCTGTGCACAAGAAAGGCGACAAGCATATCATCTCGAACTATCGTGGTATTGCGTCATTGAGTGCAGCTCCAAGTTGTTTGAGTTGATCGTCATGAACTTCATGTTTCGCTGCAGCTCACATTACATCTCTGCCGATCAACATGGAGGCGCTCAACGAATACAAATTTAGTACGTTATACATCATTTATCATCCGTGAAATGGAAAAAGGTCATCAAATAGACGCTATTTATACTGATTTATCAGCTACATTTGACAAGATTAATCATAGAATTGCACTAGCAAAACTTGAGCGCATCGGTTTTCAGGGAAGGTTCCTTGACTGGATAAAGTCGTACCTTATTGGCCACAAAATGTCGGTAAAAATCGGAGACATCACTTCTCAATCCTTCGCTATCACATCTGGCGTACCACAAGGAAGTCACCTAGGACCTCTTCTGTTTCTAATTTACATTAATGACGTCAATCTCTCGTTGAAATGCTCTAAGCTCTCATACGCAGACGACTTCAAATTATTCTTCAACGTGTCCTGCCAAAACGATGCTAAGTTGTCAGGTCAACAGAATGGTACTGAACGCATCAAAATGTTCCATAATAAGCTTCAACCGTAAACGAAATCCAATAATGTTCAACTATTCGCTTCTCGGTGTTGAGCTACATAGAGTAAGCTGCATCAAAGATCTTGGTGTCATACTTGATAGCAAATTAACTTTTTGTGAGCATATATCGTACATCGTCTCAAAGGCATCCAAGCAACTCGGTTTTATCTTCCGAATGACGAAGTCGTTCAAAAACATCCACTGCTTAAAAGCATTGTATATTGCCCTGGTTCGCTCTGTACTTGAGTTCTCGGCAGTAGTCTGGTCACCTTATTACCGTAATGGAGTACAACGAATCGAAGCTGTGCAGCATAAATTTGTCCTATTTGCTCTACGTCAGCTGCCTTGGAGAGACCCTTATAATCTTCCTAGATATGAACACAGATGTAACCTAATTGGACTTGAGCTACTTAGCGATCGACGCAACGTCTCTAAAGCAATGTTTATCTCCGATTTGATACTTGGTCATATAGACTGTCCTGATCTTCTTGAACAAATGGATATAAACATCCGACGCAGAACTCTCCGGAGCAACTCTTTCCTCGTCATCCAGTTTTCTAGAACAAATTACGCGAAGAATGAACCCCTGTCTAGTATGGCTCGCATATTTAATCGATGTTATACAATATTTGATTTTAATCTATCTCGTGTCACTCTCAAACGTTTATTTATTGCTTTTTTTAAAACTTGACCTATTATTGAATGTATTTAAGAACCTTCGTATGTAATTTAATTTTGCTTAAGTGTAATGTAGTTAATGTTTGAATGTAAAGTATAGCTCGTATTAGTTTTAAGTAAAATTGTATCATTTGGATTTTGTATTATCTGTTGGTACTAAAAGATGAGGAGGTTTTGCGCCCTTTTGAGTAAGTACTTATAGTTGGTCAACTCAAGAGGGTTTTTCCCTGCTCCAATAAACAATAAACAACAATAAGGTGAAATTCAGTGCCAAAATAAAGCGCGCAAAGTTCCAACCGCATGAAATGAACGAACCATCGCACAAAGCGTACACAGAAAGAGAATATGAAACTTACACGACATGTAAATAGATAGTACTATTAAATAGACATCTGTTGAAACGAAAATCTAATTTAAAACCATGATTGATGTAAAATTACATTAAAATTCATTTAGTTTTTCATTGAACAAGACGGTATATTTACAAACCGCTTCGTTTTGTAATGTAAATTTCCATTCAATTGCCTGCTCCAAATATGTGCATGAAAATAAATGTAAAATCACAAAATATTTTTATCTGTGTATCGCGCAAAACCGACACATAGAAATTTATCAGTGGTTGAGTGCAGTAGGCTTAGGCTGTAGTGTTTGCTGATAGAACAGACGCTAACCATGAGCAGAGTTGCTAAATGTCACTATCAACTAGCAACTTTGCACGACGAAGATTGGAAAGTTTATGTCACTGGACTGCTGCCAACCAGGCTCTACCAATCATCATATATTGAGTGTCTGAGAGCCGATCTGTCATAACTTAAATTCTGCTGATATAACACTCACCAGGACGCTCATTGATTGCCGATGCGATTGATATTATCTTCATTTCTCCTGTCACTGCTTGACTACGATGTGACTAAATATTAATCAAGCAGCATAAACATTGAATCAAATTCATGTACACCAATAAACTCCGAAATCCGATGACTTTTTACAAAGAACAATGAACTTTATCAATTTATGTTTATGTTAGTACTCTCATGGAATTTTTTACTTCAACAGGGAATAAGAGAATGAGAGAGAGAGAACAAAATGCGTCACCTGTCTTTGACTGAGTATACTTCTACTTGGTCATTGAACTATCGAGTATCTCATTTGACGGACACTTTGACCGTACCGATTACAGTTGACGATGATTTTAGTCAGTCTGTCAAGGTCATTTGACATGACTGATAATTTGCAGCTCTGACCATGAGTATATTGAATTGACTAATATGAGGGAGACATATTTGTGCATGTTGTTTAAGGCGGCCAATTTAGTCATTCAATTTATAATCAAAATGTGATATTTTTCATTCTTTGTTACAAATCAAAACCTTCCTGAAACTAGAAATATCGAGTTTATGAAATGCACTTCCTAAACTCGATATTTCTAGTATATAAGTGAATAACATTATAATATTGCTCATGAATTTTTAAAAGAATTATAGGTACTGTCTTTTTTGTACTGTTTTGCCTTTCTCTATAGAATGGTATTAGAAATACTGGAAAACCCGACTTTTGAACGCAGACTCGGAGACCCATAGTGTTATATACCATTCGACTCAGATCGACGAGATCGGAAAATGTCTGTGTGTGTGTACACTTTTCGAAGATATTTATACGCGCTCAATTTTCTCAGAGATGGCTGAGCTGATTTCAACAAACTTATTATCATTTCAAAGCTTCTGTTAGGCCATTGATCAAATTCAAAGATCAAATGGCTGTGACTTTTGGTTCCGGAGATATGATTGTATAAGTGATGTAACCGACAAAACTCTGTTTTTTATCGTTATTATATATAAGGGTGCCAATATTTTGGGATCACCTCTAATTTCGTAAAGCGTTATTGTTCAAAAGTTTAAGCACCTCGAAAAAAGTCCCCATGCGAAATTTGAGCTAAATCGGAAATGGGTAAGTGGTGCTACCCGGCGGTTAAGGTTTGAAAAGGTTCAATCTTGAAAAATTACCATAGGGGAAGTGACATGATTTGCAGTGCAGAAACGACAGTACAAAAAAGACCGTGTAAAAATAGACAGTACAAAAATGCAGTGACAGTACGAAAAAGACAGTACAGAAAACAGTACAAAAAAAACGTGATTAATCCACCTAGCAGTGAGATGATACCTTTTTTTTTATCAATCCTCATGTGTTTTTGCATGGATATTCTTAGGTGTTTTAGTTCTCATGACATTATTTTAATTATCGTCGTTTTCAACGGCAAATTGAGATTTTAATCACTCATTACCCTGTAATGCCGAAACTGCAAAACATATCGAATTTCAATCTTAGCGTGTGACAATCGATTGAACATTCCATGAGATGTCGAAGTAAGTTCCACTTTAGAGTTTTTCGTCATTATTTATGGTACTTCCAGAGCCGGTATTCAGGAATTAGCATAGCCCAAAATGATTCAAATGGCCATAAATTATTACGTTAATTTACATGAAATTTATAAACTCATCATCTGTAATTCCAGAATCGGATAAAATTCACCAATTTTGTATGGGACCTTAAGTCCTGTAATATTTGTTTTTGAAGTTCGATTTGGTCTTTTTTGAGAAAATAATTGAGCTTTGAGAATCGATTCGATACTGGAACCGGAATTCTAAAATCGGTGTAGCCGAAATCAGTTAAATTCACCTGAGCAGTGTGTAGACATCTTTGAGAAATTGTAGTGCGAATTAAAATTTGGGGGTACATTCCGAATCCAAAAACGAATACCGCTCAAACTGAAATAAATTTATTTGGTAATCGACTATCCAAATCTGCAAACCCGATAAACCTGATTAATTTATGTGAAATGGACATTTTTATACTAATCACCCTGCATTTTCTAAACCAGAAGTCGGATCTGACTAAAAAGTAAGAGGTTTTATAGGATTTTAAGACTTCTCATTTGAATCATAGATGATTCTTAGATTTCATTTGAATCTTAGATCGGTTCAGCCATCTACAAGAAAAATTAATTGCATTATTTTAATTTCGTTTCACATATCATCATATATCTGTGGTTTCGCAATCAGAAGTCGGATCCAAACGTAATTCAGGAACCTTGTTTGGGAGTATACGACTTTTCATATGAATCTGAGTTTGTAGAAAACGGTTTAACCATCTCCGAGAAAATTGAGTGAAATTATTTGTCACACACGCATTTGCTGATCTCGACGAACTGAGTCGTATGGTATATGGAAGTCATGTTCTTCCAGCATTTGTTGCTGTAAATAGTTTAAATCAATATAATTATGGAATTACTTCCAACTCGATAATGCTGGTATCATCTGGTATGTATGCCATATTCGAAAGATTATGTTGCCAAAAATGAACCGTGCTAAAATTGGTCCGAGGCAAATTGTCATAAAAAAGGATGCTGTACACAGTCTTTTTGGTACTTAGAAACAATTATATGTAACAGTTTAAAAAATCGTGTTTCATGTTGCTCCCAAGCATTGCTTTTTCATACAGCGCTCAAAATTCCTTCTACTGGAATAAGGCTTACACAAAAATATCGATATCTCCGTTAAAAATGGACGGATTTTAACAATCTATGGCTTGTTGGATAGGTATTACCGAGCGAAATCTAAGTCTGGAAACATATTCTGTTTTCAAGGTCAAATGTGACAGATACTGTCAAAAAACTGAAAATTTTGACATAAAACTTCGTATAACTGAAAAAGTAAACATCCGATCTCAAAACCATTCAATAGCGTTCTGGGTGACGGGGAGACCTTTCATTTGCGACTAGTTTGATCAAAATCGGTCCAGCCATCTCTGAGATCTCGACCTCTTAGTTGACAACACACATACAGACACACACACACAGACATTTGCTCAGTTCGTCGAGCTGAATCGATTGGTATATGACATTCGGCCCTCCGGGCCTCGGAAAATTTTTCGAAAGTTTGAGCGAATTCTATACCTATTTTTTATATATATAAAAAAAGGTAAAACAGTACAAGAAGACGGTACAAAAAAGAAAGTGTAAAACAGACAGTATAATAATAGACAGTACAAGAAAAACAGTACAAAAAAAGACAGTACAAAAACGACAGTACAAAAAAGACAATTGACAATTCAGAAAAAGACAGTACAAAACAAAAAATACAAAGAGGACAGTACAAAACAAAAAGTACAAAAAGGACAGTGTTGCGTACAACTCCGCTGGGCCGTTCAACGTTACCAACCGATAACACTTCATCTGGCAACACTCGATACGTGGAAGACAATCTGTCAAATAACAACGGAAAAGGCGAAGAAAAAGTAGGTCGAGAAGAAGTAAAGTTGATATTAAAGTGAAAGGTGGTTTCTTTGAAAGTGAGTTGAATTTAATTAATTATATTGATTTCGCAAAGCATATAGTGCGTAGGAGATTTAAAAACTTGAATTCGTAAGTACGGAACTGAAATGTAGAAATTACAATAACATCTAAAACTTAGCCTAATATCACAGATACTCATCACAGCGAGACTGCACTTAACCTAGTATCACAGATAAGTCGCATTTGGTTGAAGAATTATATTGCTATCGAATACTGTAAAATAGAACTGAATTCCAATCTTTAGGAGGTTGCAAGATAGGACACCAATTAATGTAAGCAAACAGATAAATTGAATTTGAACGTTTAAATAATAATATTTTTGCAGCTTTGATCTGCTATCACCTGATCCAAAGAGTGTTCTTTCACGTTCCGAACAGACAGTACAAAAAAACAGTACAAAAATGACAGTACAAAAACGACAGTACACAATTGAAAATTCAGAAAAAGACAGCACAAAACAAAAAGTACAAACAAAAACAGTGCAAAAAAATAGTACAAGACGGTGAAAAAAGGAGCACATGAAATTTCCAAAATCGAAAAACAAAATTTGATGTCAAACGTGTTAGAATTGCATAAAACGTCAAGATTTAGTGTCATCTTGACCCTCAGGGTACGGACTGGGTTACCGTAACCCGAGCGAAATTTGAAAGAAGCGCCATACGAAGAGAAGTCGGCGAGGGGGGTCCGGACCAGGGGGGGAAAAAACTTATAGGTACACACTATTAGAGGCCCAAGCGGCAGAGTCAGTCTCCGCTTTGTGTCCGAGCTAGACACATATAAACATTGTGCTCGGGTGTGGTACACCCAGTCCGTATCGAACGTTACAAAATCCAAAATTTTCAAAAAAATTAAGTTTTAATTTTCGTCTGTTTGCCGCTGAGGACTAAAAAGGTAAGTAAGAATACGTACTCTTTACTTAATTTTGTAGATTCTAACCTCAAAATAACGCGTTGTACATGGTGTAAGCGAAGTATTGTAGTAGATCTCAATCACTTGAACGTACGTCTTATATCGAAATCTTTGCTGCTCGTAGTGAATTATAACTCATTAAATTTTGTTTCTTGTAATTTTTTGTTAAAGAACACGCATTAAAAACATGGCAACGCGTCGAATCACTCGAAGCGTTGCTGCTTTGGAGGAGTTGTACAAGTAAAACGAGGAGGACAGCGTTACAGAGAATGACAGTGACACCGACGACGCCTTTAACAATTATGTTTGGTATTTATTTATATGATACTACTCAACAATATCTGAGAAACAATTTTTTTACGCTCAAAGTAATTAATTTTAACCTTTATCATCATAAATCAACGAAACAACGTTTTTTCGCTAACTCGAAAAAACGCGTATTTTCATTTTTCAAAAAAAATATAGTTTTTGGAATAAATCAAAAAACCGTTATGGACATTTGTAGGAACTACTTTTTACCTTTCAAATGCGAGTTATACAATGTTAATATTTTTTTTTTCAAAAAGTTACAGCATTTTGAAAAAAAAACGTTTTTTACAAAAAAAATTCAAGACCCGTTCACATTTTTCATTATATTTTTTTTCAATCAGTTAAATGATTAATCTGACAACTCTATTATATTTTTAAAACAATTTCACACAAAATAAAAAAAAATTATTCAAATTGACAAAGTACAGCTCGATATACACCCAATCAAAGTCGCCGGGTTAGGCTAACCCTGTCCGTACTGAACGTAACTTTTTTATAGTCCGTACCCTGAGGGTTAAAGCATTTTTTTTTTTTGAAAAAAAATGACTTTCTTGGACTTTTGGGAAATTTCGAGATTTTTTCTGAGTTCCAGAAAGTCGATTTTTCGAAGAAAATTTTTTTTAACGTTTCATGCAATTTTAAGATTTTTAGCATCAAATTTTGTTTTTCGATTTTGGAAATTTCATGTGCTCCTTTTTTACCGTCTTTTTGTATTGTTCTTTTGCACTGTTTTTGTTTGTACTGTCCTCTTTGTACTTTTTGTTTTGTGCTGCCTTTTTCTGAATTTTCAATTGTGTACTGTCTTTTTTGTACTGTCATTTTAGTACTGTTTTTTTTGTACTGTCCTTTTTGTACTTTTTGTTTTGTACTGTCCTCTTTGTATTTTTTGTTTTGTACTGTATTTTTGCTGAATTTTCAATTGTGTACTGTCATTTTTGTGCTGTCGTTTTTTTACTGTCTTTTTTGTACTGTTAATTTTGTACTGTTTTTCTTGTACTGTCTATTATGATACTGTTTGTTTTATACTTTCTTTTTTGTACCGTCTTCTTGTACCTTTTTTTTGTACTGTTTTTTGTACTGTCTTTTTCGTACTGTAACTGCATTTTTGTATTGTCTATTTTTACACGGTCTTTTTTGTACTGTCGTTTTTGCACTGCATTTTTTAATGTCTATTGTTATACCATCTATTTTCTATTGTCTTTTTCGCACCGTTTTTTTGTACTGTTTTTCTCCTCTTTTTTTGTACTGTCGTCTTTGTACTTTTTGTTTTGTACTGTCCGAATTTTCAATCTGTTAATTTTGTACTGTCTTTTGAACTGTTAATTTTGTACTGTCTTTTTTGTACTGTCTTTTTCGTGCCGTCTTTTTGTACTGTGTTTTTCGTATTGTCGTCTTTGTACTTTTTGTTTTGTGCTGTTTTATTCTGAATTCTCAATTGTGTACTGTCTTTTCTGTAGTGGTTTTTTGTACTGTCTTTTTGTACTGTCTTTTTCGTACTGTCACTGCATTTTTGTACTGTTCATTTTTACACGGTCTTTTTTGTACTATCTTTTATGTACTGTCTTTTTTGTACTGCATTTTGATACTGTCTATTTTAATACTGTCTGTTTTGTACTGTCTTTTTTGTGCTGTTTATTTTTGTACTGCCCATTTATTACTGCAGTTTTTGTACTGCATTTTGGTACTGTCTATTTTATACTCTCTTTTTTGTGTCGTCATTTTGTACTGTTTTTTTTTTTGTACTGAATTTCTTGTACTGTCCTTTTTGCACTGCATTTTTTTGTCTTTTATATACTGTCTTTTTTGTACCGTTCTTTTATACTGTCTTTTTTGTTTTGTACTCTTTGTACTTTTTGTTTTGTACTTGTCAATTGTGTACTGTTTTTTTTCTGCACTGTCATTTTCATACTGTCTTTTTTGTACTGTACTCTTTTTCCTTTTTTTTTGTATTGTATTTTTTGTACTGTCTGTTTTGTAATGTCCTTTTCCGAATTGTCAATTGTGTACTGTCTTTTTTGCACTGGCATTTTTGTACTGTTTTTTTGTACTTTTTGTTTGGTACTGTCTTTTTATTACTGTCTGTTTAATACTATCTTTTTCTGAATTGTTAATTGTGTACTGTCTCTTTTGTTCTGTCATTTTTGTACTGTTTTTTGTACTGTCCTCTTTGTACTTTTTGTTTTGTACTGTCCTCTTTGTACTTTTTGTTTTGTACTGTCTTTTTCAGAATTGTCAATTGTGTACTGTCTTTTTTGTACTGTCGTTTTTGTACTATCTTTTTTTTTATGGTAAATTTTGTGCTGTCTCTTTTGTACTGAAGTTTCTGCACTGCATTTTTGTAATGTCTATTGTAATACTGTCTGTTTTATACTGCCTTTTTTGTACCGTCTTTTTGTACTGTTTTTTTGCGCTGTTTTTTTGTACTGTCCTCTTTGTACTTTTTGATATGCACTGTCTTTTTCAGAATTGTCAATTGTGTACTGTCTTTTTAAGTACTGTTTTTTTGTACTGCCTATTTTGTACCGTCATTTTTTACTGTCTTTTTCGTACTGTCATTTTTGTACTAATTTTTTTGAACAGTTATTTTTGTACTGCATTTTTGTATTGTTTTTTTTGTGCCGTCTTTTTGTTCTGTTTTTTGTACTGAATTTCTTGTATTATCCTTCTTGTACTGCATTTTGTTTTTTTTTTATTTGTACTATACTGTGTTTATTTTTGGTACTGTTGTTTTTGTACTGTCATTTTTGTACTTTTTGTTTTGTACTGTCTTTTTCAGAATTGTCAATTGTGTACTGTGTTTTGTGTACTGTCTATTTTTACACGGTCTTTTTTGTACTATCTTTTATGTACTGTCTTTTTTGTACTGCATTTTGATGCTGTCAATTTGTATACTGTCTATTTTATACTCTCTTTTTTATGTTGTCTTTTTGTACTGTTTTTTTTTGTACTGAATTTCTTGTACCGTCCTTTTTGAACTGCATTTTTTTGTCTTTTATATACTGTCTTTTTTGTACCGTTCTTTTATACTGTCTTTTTTGTTTTGTACTCTTTGTACTTTTTGTTTTGTACTTGTCAATTGTGTACTGTTTTTTTTCTGCACTGTCATTTTCATACTGTCTTTTTTGTACTGTACTCTTTTTCCTTTTTTTTTTGTATTGTATTTTTTGTACTGTCTGTTTTGTAATGTCCTTTTCCGAATTGTCAATTGTGTACTGTCTTTTTTGCACTGGCATTTTTGTACTGTTTTTTTGTACTTTTTGTTTGGTACTGTCTTTTTATTACTGTCTGTTTAATACTATCTTTTTCTGAATTGTTAATTGTGTACTGTCTCTTTTGTTCTGTCATTTTTGTACTGTTTTTTGTACTGTCCTCTTTGTACTTTTTGTTTTGTACTGTCCTCTTTGTACTTTTTGTTTTGTACTGTCTTTTTCAGAATTGTCAATTGTGTACTGTCTTTTTTGTACTGTCGTTTTTGTACTATCTTTTTTTTTATGGTAAATTTTGTGCTGTCTCTTTTGTACTGAAGTTTCTGCACTGCATTTTTGTAATGTCTATTGTAATACTGTCTGTTTTATACTGCCTTTTTTGTACCGTCTTTTTGTACTGTTTTTTTGCGCTGTTTTTTTGTACTGTCCTCTTTGTACTTTTTGATATGCACTGTCTTTTTCAGAATTGTCAATTGTGTACTGTCTTTTTAAGTACTGTTTTTTTGTACTGCCTATTTTGTACCGTCATTTTTTACTGTCTTTTTCGTACTGTCATTTTTGTACTAATTTTTTTGAACAGTTATTTTTGTACTGCATTTTTGTATTGTTTTTTTTGTGCCGTCTTTTTGTTCTGTTTTTTGTACTGAATTTCTTGTATTATCCTTCTTGTACTGCATTTTGTTTTTTTTTTATTTGTACTATACTGTGTTTATTTTTGGTACTGTTGTTTTTGTACTGTCATTTTTGTACTTTTTGTTTTGTACTGTCTTTTTCAGAATTGTCAATTGTGTACTGTGTTTTGTGTACTGTCTATTTTTACACGGTCTTTTTTGTACTATCTTTTATGTACTGTCTTTTTTGTACTGCATTTTGATGCTGTCAATTTGTATACTGTCTATTTTATACTCTCTTTTTTATGTTGTCTTTTTGTACTGTTTTTTTTTGTACTGAATTTCTTGTACCGTCCTTTTTGAACTGCATTTTTTTGTCTTTTTTATACTGTCTTTTTTGTACCGTCTTTTTATACTGTCATTTTTGTACTGTACTCTTTTTCCTTTTTTTGTATTGTATTTTTTGTACTGTCTGTTTTGTAATGTCCTTTTCCGAATTGTCAATTGTGTACTGCCTTTTTTGCACTGGCATTTTTGCACTGTTTTTTTGTACTGTCCTCTTTGTACTTTTTGTTTGGTGGTGTCTTCTTATTACTGTCTGTTTAATACTATCTTTTTCTGAATTGTCTCTTTTGTACTGTCATTTTTGTACTGTTTTTTGTACTATCTTCTTTGTACTTTTTGTTTTGTACTATCCTCTTTGCACTTTTTGATTTGTACTGTCTTTTTCAGAATTGTCAATTGTGTACTGTCTTTTTAAGTACTGTTTTTTTGTACTGCCTATTTTGTACCGTCATTTTTTACTGTCTTTTTTGTACTGTCTTTTTTGTACTAATTTTTTTGTACAGTTATTTTTGTTCTGCATTTTTGTATTGTTTTTTTTTTGTACCGTCTTTTTGTTCTGTTTTTTGTACTGAATTTCTTGTATTATCCTTCTTTTACTGCATTTTGTTTTTTTTTATTTGTACTATACTGTGTTTATTTTTGGTACTGCTGTTTTTGTACTGTCTTTTTTGTACTTTTTGTTTTGTACTGTCCATTTCTGAATTGTCAATTGTGTACTGTTTTTTTTTGTACTGTCGTTTTTGTACTATCTGTTTTCTTACTGTTAATTTTGTTCTATAATTTCTGCACTGCATTTTTTTAATGTCTATTTTATTACTGTCTGTTGTAGACTGCCTTTTTTGTACCGTCTTTTTGCACTGTTTTTTTGCACTGTTTCTTTGTACTTTTTGTTTTGTACTGTCCATTTCTGAATTGTCAATTGTGTACTGTCTTTTTATGTACTGACAATTCGGAAAAATAGTACTGTCTTTTTTGTACTGTTTTTTTGTGCTGTTCGTTTTATACTGTTTTTTAACTGTCTTTTTCGTACTGTCACTGCATTTTTGTACTGCATTTTAGTACTGCATTTTTGTACTGTTTATTTTTATACTGTCATTTTAGTACTATCTTTCATGTACTGTCTTTTTTGTACTGCATTTTGATACTGTCTATTTTAATACTGTCTATTTTTCACTGTCATTTTTGTGCTGTATTTTTGTACTATCTTTTTTGTACTGTTAATTTTATACTGGTTTTTCTGTGCTGTCCTTTCTGTACTGTCATTTGTGTACTAGTTTTTTAGTACAGTCATTTTTGTACTGCCGTTTTTTAACTGCATTTTTGTATTGTTTAATTTGTACCGTCTTTTTGTTCTGTTTTTTGTACTGAATTTCTTGTATTATCCTTCTTGTACTGCATTTTGGTTTTCATTTGTACTGTACAGTGTTTATTTTTTGTACTGTTTTTTTTGTCATATTTGCACTTGTCTTTTTTTGCACCGTCGTTTTTTTTGTACTGTCATTTTGTCGTGAATACGACTTACTTTACTATGGGGCGCCTTTTCAAAATTAGCCATATGGAAGAATGGGCAGAACTTAATCGTGAATATCTTGACTTGTATTAATGGTAGCAACACAATTCTTTCACCATTTCATCAAAAATATGATCAGGAACTCAGGATAATATTTTGAACAGTGTGAAATAACCACAAACAACTCAAATATTAAGTTTTCTCAAACTTTGAAAACAACACGGAAAACTCTTTACTTTCGCTAGGGTTTTTCGCGCAAGGACGACGATTTTGAGGTAGTCAGGCACATATCTTCAACTGAATGCGTATAAAAGGGGAACTGTGGTCGAAAATCGATCATTTCTTTTCGTGCGTTCGGAGGAAGCAGACGTCGTGGGACTGGAATCATCAACCAGCAGCGACGGAGAATGCACCTTCTGCGTGGTTAAAACCTCAAACGCTCAGTTCGCATCTCATTCGCTTGCTGGCCATCAAGGCGAGAACCAGCAGCGACTGAAACTGTCTGTTATTGGATCTAAATTTACGTCTTGAACTCAGGGTCCAGTTATCTATTCCAGACTTCTATTCGGTTCTTTTTAAAACCATAATAATACTCCCAAAGAATTAAGCGAAATTTTACTTTTCTGTACTCTATACAGCTCATTTTTAAATTAGTTGCAGTTTGTAGAACTTCCTTCTGATTTGCTATATAAAATGCATAGCATCGACTTAGAAGCCATTAATGAAAGGTTCCTTTCAGAATCACCATTATTTTATCATAAAGAACTATATTCGATATTTCGTAATATTTAATTGTGTGTCAGAATGTTTAATGCAACTAATCTGTATTTTAGTTTAGGAGTATCGTTTCAAATTTTAGTTGTCGATCAACTAATTGATATTCGAAGGTATAAAGATAGAGTATCAGTTTTATTCGTATTCACGACATCCAGTTATGTCTCTGACATTACACACCCGTACTTTTTGTATTTTTTCTACTGTATTTCTTGTGCTGTCTTTATCGTACTGTTTTTTTCTTGTTGTAATGGAATGATGTTTTGGGAAAAAATTGATAATTATGTGACAGGAAATAATCTTCAGAGTCGTTCTAAAATCTAAGATGACGACTTCCGGTTTATCAATATTCCTTGCAAATCCTCACAAGTTAATATGGCTTTGATGAATGGATACCGAAAAACGATATTTGAAATTCGATGTTTCCGGTAATTTTTCAAATCCAATACGGCGACTTCCGGTTAATCAATACTCGTTGAAAACCTGCAAAACACGGGTATTTTCGGAACGGGTTTATTGAATAGCTGTTTGAGGTTGTTACAAAATCAAACACGGCGACTTCCGATTCTTTGATATTCTCAGATATCTATTCAAAATAGTATTTTTCGGATCTAATTTGATGTATATGTAACGAAAAATTACATTAGAGGTCGCTTCATAGTTGGAAATGGGGATTCTCTGATCTATCGATATTATTTGAAATCAGGAAAACTAGGCGTATTTTGGAACAAATGGTACCAGTGGAAGTACAACATCATTTTCCGATGCAATCTGGTTAAACCCGTTCGAAAAATATGCATACTATGACGGTTTTTAAAGGTCCTAAATAATAAGTTCTAAGTCCAAATTTCTAAGTCCCTCTATGAGCAAAGTCCTCCAAGTTTCTAAGCCCTTTTAAGTTTTAATTCCCCCAAAGTTCTCCTAAGTTTCAAGTCCCAAGTCCCAAGTCCCAGGTCCCAAGTCCCAAGTCCCAAGTCCCAAGTCCCAAGTCCCAAGTCCCAAGTCCCAAGTCCCAAGTCCCAAGTCCCAAGTCCCAAGTCCCAAGTCCCAAGTCCCAAGTCCCAAGTCCCAAGTCCCAAGTCCCAAGTCCCAAGTCCCAAGTCCCAAGTCCCAAGTCCCAAGTCCCAAGTCCCAAGTCCCAAGTCCCAAGTCCCAAGTCCCAAGTCCCAGGTCCCAAGTCCCAAGTCCCAAGTCCCAAGTCCCAAGTCCCAAGTCCCAAGTCCCAAGTCCCAAGTCCCAAGTCCCAAGTCCCAAGTCCCAAGTCCCAAGTCCCAAGTCCCAAGTCCCAAGTCCCAAGTCCCAAGTCCCAAGTCCCAAGTCCCAAGTCCCAAGTCCCAAGTCCCAAGTGCCAAGCATTCTACCAGAAAAAAAAACACTCCAATCGTCATGTGAATTTTCTAGTAACCGAGCTTATAATTCAATGATGGCCTCAATTTTTTAGAGGTTTAGATCTTATAACTGTTAAAATCACTTGTTGACAAATGAGTCATTGTACTTCCGTAAGGTAAATGAACGACGGTTAGCAGTGATGATAATAGTACTATTTAAATGTGCTATTTGAATTGGAATGCTGGCATATTTTAGAGATTTTCTCATTCGTTATTCAACCAAAACCATGACATCAACAAAAAAATGCCATCTTTTATCACAAGAAGTGTTTCAACTTGATTTTTCCACCTGTTAGCGAAGGTAATCGCAGTGTGAAATCAATCACAAAATCGAACGACGATCAACCTTGGAGTCACCTGATTGCCGTGCGTTGGCGGGATTTACAGAGTAAACACCAGAAACAAAAAGTAGTTGTTTGTAGATTTTCTACCGTCTAAACTGACTGACAACAGACAAATCGCTTTACGTGCCCCTTTCAAAATGCTGTTTCCGATTCTAGGTCACCACCACCGTAGAACCTCATCGTCAACACTGATATCGTTTCGCAATCAATCGTTTCACACACAAATAAATACGGTTCTGCATTTATCGCTGACATTCCGTTCGATTGCACATACTCACAACAATACAGAGGATCTTACCCTTTCCCACCTTCATACACACATGCACATACAGCCCCCCTCCATACCATACGATGCTAGAAAAGTGCCCTTCCCAGGGAAAAGAAAACATCAAACGACGTCTCCGAGAGCAACGGTTCGAAGAAAGTTTGCATCTCCCGTTTGACAACAAGGAGGCAAAAAGTATCCGAAGAAAAAAAGAAGAAGAAGTCATCCTACGATCGGGTTGAAGATGCGAATGGCAAGAAAAAAAACCGAATTACAGCTCCGGCACGAACTAACATACATACGCTCCATTGGGATGCAGTTCATTCCTCGCCAACAAGAACCCGGATCCCCCCTCTTTTTTTCCTTAACCCTCACATCTATCGATTTGGGACCGAATTCCGGAGTGCACTGGAAAAACATGCCATTTTAGAAACGTTGTAAGTCTCAAATTCGATTTGCGTTGCTCGTCGTCGGTTGATTTCATCTGGGGGTTGAAAAGAGGAGGGGGAGGGAGTGGGGGAGTGTATGCTCCACGTACGAAGTGGATTGCTCCGGTCGCTGATTGCAGTGAGGCGAGAGAAAGCTTCACACGGATCATAAATCATTCCTTTCACCGGTTGGGTGGAAAACTGGTTCATGGCATTTTTATTTCGGGGCTTCTCGTTTTTTCTCTTCTAGGGTTTGGGTAGGTTTTTTTTCTGTCAATTTTTGATGCATATATAAAAGGTGAGTAACTAAAATTGAGCGTTCAGAAATGCACACTTCAGTGTCGATTTTCAAAACGATTTTCATGTTATCACGATTATGTTTGCCGAAAGGATACCCACATGGACGAATTTTCCAGAGCATGATTTGAGCATGGTAGTTCAGTGCCCATTATTCGAATTTAATAAGCAGCATCAAACCTAGCTTTGAGTAAATCGAAAGAAAAACGAATAAACTCAGGTATATGTGGCATAGTTGTAGTTTGCAAAGTGAGTCTTCTTTGCCAGAACTAACAATCAGAGCTTAAAATTGTCACATGCTTTCAATGGAAGAATACGATCAAACAGTCTTATCTTCGTTTTTCCACTGTATCATTCGTAAATGATCGCATTCAAAATAAACGAAAAGAGAGGAAGCATTTTCGTTTCTCACTGCAACAAAAGCGAGTCTCAATGCCAACGTCACTCGATTCCCCACGACAATTGATTTTGAATTTTATTGATTTTGGAAACTTTGGTTGAATATGTATACTACATAGTATACGATTTACACTGAAAACCGAACATACTGAAAGGGTAAACGAAATACAGAAGACAATTTAGAAACAATTTTTCCACCTTTGTCGTTAACCGGACACGAATTTCGTCTCAAAATTTGCAATCTTCGTCGTTTTCTGCCATGGTAGTCGACGAAAAGCAAATCGGATGAAACAAGTTTTAACCCTTTCGATCCGATCGATGTGAATGTTGTGATACGGGGCCCAAATTGTATCTCCGTACTTTAGAATACCGCGTACTAGGGCGACGTAAACAGCTTTGCGACAATACACGTCGTTAAAATATTGAGTGTTGCGTTTGACGAATCTCAAAATTGCAAAGGCTTTCCCGGAGCTTGCAACGGGGTGCACAACAATATAAAAAAATGGTAATGAAGCGATAAACATTAACATCATCCGCATACATTACTTCAAAAGACGACAAGTCACTGCAAAGATTGTTAACAAGTAGAACGAAGAGAAGTGGTCCGCGATGGCTCCCTTGTAGAACACCTAATGTAACGTTGAAGGATTCAACGCTTCGCCTCAATTTTTCCACTGCGAGACACACGGTTCAAAAAGCCATTGGACCAAATCAAGTAAACCGCGTCGATTTGTTGGGTAACCAACCCAGGGCAGGGCCCATGAAAAACAAAAAAAAACCAAAGAAATAAGCTGAAACTAAGCTTGATTACACGGTACAGGATACAAAAACCTTCGTCAAGACTTTCAGATTTTTAAAAGCTTTGCAAAACAGAAATATTTAACGGCTACTGGAAGAGAAATTTTCAAATAGCTTGAGCTACAGAAATATCGTGTGTGGCGAGCAATGTGTTCCAAGTGACATTTAAATCACGAACGGAATCATCCACCAAAAAATGTATGTACCAGAGCGCCTTGACAAAACATAAGGAATACTCTACGAAATTTATCAATTCGAACATTTTTCTCGAACGCGAAGCAGCCAAAGGTTGGCTTTATTTGTGCCAGTTTGATGCGAATTTCGTAAATCGAAAAGTGAACAAAACTAATCAAATAATTCTAGATTTGCCCTACACTGATGATTGTTACTTCGATTTGCAAAGAAGCAATCTGAATAGTTTTCTAGGTAACGTTTAGGGCCATTAGAACGGCTGATTTCGACGAAACGTGGCAAATTATCGCGGGATAACCAGTCTCTCTGCTTCTTCAAAACTTTTTGAAATTATCGTTAGCGAAGCTATGATGGATCGTGCAAAGAACTACATCTCATTCGACCAACATGGGTTTATGCCAGGACGATCAGTTACAACTAATTTAATGACGTTTACGTCAAAGTGCATCGCTTGCATGGCGACCAAGGCACAGATGGATGTAATCTACACGGATCTAGAAGCTGCTTTTGACAAAAATGACCATAAAATACTGTTGTGCAAATTGTCTCACCTCGGGTTTTCTGCTCAGCTTGTGTCGTGGTTAAACTCGTATCTTTCTGGTAGGATTTTACGAGTAAAATTGGATAATTGTACGTCATCGCAATTATCGAATAGTTCTGGAGTTCCACAAAGGCAGTAATTTGGGACCATTGCTATTCACACTGCTCTTCAACGATGTTTCATTGGCTCTGGGATATGGTTTTAAACTGATAAATGCAGACAACTTAAAATTCGAACTGTGGAGGATTGTCGGCGATTACAGCATCAACTACAACTCTTCGTCGATTGGTGCTGCGTGAATAAACTTTTTATCAACGTTTCAAAGTGTCAGGTGATGACGTTTCATCGTAATATGCATCCTGTTAAACTCGACTACTGTATTGGTGGTTCAGTCCTGACTAGAGTGAACCTGGTGAATGATTTGGGAATACAAATGGATGAAAAATTGACATTCGATTCACATCGATCATTAATAATCACGAAAGCGTTACGTCAATTGGGATTCATTTCTAAAATCGCTAAGGAATTCAAAGATCCACACTGTTTCAAGACTCAACTTAAATGGGCTTTTTCCCACCCTTTCTGTTCATTTAGATTCGTTTATCCAATGGACATAAACAGAGATAAATAAATAAATAAATAAATAAATAAATAAATAATGTTCCCCATCGTTGTCCACTTTTCGTTTTCTTTTTCTCCAATGCAAACGACCATCAGCTGGATGACGCAATCGCTCTTGTTTGAAACGAAACTCACACTGCGAATGTCCAATAGCAGATATGCTCACAGAAGAACTAGTTGTGGTTTTTTTGTGCGTTTAGGCTTGAGGAACGGAACCTCATATTCGTCATTGACTAAAGCACCAATTGAATAATGCCGTGTTTAGTTCCACTTTCCTGTCCGTAGATGGCGGTCTGCGCACTTGATGCGTCTCCACTCAAGGATTTTCATAGACTGAAGCTACAAACTTAGAAAAGGCGTTTTTATACCAACCCCCTTAAAATCAGGTTTTTATTCATAACTCACTTCGAGTTATTTTTTTATGCATACTTTGTTTGAAATAATTGAAGAAAATAAAAAAATACCATTTTTTTGTTAAAGGGAGTGCATAGGTTTGTTGTTTCCTGGCAAAGTTATACAACATTTTACCTGTTTTTTTACCTATGATAAAACCTCACACCGAAGCGAAATATGCAACTTAATGCAGCAAACTTTTACAATACTTATAGGAAAATATATTCCTAATCTAATTTATTTTAGAATAAGAATATCCTGCGTACTATTCGTGTGACACATTGTCACTATGGCCATGCTGAAACCATGAATGGTTAAGAAACGGAGGGCGTCACGCGTCTGCTATTTCTGTAACTCACTTTTGCAGTGAGCGTAGAGATGGGCAATTCGCTCCTGAGCTATTCCAGTGAATCGAATCTTTAAAGTGAGCTGATAGCTCACAGCTCTTTTTAAAGAACCGCAGCTCACCAGCTGGTAAGCGAGGATGTCAGGTTCACAGATTAATTTGTGTTTCACAGATTTTCAACCTTTTGCACAGATTTAAAAAATGGAACAGATTTCTGGAAATGGTCACAGATTTACACAGATTCTGAAATCGATCACAGATTTTGGAAATTGATCACAGTTTAGCAGCAAAAATTAAAGAGCGGTTGGAAATAGTGAGGCCTTTTTTTGCTTACCAAAATTATTCCGATCAGCTTATTATGGAAACGGGGAAACGTGCACAGATTTTGCAGAGACAAGTTTTTTGCTTGATCACAGATTTTTGAAAAAATGACCTGGCATCCCTGCTGGTGAGGTGGAAACAATCTACGAGCTGAACGGATCTTCGGCTCTTTATAAATGTTATAAATGAGAAGAAATGTGTGCATGAGCTTCTGTTCGTTCTTCCAAATGTGCATCTATCCTTCTTTAACAGATTGAATGAGCCATTGTCAATAAGAAATCTTACTTCATACTCAGTAGGCTAAGGTACATTCAGGGATGCCACTTTCGCAGATATTCTCAAAGAAGCTAAAAGAAGCTAAATGAGCTGATGAGCTGATATATTGAATCGATTCCCTTTAGTGAGCTGATCGGTTCGGAGCTGCTCACCGGTATGAGCTGCTTCGTACATTTCTAAGTGAGCGTCGCACGATCAACATATCATCTTAAATCTTGTTATTTTTACGTTTCGTCTTTGACTCATCAGTGCAGAGCAGTTCAATTTGAATCGCTAAGCAGACGTAAAGTAAAGTAAAGTAAAGTAAAGTAAAGTAAAGTAAAGTAAAGTAAAGTAAAGTAAAGTAAAGTAAAGTAAAGTAAAGTAAAGTAAAGTAAAGTAAAGTAAAGTAAAGTAAAGTAAAGTAAAGTAAAGTAAAGTAAAGTAAAGTAAAGTAAAGTAAAGTAAAGTAAAGTAAAGTAAAGTAAAGTAAAGTAAAGTAAAGTAAAGTAAAGTAAAGTAAAGTAAAGTAAAGTAAAGTAAAGTAAAGTAAAGTAAAGTAAAGTAAAGTAAAGTAAAGTAAAGTAAAGTAAAGTAAAGTAAAGTAAAGTAAAGTAAAGTAAAGTAAAGTAAAGTAAAGTAAAGTAAAGTAAAGTAAAGTAAAGTAAAGTAAAGTAAAGTAAAGTAAAGTAAAGTAAAGTAAAGTAAAGTAAAGTAAAGTAAAGTAAAGTAAAGTAAAGTAAAGTAAAGTAAAGTAAAGTAAAGTAAAGTAAAGTAAAGTAAAGTAAAGTAAAGTAAAGTAAAGTAAAGTAAAGTAAAGTAAAGTAAAGTAAAGTAAAGTAAAGTAAAGTAAAGTAAAGTAAAGTAAAGTAAAGTAAAGTACAATAGACTCAAAGAAGAAGCGATGTAAACAGTTGATTGCTCTGAAAGAGAAAACAGCCCTCATAGAACACATGATTACGCACGATCATATGTTCGATCTCAAAAAGGTAAAAATTATTGACAGAACGTTCCGATCCACCGCTCTACCAAAATTAGAAATGTGCCATAGCACCAACACAGCGAATACCGTCAATCGTCGTCGCCACATTCGCTGGTATACTACACACCATCAAAACCAGCAGAAATCGACGAAAAAGAACCAAAACAAAAACGAACAATAGTACTTCGGTACTCTCACCGTATATTGCGCTCACAGCAGCTACACGGAACGACCGAAATTAGCTCTGCGCCTAATTCGTATTACTGTTTTTGAATTAGTTGATTTTAACAACAAAATTTCCAAAATAACTATAAAATTAGTTAAAATTTAGAATTTACTGTGCTGAAAAAAACTTTTATTTTTAGAGAATGTGTTTAGTTGGCGAATATTCTGGACACAAACCAGCAATATTTCAATCCAACACGAAATTCTCATTGACAACTAATTTCGTTATCAAAATCAGAAAATTTGATTCTATTTATCTATCACCGTCATTGCTGGAGGAAAGCACAAAGAAAACAGAAATGAATTTGGCTTTATAAACAAGTTTATTAGCCAAAAACTCATGAGAAGTGTCAAAGCAAAACAATCCATTGAAAAGCTAAAAAGGACAGTCTTGTGAAACTGCTTGCAAATTGTTTAGATATTTTTTGCATGTGTTACGATATATCCATATATAAATTTCTAAACCGATATGTAAAAATGACATAAATTGTCAGTGGAAAGTGTATTTATTAAGAATTTGTGCGCATTTGAAGCAATTGTGGGTAATAATGTTTTTACGCGGAACAGTGAAGTGAGTTTCGAATGTTGCACTCTAATTGTACACGTCAAATGATGTTTTTTGTATCTTCTAATATTCCGGGCTACGCCGTCCGGTGTACTACTTGTATTCGGTTTTTGTTTTCCGAGTGCTCAAAGTTTTCAGTGAGAGAGTCGATTTCGCGAAGTCGAATGAAGAAAACAGCGATTTAGAAGTAAAATTTTCAAAAAGAAGTTTATGTTTCGCTTATGTCTTTTTCTCCAATACAACATCGTATTTATACCTGCCAATATAGAAAATATAACCGCGACTTAAATTTTTTTCGGTAGTAGTGTGCCATCTAGTGGCTAGTAGTCATTACGGTGTTAACATTTTCTCGGTTACAGAGCGCCATATAGCTGCAAACTGCAGAAACCAATTCAACCATTTATGTTGGTTGAAAACAACGTTTTATTTCTCTAATTCAACTGAAAAATTAGTTGAATGGATATGAAGTGTGCCTTAGCTAAGAAATGACAGCACGTTTAATTGGTGAATTCAACTAAAAAAATAGTCATTTCAACAAATGTTTTATTATTATTAAGGGAACTAGAATTAAAAAATCTAAAATAGCACAAGTAAGATTTTTTTAGTTGTCTCAAAAAATAACTAAGTAAAATCAGAAAATCAACTAATTTTTTCGTCAAAATGCTAATTTCGGTCTTTCCGTGTAGAAATCAACCATCTTTAAACAACCCGTTAGCGACAATTGCGTACAATTCGAGTGTGTGACCGTAGTGCTAAGAAACCAAGTGATTAAGTATTTTACCATCCATTCACTAATTACCGTCCAGCACAATATATGTTGACCCAACATCCTATCGTTGATAATAAACGACACCGACAACGACGAAACGACTAAAGTGAGTTCACATACACTATGTATACCTTAAATATTGTACAAAATTTCCACCAGTTGCTTTTAAGAAATTATTTACAAATATATACCGCGTAATTTGATTCCATCTCTAATTGTTCATGGCCTACTTTGACAACAAATATAACCATAACTTTTTTGTCTGAAGAGATAGATAGAGATAGAGCAAACTTTTACAATACTTATAGGAAAATATATTTTCACTATGGCCATGCTGCAACCATGAATGGTTAAGAAACGGAGGGCGCCACGAGTCTGCTATTTCTGTAACTCACTTTTGCAGTGAGCGTCGCACGATCAACATCTCGTGTTGAAAAGCGTGTTGTTTCTGGATAACTCAATTTATTTGTACGTTTAAAAATGAAATCTCTTCGTAAAGGTTTGTACTTTTACAATACTTTTTCATATTTTGTTTGGAAAACATTTTTCCATTTTTTAATGTGTTGAAGTTTTGATTATTTGTCGGATTTTCAATATTTTAAACTAATTTTGAAAAGGCCTAAAAAATTGCACCGAGTTCCACTTAGATTTTTTCTACTATTGTTAATTGTCAAAAAGTAAACAAAATAAAAATCATAACAATTTGCTTAAGGTGAAATGTAGCGGAATGCGAAAATCGCGTTTTTGATCAATTATTCAAAAACTAGACCGATTTTCGAAAAACCAAAAACACTTAAGTTTTCGAAATCAAATTTATCACAACTAGGGTAAGGGCTCCCTATTTCATCTCATTTGTAAGGACGTCGCCTTCAAACCTCGATTTAGCCACTAAAATCACTATAAGTATTTCATATTACTGCTTCATTCGCCTTGCTCCACATTGAGATTTGATTCACATTCCTTGTAAATTTAAATAATGTTCATAAAACAGCAAAAAACACTTATGAAATGTTCACTACTCTGCTCCTAATTTCATCTCAATGGATTTTTATCCATCCTATCGTTGCTCCTTTATTCATCCTATAAATTAGCAATGGCGACAGCAATCAAAACGGAATATTCCACTATTACACTCTCAGGTTCAAAATGTCAGAATTCTTCTTAAAAACGGCCTAATGCCAACTATGAGACAATATACGAAATTTTTAGAACCAGTTTGAAATCATTTCAACGTTTAAAAATTTTTCAGTCGTTTCCGTTACCTTTCGCTTTAAATTTAAAATTTTACTGAAAAGTTAATTTGGTGAACTTTAAATAAAAACAAAACTGTGATTGTTATTATTTATTCATTAGCCCTTCTTAAAACAAAGTGTAGAGCCAGAGATGCCATTTATACAGATTTATATGTATTGTATAGATTTTTGTGTTCGCATACTGGTTTAAATCAAAGTACCGATTTTGTAAAGATTTTCTAAATTCAATACATATTTGTACAGGTTCATAGAAAGAAAGAAGTACAAAATTAGACTTTTCTCTCTGAGTATCTATTAGTATTTGATTGCAGTGATTCTTTAAAAGTTTATTAATCAACGGACAAATCACATGTTAAAGTGGAAATCTTTTATGTAGATAATTGATTATGAACACTGACAAACATTTATATTAAAATTTGGAATCAATTTGAACTATTTGAAGCCAGATATTTTCATAGAATATGTATTACGTTGCATAGAAAGTCTATATCTGGTCTATCTGTTTTCACTAATAAAATGATGTTAACAGATTTTATTAGTGGAAACAGATTTAACATCATTTTATTAGTGAAAATAGATAGACCAGATATAGAGTTTCTATGCAAAGTAATACATATTTTCTATGAAAATATCTGGCATCTCTGTGCACAGCCGATGAAACACACACACTTCACAGCGTTATGTTGACGTATAGCGGAATGAAACCAGTGCTACTAGATTTGCCACAATGGTTATTTTATTAGTATTTAACATGCTCTTCCTGGTAATATTCGAAGCCAAAACAGTTTTATTGAAATATTAATATTAATAATATAATTAAACTGATGTCACGGATACCAAAAAACATACTTTTTGATGAGATTTTGAAGAAGAAAAACAATTTTTGTTTTGTAACATTATGAGATAACTTGGCAACTTTGCGAAACCAAATGAGATGAAAACAAAGCGCAATCAAGTGAACTAAGTGAAAAACTTTCATCTCATATTTTTAAAGACTTTTATTGTTTGTCGGGAGGTTTTTGAAGTATTAAATCGTTAATTAAACAAGTAGCAAGTGAACATTACTAATTATGAAGTCATCCAGCATTCAATGGTAGTGTAATTGTGCGAAAAAGTGATCATGTTTTGAGACGAATCGATTAGTAGATAATCAGAAACATGACGAACTGTAAATCTTGAGACGAAAATGTGTCCTAAATTGAAAAGTCAGTTTAATTGGAATGAAAAAAAAAACGATCACCGACGAATTTAAAACCATCTCTTTCAATGGGAAAGTGTGACAATAGCTTTTATAATTATTGTAAAACATTTCACAGTTTGGCTCAGGTAGGTTGTAAAATATTATTCATGTTCAAAGTAATGAGGTGAAGGTATGAGATGGAAATAGGAGCTCAGATGAAATAGGGAGCCGTTACCCTAAGTATTCTTAGAATTTTCAAATTTTGGTTTGCCGAGCCGTAATTGGTTTTTGAAATGTATAAACGGTTACTGTTCCGTTCCACGGGAATGATTTTAGAACTGAAAAGTAGTGTTTGTAGCAGAATTTCACAAAGAATCTGAAAATGCAACTCAAAATTATAAAATATTGGCCAAAACAACCAGTATTTGAAAAAGTTTACAAAAACTTTTCCGCATTTTTTTATTGCTTACGCGCTGCTGTTTCGTATTGAGGTGGTGTGAGAAATGCACGGTGGGCACGGTGGCATTATATCGTGAGCAAAAATTACATATAAAATAATGACGCGAATTTATGCACCATTGGGTTTTGTGTTGAAATAAAAACTAGTTGAATACAATAAAATGGGTATTGTAAGAAATCGTTTATTTTCTAAGTAACTGTCATTTATATTGCTAATAATGTCCAATTCTGTTGATTTCAATGCATTGATGTTGCTGAAGCAATAAAGCTTGACTGTGTAAAATCGTATAACAGGTATTGTTTTAGATTGTAGCAATTTTTATAGCAAAACTATAACTTCATCATTGACAAGCTACTGAATGAAATGAATACAAGCCAAGTATTATCGTTCATTAACCTGTGATACAAACAATAATAATAAACAACTTGAATAAACGTCGTCAAGCAAAGCAAAGTCTTGTTATTACATTTATTGTTGAATATGACCATTTGTTTCAACAGACTTCGCAGTCAAGGAGTGGCGGAACCGTTTTGGGAGAATACTGAATCCACACCCGGAAAATGTCTGGGTGTGGAAGTCTTGGAATTACATTCCTTTTGAGAAATTTGGCCTTTCTGTTTTAACACTTCGCATCCGACTCATAGCATAGCTTCGATTACATGGCTAGTGCTACGATCCTATTGACACAACAGTAATAATACTTTCTACTTATTCGAAGATGATAATGAAAGTCAATTAGAATGTATTCGATAAGTAAATTCGAACGTGCTCTATCATGCGAGTCAAGTAAATACTTTTACGTAAATTCTATCTCATCGGTGGAAAGGGCCTGGTGAACGACTGACAAAGATATCGAAAATACTTGAATATTATCTCGTTTTCAATCGTTCTTTTGAAGGAGAATCCATGCTTGCTACTAAACTCAGGCATATACATGGTTATCAAGTTGGTCAATACATATTCATATAGCCTCATGTTAGTCATTCATAATTACTCATGATTTATAGCTCTAGTGTAAGAGTAATCACTAACAATAACGATTGAACTAGCACATATTCTAAGTGTGAAGGATTCAAAAATCCATTACGTCCAGTCTTTTCTACAAGCCAATATAACGAGAGGTAAACCCACTGCGCTCAATCATTGAAAAAAGTTCTTGTTTCTATGTGTCCGTTTTTCTTGGTATGCTTTGTGCGACGGTTCGTTCAACTAAAGCGGATAAAATTTTGCGCGCATTTTATGACGCTACATTTCACCTTAAGTGGCGCGTGTAAGCATGAGCTTGCTTATGCGTGTTTACGCGCACTTTGTAGTAGATACCTAGGTTATAGAGGTAGATTCTACGTAGATAAATCCAAAAGAAACTGTTTTTAAAATAAATCTCAAAAAATATTTTTTTTTACATTTTTTTTATCTTCAACAAAAATACTTCAAATGGTTTTTTCCTCAAAACAAGATATAAATTCCTTTTTTATTTTTATTTGAAATTGGTACTACCCCCTTAACAAATATTAAGGTGCTACTTTCAAAAGAAGCGTAATATAATCTTGTAAAACTTCTTCGAAGACACGTTAGCTCTGTGAAAGTCAGTACAGACTTTTGACCGTGTTTTTCCAGTTTTGGACCACTGTGCGATCATTTGTTCAATTTATGCGGTTGAAATTGTGCGCGTCTTATTTTAGCACTGGATTTCACCTTAATGCTCGATCATACCAAACCTTTCAGAAATTTTGAGTTATTTGTGGTTTTCTTAAACTACTTTAAATTTTGTCATAAATTGCTGAAAATATTTTCGATGACATGGAGAAAAAAATTATGTTGCTGCGTTAAAATTCAACAAGAGATATTCTCGATTAAGTTCTACCCATTCTTGAACGGGGGTAAATTTTGAAAAATGCGCCCCATAGTAAAGTAAGTCGTATTCACGACAAAATAATCTGGCTTTAATTCAAGAAAGATGAATTTAATGTAACGAATTTGCCATCGAGGACGGGGACGCCATCGGTTGCCTCGGATCATTTTCATTCTGTCATTCTTTCCACGTCGTTTCGTTTCAATGAAAAGACGAAAACTATGATTTACTAGTTGAAAGAAGAAGAAGAAGCACAAAACGCTCGTCATTCGATGGATATCGCTTGATTGGTCCTTTTTCTGTATGTTCACTCGTCCGGCAGCTCGATAGTTTCGTCTTCGAACAATTTCGATTTTTTTTTGTTCGATTGACTTCGACTCAATTTCGTAGCCCGGGGGGGAGGGTGGTGCAAGAAATCGATCTTCAAATGATGCAACGGTTGGATGGAATAAAAGTATCATCGTCATCATCAACGTCACCACAATTACCCCTGGCACCGTCCTTCAACTCCAGAACCAGTCAGTCAGTCAACTTAGTCTCATTCTCGGTGCAAAATGGGTGGATTCCTTTCCTGCGAAGTCCCACCGGTTGAGGATGCTTGAAGGTAGATCCTTTGATCACACGTCGTAGCCCCGTCGACTTCATTTTGCTGGCCCCGTTGTTTGTGTTTTTTTTGGAGTGGCATCAAAATAGTTAGAAAACATGACGCGCACGGTTTGACCGTCCGATTTTGTATCGTTTGCTTCTTGAGAGATGCGAAGATAATGGAGAGCCCAGAAGTCTATCCTTCGCCGGTACTACTCCGGTTCTGTTGATCTTTCCAAATGGGAAAATGATACTGTTTACTGGCTGCCGGCATTCGTCGCCAGTCACGTGGTGGCCAATCAACTACCTAACGGGTGGGGGGATCAGGGAAAAGCTGATAATGAAGTGCCAACTTGGCGAAAACAACTATTCATCATCGTTTCGTTTTGCGGACAGAAATCCGTTGATTTGGTGCTTTTATTGGCCGATTTGCGGGTGGCAGCGGTATCGACTTTCATTTGAGGTTTTATGTGTTTGATGATTATATTTGTATTTGCGCCATTTGAGGTTCCATTCTTGTATCAAGTAAGAGAAAAAAGAACGGATATCACTTTTTCTTATTTTGTTCTGAGTTTAATCGAATGGGAGCAAATATTTCAGATAAAAGTTTATTTAATCAACACCTCCTTTTTCGCACAGCTCTGCCTTTCTTGTTTTTTACACAAATTTCTAAAAGAAAAAAAAAACAATGCGGAGCTCGACTGAAATCCAATGTCACTAAATCCATGGATCCCGCCCTTCGGGGGGAGGGGAAAAAACTGTAATCATCATCATCATCATTATCTGCTACAGCTTTTCTGGTGGCGTGGAAAACTTTTCCATCCGTCTTACTCACCTCTTTAGCCGAGGAGTTTAGTTTATGCACAGTCATTTCAGTCATGTTTTGCACGCTATATCATATGAACTCGTAATATCCTAACATTTAGGTTTTGTAGCACTTTGCTGATAAGTCGTCGTCTGCGAAGAAAAGATGCCCATCCCACCCGCGATGAAAACCCATTATTTATCCCATGTGCATCCATTTTGTAGACGGGTTTCTTGGCTGAGGCGCGTCTTTCTTTTGCTTTCGCCAGCTGATGCAACCAGATTTTATCGATATGTTAACAAGTTTGGCAAGAGCGAGACTGTCACTTTCCGTCAATATTCGACGAGATTCTGTCACTTTCTGTAATTGGGAACTGCTCTGCTCTGCTGCTCGGTGAAAGTCGACGCTTGTTGGTGGGTTTGGTGAAGTCAATCGTTGACAGACGGTTAGACACAGCTTTGGGTACTCCCAGACTGAGTTCAATCATTATGAATTATGTGCTGTTGACTGCAAGGAACCAGGACACTGATCCTTAATGTGAGCGACATCGGGAAATTTTACACAAGCGACGGCGTTAGGCAGCGTCGTCGTGGTTTGCTTAACAGAAAATCGAGTGCGAAGTGTTTGTAACATCCTAAAAAAATCTCTATTTATTGTTAAACATCGTTTTGTGGTACTTCAAGTTCAAATTAAACTGCTCAATGCTCAACTCAACAGTACAGTTTAAACCGCTAAGCAGACGTAAAGTTTCTGCTATTCGCAGAAAACTGTTTTTCTTTGCATCGAAATGCAATACCAACACTGACGTGCCGAACGAAAACGTGACCAAACCTGCATCGGCCCGGAAAAGGTTCGAAACACGTTTCCGTTCGGCACTTGTGGTTGTGGTTCAAATTGTACTGTTGAGTTCAGCATTGAGCAGTTCAATTTGAACTGCTATGCACTGTTGACGACGAAACATAAAAAAAATGTTAAAAATTACTACCAAACTCCATTCTCATGGAATATGGGATTTCCACGTATTCTCTAAGCGAATATTTTCGTTATCAGTCCCAACGTTGTTTGGTTTGCGTCGTCTTCTTCGGGGGAAAAACAGTTGAACAAATCAACATTCCCAAGAATTTCACCGACAGTTTTTTGTTGATACAAATGAATACACACGGAAAGACCGAAATCAGCATTTTGGCGAGAAAATTAGTTGATTTTCTGATTTTAGTTATTTATTTTTTGAGACAACAAAAAAAATCTTACTTTTGCTAATTTTGATTTTTTAATTCTCATTCGCTTAATAATAATAAAATATTTGTTGAAATGGCTATTTTTTTTTTGTTGAATTCACCAATTAAACGTGCTGTCATTTCTTAGCTAAGGCACTCTTCATTTCCATTGAAATAATTTTTTAGTTGAATTGTGAGAAATAAAACGTTGTTTTCAACCAACTTAAATGGTTGAATTGGCTTCTGCAATTTGTATCTAAGTGGCGCACTGTCACCGTAATGACTACTAGTCACACTACTACCGGAAAAAATTTTAGTCGCGGTTGTCTTTTCTATATTGGCAGGTATAAATACGATGTTGTATTGGAGAAAAAGACATAAACGAAACATAAACTCCTTTTTGAAAATTTTTCTTCTAAATAGCTGTTTTCTTCATTCGACTGTTCCACGTAGAACATTATTATGCACAATCGCTTCAAATGCGCACAAATTCTGAATAAATGCATATTACACTAAGAGTTTACGTTTGTATATCGATATATCGTAACACATGCGAAAAACATCTAAACAATTTGCGAGCAGTTTCAACAAGACTGTCCCTTTTAGCTTTTTAATGGATTGTTTTGCTTTGACATTTCTCATGAGTTTTTAGCAAATAAACTTGTTAATAAAACCAAATTTATTTTTGTTTTCTTTGTCCTGTCCTTCAGTAATGATGGTGATAGATAAATAGAAACAAATTTTCATATTTTAATAACAAAATTTGTTGTCAATGAGAATTGCGTACTGGATTGAAACATTGCTGGTTTGTGTCCAGAATATTCGCCAACTAAACACATTCTCTAAAAATAAGAGTTTTTTTCAGCAAAAGAAATTCTCAGTTTTAACTAATTTCATAGTTATTTTGGAAATTTTGTTGTTAAAATCAACTAATTCAAAAACAGTGATACGAATTAGGCGCAGAGCTAATTTCGGTCGTTCCGTGCACTAACCTCAATTTATGCGAATTTATTTCACGCGACTCTTACGTCGTTTTCTCTAATTCTTTCACGAATCGAATGAAAAAAGATGTGAGATTATTGTTTATTACAAAAACATTGTTTAAATAGTGAAACAATAGTCACGAAACCAAACACAAAACATCAAAATCAACCGAATCAATAAATATTCCCTGTTGCACGTTTGCTAGCTTTAGTCTATGACAATCCGTGAGCAAAGACACATCGAATGCGCAGACTGCCATCTACGTCAAGACAGTGGAACTACACTCGGAATTATTCAACTGGTGCTTCAGTCAATGGCGAATATGAGGTTTCGTTTCTCAAACCTTAACGCAGAAAGCACAGCAACTAGTTCTTCTGTGGGCATATCTGCTGTTAGACATTCGTAGAGTGGGTTTCGCTTCAAACTCAAAAATGATTGCCTCATCCTGCTTCTGGTCGTTTGCTTTGGAGGAAAAGAAAACGAAAAGTGGACAACGATGGGGAACATTATACAAAATCAGCCGTTCTAATGGCTCTATGTGTTATCTAAAGAGCTATTGAGATTGCTTTTTGGCCAATCGAAAGTAAAAATCATCAGTTTTGTGCAAATCTAAAACAATTTAATTAGCTTTGTGCATTTTTCATTGTTCGAGGAAAATGTCCCGAAAAGTGTTCAATATCGTACAGCCACGTGCGATATTTCTTTAGCTCAAAGTATTCGAAAATCTCTCTTCCAGTAACCGGTAAATATTACTGTTTAGGAACTTCTTTAAAATCTGAAAGTCTTGACGTATGTTATATCATCCTGTACCGTGTAATCGAACTTCATTAGTTGCTTGTGTGTTATCACAATCTTGTTAGTCGGCAATCTTTTCAGTTCCATAATTCATTAAACGGTTGTTGACGGCATTCCCAGCTTGCATGCAAATTCTTGGGTGGTTACTCTTTTCGACTATTCGGCGATATCCGGTGTTGGGTGTCAACCCCTCCCGATTATTTAGCTTTTCTGGCAATCAAATAACATTCTCCGAATACTCTCAGTACAGTAGTAGCAGTTAGTTTCGTCACGTTAATCAATTTCGACTACTTGGCGGGCGAGTAGTTTGGATTTTCGCGATGTGAGAGCAAAATTTCAACACATTGCTACTTTTGATTCGATGCCGTTTTAACAACTGAGAATCAAATATCAAGTTTAAACACTATTTAGGCATGCCAGGTTTTCATTTCGGGAGGTTACTACTACTGAAAATAGCTTATGTACTTGATTCTTGGTACATCTTTGTGCCATTTGTTTTTTTTTCATAAGACTCCCGGTGAACGACCGAAAAGGTTACAGCCGGAGTATCGATGTAAAAAAAAAATTATCGGAAGTTTAGAACTTGCATAGTAAATGATTAGTAAATTTAAGTAAATAGTTATATATTTTTAATGGGGCTTCGAAAGATTGATACGAAATGTTCAGAGTAATCGATTTTATTTTCCTATCTCATATTATATAGCTCCATTGACTGTTATTAATTTTTTGTCTTTGTTTGCCGGTTCCGGAATTTCAGAGAGATGATTGTTTACACTATCGATTTCAAGAATGTGCTATATAAATAGTGACGACGTAGAAAAATAAAAATACCTTCAAACTATTCAGTAAATAATTATTTTGCAAATTTTGTTGACTGTTTGCCAAATAACTTTTCTTTGACCTTATCAATTCCGGAGGCACCGGAAAAATCGGTCAAAAACTTAGGAAAGGAACTCATAGGGGAATGTCGTCTAGGTTGGACCACTTTTCGAGTTTGCTCTGTGCCTTTTGTTTATATTGGAATATTCTCAATTTTGATGCCTTATTAAAAAGTTTGGACCGCCATAAGAAACTTCTAATTTGGGTGAATTGCTGCGCATTATATAAAAAAAGTTATTAACAAAACGAAAAAATAAAAAAAGTAGTCTAGGTTGGGCCACTATTGATTCTGAACGAAATTTGTGCTTAAATAGTTTTAAATGATCAAACATTGTTATTTTAATGGAATGGAACATCAATCAGTTATAACAGACTGTCAATAAGAATTTTAAGTTCACTGAAGAAAAAAAAACTGCGATTGTGCCTCGGCCTCGATTTTTTACAATTTTAAAAATGGCATTGAATTTATAACAACGAGTTTGCATTAAATTCTGCGACAGAAACGGTTTCAATGGTGCGACGACATTACAAATATTAGAAGACTGTTTCGGCAACGATGCTCTGAAGAAAATAGTCTTTTATCGGTGGCACGAACATTTCAGAAGTGGCCGAGAGAGTCAGTGAATGATGATGAGAGAAGCGGTAGGCAATCGACTGCGATAACCGACGATAGCATCAATAAAATCAAAGAATGGATGAACGTAAACCGCAAATTGACTATTAGGAGTATTATTTGGGCTTTTCGAGACGTTTGCTTGAAGTAATTTGCCAAAAAAGACCAGATTTGTGGGCAAACAACTCGTGGATCTTGCACCACGATAACGCATCGTTACAAGATACCATCGTTATCCGTGGACATTTGGCTAAAAAAGAACCGAATACCATTCAGCAACCACCGAATTAACCTGATTTGGTTCCCTAAGACTTTTTTCAATTCGGTCGACTCAAGAAACCCCTGAAACGCGTTTTAGTACTCGAGATGAGATTATGGGAAAATCGCAGATGGCTCCGATGGCCATACCGAAAATTGAATATAAAAAATTGCTTCGATGATTGGATCAAGCGCTGGCATTAGTGTGTTGCAGTCGATGGAGAATACTTCGAAGGGGACAATATCAATTTTGGATGAATAATGTTGTATTTTTAATTTTCTGAATAAATTCCGGGAACTTTTTGATCAAGGCAGTACAGTGTTGCGAATCCTATTCTGTAGCTGTTCGCTCTTTTTTTCCACTATACACAGCTTGGATAAAGTCAAATTCCGTGAAAATATCAGGACATTATAGTGACAAATCCCCGTAGCAAGAAATCCTATTTCCATATATTTACTTTGATATCCCGAGAAACGTTGTTCACCATTTTCAGATGTACCGTTATTCTGAACGTAAGCGAAAAACTGACTCAGGCCAAGCGAAAAAGCACTAAATGAAAAAAGTGTTGTGACCCAACCCTGACTACATGAGTGGCCCAACTTAGACAAGCTTTTTTTTTCTAATCGCGAAACACAACATGCGAACAGGTTAAAGAAATAATATTTTCTCTTAAAAAACTTGATAATGGTTAACCACATAATGGAAATATATACCTACTTTGGAGGTGCCATCATTTTTACCCAAGCTTTGAGCTGTTTTTCACGGTTATTCCGAAACTTTTAGGACTGTCAAAACAAGACAAATGAACAAAACTTTCCCAAAACATTCTTCGTGACAAACAATGCACTGAAAAGTTTGCTATCATTGAGAATAATACTTCCATGATATAACACCGATGGCAGCACGTGTCATATAAAAGAAAAAAGCAACGGCCCAACCCTGACGAAATTCCCCTACCAATTTTTTTGGTTTGGCTTGGGTTATTTTCACAAACCTATATTCCAATGAAAGTTGTGTGATATTTAATTTCATCGAAATTCAACTTCTTGGTACGGGAATAGAGGGTACAAATGTTGAAAATTTTGAACCGTCTTTAGAAGTAACAATACAACAGAAACAAAAAAAAATCGGCTTCACTTGGAACTAAATTCTACGGACAGAATTCCAAGCAGTTCTTGGATCATGGAATTTCTCATACGGATTTCCGTAGTAGTTAGATTTTTTTATGTTATTCATACTAAAATCGAATGAAATACAAAATAATCTTTTTATATTTATAAAATTTGAAATAACGCGATGTTTCTTTTAATTTATGAACCCCCGACTGCGTATCAATTAAGGTTCCAATGAATATGTGAAACACAAAATGAATGGTCTTCGAATTTCGACAAAAAAAAAACAAAACAATATCTTTGTAGTCCTACGTCAACGGTTCAAACAACGTCATATGAACTTATATTACAAGTTTATAAAAACATTATTTATTAACTATTTCCAAAGAATGGGTTTTTGCCGTTACCTGTTTTTAATGCTGCGATCTCGGCAACTACGCTGACTTACCTGCAATGAGAAAAATAAGAAAAGAACATGTTATTATTTAAGATCAACATTTGTCGTTTGAAAAAGAATTGAAATTCAGACGCAAACAGGTTATTTTTTTGATTTTTACCTTTCTCGTGTAACGAACACTATTTCAATTTTTAGGTAATACTAAATTCACAAATTCCTTTGAATAAAATTTTGCTTGTTGCTTCTCTCTATAAAATGTGTGATTGTATGTATGTGCACCTTTCCTAAGTTTCTCCTTCCGTTCAATTTTCTCGGAGATGGCTGAACTGAATTGATTTAGCATAGAATCATTTGAAAGCTACTGGATGGTCATTGATCAAGTTGTCGTTCTCCGACGGCTGACACTACTGGTGTCGCCGGTATAATCGTATAAGTGGCGTAACCGAATAGTCGGTCTTTTTTATCATTGATAACTCAACGTATTCCGATAAACTTAGACTTGTTTAAAAACTACTAAGAGATCGTTCATCCAATTTGGAAGCGTTATGGCGAACATTTCCGGCTCGGCAGATATTATCTTATAGGTGACGTAAGCGACAATTCGCAATGATTTTCACGGTACCAAAATTTCTCGGATGCGTTCGCGTACATATTTTTTGATTGTTCGAGATTCCAGGCAATTCAGAAGACTCATTAGCTTGGAAACAAAATCGATCTTGTAGGCCCGAACCATCTTGGAGTAGTGGTAGCAAGCCAAATCGCACCAAAAAGTGACTTTGTTCTTATTTTTGGGGATGAACGGGAAAACTTGCACTAGTTGTTCTATTTAAAAGTGTAAGCAAACCACTGTCAAAGATATTCGATTCCCAACAATCCATTTGTTGTGATAAATTATACATTGGACAAACAAAGAGATCATTAGATACCCGTTTCAAGGAACACATAACGGAAATAGGGAAAGCATCCAAGGATCTGGAACGGGGTTTATCACACCATTTCAAGTCGAAAGTAGCTGAGCATGCCTTTTCCGAAAACCATGATTTCACTACAAATGACATAAACATCTTAAGACAAATTTCCAACCCATGGAAATTGGATTCGGCAGAACGTCTAGAAATTTTCAAACATAATCCCACTTCTTTACTAAACAGAGACCAAGAAAATAGGTCTTCCTGGCTTTTTAGGCTACTTCCTACACACAGGTGACAGACAAACAAAGAAAACACTTAACCTCTCCCTACCCTAAACAAATTAGATAATTTTTTCGAGGTATTTATATCTGTTGTAGGAATCTACCTACTTCCGTTTCATATAAAAGGAACAACATTGCAGCATTCTTTCAATGATAAAAAAACCGCTAATACACTGAAGATGAAAATAAATTGTATTCGAAATAAGTATATGTGATGTGACGTTCATTATACATGATTTATAGTGTTGTGAGATACATAGTGAATTTGTATAGTGACGTGATATACTTATAACAGAGTTAAATGGTAATATTAAAAAATTTATCCTTGTAAAATCATTCTGTTCAAACACTCAAACGAAAAGTTAATCCATTTATCATATTATTCATGTTTTCAAAAACATCACTATAAGATTCTGTCGTGATTTTTTTTAAACTTGAATAAAATAAAATCATCAACCAACCCAATCCAGTTTTATTGTAGTTCTTTACATTTTTGTCAATTGGTCATAATGTAAGATAGTGAAAACAAAAATTAACTGTCATTTTCAGATTCGATTTAAAAACTTTCTCATTTCGTTACACTTCAATTTCTAATCATTTTCATGTACAGATTTTTAAAGAATGAAAACTATAGATTTAAATGTGGCAACCCTGCACGCTATACGATATTGAACAAAGCACGCTGTGTGCTAGGCGGCTGTGTTTTCGTCTTCCATATCAGCACGTACCGATGAGTACCGGTTTTGCATCGTCATTTTGTATGACGGTTCAAAGGTTTCTACACTCGTCGCTACATAATTACGGAACCGGGAGTCACATCTGGATGAAATTGCGCAGTATCTTTTGAGACAATGAGAGTTTTAATTTGGTTCAAGATATGTGAAAATTGGTTCAACCGTTGCTGAGAAATCGAAGTGAGTTTCGGTTTTGGTATTTTTCTTCACTATTATCGAAGCTTTGGGAACTGGAAACCAGTGACTGGTAGTTATAAAGTAGGTTTATGTATCCACTAACAAACACGATCTGCGAACTAGATGAATTTACCTGTAAGTTTTATACAAATTTGCTCCTCGTTTCGCCATCACTTGTGAAAATATACTCATGAAATTGAAAACTTTCCACTTATCGCACTCAAATACCGGAACCGGAAATCGGATCTACTTTTCGGAAACTTTTTAAAGAATTTCGAGGCTTTTTTTCATTTTAGTTCGATTGAGAAATTAGCGAACTTGTACCTTGTAGTTCTGGAACCAGATAAAGATGAAATTCAATAGTAAAATATTGGAATCATAAGACCTTTGGTTTGAATCTACGTTTGTGAAAATCGGTTCAGCCATCTCTGAGAAAAGTAAACTGCTTAAAAAATAAAATAAAATGAAAATCAATAGAATCATTATATGGCAGTTAAAGTGATGAAATTTTTCGGAAAATTGTCTGCAAACGCTTTCAAATGAGGTATGAAAGCAAGAATTCTCTTTTTTCGAACGGATTTCACATGCTAACTCGACTACAGCCTTTATAAAGTGGTCGCAGATTGACAGTTAATTATTATTGATTAGCAAATCAACAGAAGTTCAGTAATTGTAACATATGATTATATACTTTGTGCTGTAGTTTTTACCATACGCGCTGATTATCCAGATTTAAAGTACAACTTGAAAATTATTTTTAGATAATTATCTAAAAACTTGTGATCAAATGATCAGTTTGTAAAAGTTCGTATAATCTCTGTAAAACAATGATTTTTTTTTCTTTATTTACCGGATATATTCATCAAAAAATTACCGAACAGTGAAATTAAATCAAAGTGTGCCAACGTAAATTTAGCCCTTAAATGCATGATTTTTATTACCTCAGAATTTTGAATATCTGGCTTCACTATATGATAAAAAAAAACGGTTGGATAATATCAGAAACATAACTGGATGTCGTGAATACGAATAAAACTGACACGATTTCATTACACTTTCGAATTGGAATTGATAGTTGATCGATTGTGTGAATTGCGAAACTTTCCCTCTTTTCACTACTAAAATTTTGAACGATTTTCGACGTCGATTACCTCATTTCGGATTTGCATATTTAATTGAAAGAAACTATCAAGATGCTGTACAGGATTCATTTCTGCCTTTTAGAAGGACGAAATTGTGAAATTCTCTACACGGGCAAAATTCCGATTCTAGAAGTGAGCAAAACGAGTCATGATTTGGGGAAAATAATATATTTTCATGTTATGATAATACACCATGATTGAAATTTCTCGGATCAGGCGTGTTTCTGCTACGAAGGTATTTTTTTTCAACATAAATTCAGGGGTTATGTGTGATTTTTGCAACGACGGTAATTTTCGCAATATAAATTCAGTCAAAAGCACGACGAACTTCTTTTAAAATGAAAATATTCTGTTTTTGAAAAACGACGACGCAAGAGATAACGTGTTTACTTGCGTCCATTACTTCAGTTTTGATTTTGTTTTTCAGAATTTAAACCCTTAAACGAACTTTAAGAAAAAACATGAGTGAATCAAACCTCTTAAAAAGAAACTCTATGTCGATTTTTTGCAAAAAAATCGTCTTATTCATTATCTTTATTTTTATGTTTTGTTTAATTCTCTCTCAGCCGGTGGGTAAAACAACACGATTATTAAATGGCTATGCTGCAGGATTAAGTAAACATTCTCAGTAGGTCTTGCTGTTCAATGTCTGCTTTTTACTTTACCATTAATCTATTAATCACATCACTTTAGTCAGAGGGTTCAAAGTGATATCCTGGTAGAAAATTAGAGTTACGAGCTTTGAGAAAAATGCATTCAAGTAACGCATTTTCGAGCCATGATTAATTTTCATGGGAGAAAAGTAATTGCTCATGATTTCATGATAAATTAAAATGATTCGTTCATGATTTGCTAATCATAACAGCAGTAACGGATTTCATTCCGAATACGATATTTAGCGCAGTTCGGAACATTTATCTCGAACGATTTTTGCACAGCGAAAAGTGCACGAAGCAAATCAAATTATTTTGGATTCTCATAAAACTGATGATTTCTACCTTCGAATAATCTTAATAGTTCTTTAGATAACATTTAGAGCCATTAAAACGGCTGATTTTACATAATGTTGTCCACTTTTCGTTTCTTGTTTTCTTTCTCTCCAATGCAAACGACCAGCAGCTGATGCAATCGTTCTTGCTTGAATTGAAACTAGCTTTGCGTACAAACCGACACATCCGTTCGTAGTGCCAAATGATGCAAAACTGGTTTAATGCGTCTTCTCGCCTTGACGATCGGCAGACAAATGAGAACTATGACCTGAGCGTTTGAAGTTTTTAACCACGGAGAAGGTGCGCTCTCCGATGCCGCTGTTTGAATACGTCTTCTCGCCCCGACGTCTGCTTCCATCCAACGCACAAGAAGAAATGATCGATTTTCGACCACGGTTCCCCTTTGATAACGTTCAGTTGAAGATATGTGCCTGACTACCTCAAAATCGTCGTCCTTGCACGAAAAACCCAAGTAAAAGTGAAGAGTTTTCCGCGTAGTTTTAAAATTTTCAGAAACTTAATTTTTGAGTTGTTTGTGGTAATATCACATTGTTCAAAATATTATCCTAAATTCCTGATCATATTTTTGATGAAATAGTGAAAGAATTATGTTACTGCCATCAATACAAGTCGAGATAATCACGATTAAGTTCTGCCCATTCTTCCATATGGCGTATTTTGAAAAGGCGCCCCATAGTAAAGTAAGTCGTATTCACGACAAAAATTAAATTTTACAGGTTACTTAGTCCCTCATACGATAAAGACTTAATTTGTCAATTGACAGAAAATTTCATTTCTAACGTCCTAATGTTAGATTAGCATGAATTTTACTGGTTTCGACTGTAACTTGCATTTTACTAGCAGATGTGACTGTAAGAATTTAAATGCACCTTTTACCAGCCAAGCAGATGCATGCTTCTGTAGCTCAGTCGATTACCAGACGTACTTTTTGATCCAATGATTCTCGGTTCTAGTCGCGGTGGTCGCTATCAGGATTCTTTTTGCCTTTCTCTATAGAAAGGTATTAGAATTGCTGGAAAAACCGACTTTCGAACGGAGCCTCGGAGACCCATAGTGTTATATACCATTCGACTCAATTCGACGAGATCGGAAAATGTATGTGTGTGTATGTATGTGTGTGTGTGTGTGTGTGTTTTCGAAAATATTTGAACGCGCTCAATTTTTTCAAAGATGGCTGAACCGATTTTAACAAACTTGGGTTCGTTTGAAAGCTACTGTCGGGCCATTGATCTAGTTCGAAGATCAAATGGCTGAGACTTTTGGTTCCAGATATATGATGGAATATGTGGCGTAACCGACAAAATACGTTGATTTTTACCGCTCTTATATATATATATATATAAGGGTGCCAAAATTTTGGGATCACCTCTATTTTCATTAAGCTCTAGTGCTCAAAAGTTTAAGCACCTCGAAAAAAGCCTTCATGAAAAAATTTGAGCTAAATCGGACATGCGTAAGGGGTGCTGCCCGGTGGTAAAGGTTTGACAATTTTCGATCTTGAAAAAGCACCAAAATGTGGGGGGGTTTTTCGAAGTGTGTAAGCTAGCTAAGAACAAATTGGCTCAGCTTGCACATTCCCCTGGTTATTTTAAGATTTGTGCTATAGATTTAACAGCAGTTGCATTGGGACGCGATTTGCTTCAAGTGAAAACCCAATAGAAATGTAAGGGCACAAAACTTAACCTTTGTTTTGACACAAGAATTGGTTTGCTTTGGAAAAAAAACAATAATTATATTGAAAAACAAGTTAATTTCAACGATATCAAACTAACTTGAGGTTATAGAAGAAGAAAGAATATGAAAATTTCAGAGCCATTGTATTCAAAAAACGGCAAGGAAGTGAAGATAAAGTGCACATAAAAAGGGAAACTTGACAAGGGTCATTTAAGTAAGCTAAACTTTTACTAAAATTGTCAACCACTGCTGGAAACTTTTTGACAGCAACAATATGTGCGGGTTAGTAAATCGTTCTATCCTAATTAAAGCGAACGGCTTCCCCATGTCACTGGGAAAATATTTGTCCGACAAACAAACGGCACTCCGACGCGAGACGCGACGGGGCTTTGGCACTCTTGACGTAGGGCGACGCCATCACGAAGCAATTAGTACTAATTGGCTAACAGGGTGTTATTGTGTTATACAAAGCGATCATCGGATTCGCGTTCGCTTCGAACTCGGATTAACGCAGCTAAACCACTCTAATGAATGGATTAGCCATTCTCGATAGATTCTGTGTATGATTATTACTAATTACGATGCTGGACAATGATGACTTGGAAACGGTTCCCGAAGTATCATAATCTCAATCCTAAAATCGGAGTTGTTAAAGTTGAGGCAATTGTCTATCAAAAAGCAGTTTGTTGACCATATTCCGATCTTCGAAGTCATTAATCTTAATCCTGGAAAGGACGGGCACTTTCCTGCCGATGGAAGTCGAACGAGTCGAAACTGTTATTAGGGACCGATTAAAAACTTGACTAATAACATCACTAGTCGTTAGTGTGTTCCTCCGAAAGAATCCGGTTCATGAATAATGAATGTTTTTTGTTGCTCCGGACCAAAGCTTTTTTGAGCTTTGTTGGCAGACAAACCACCCCGGCGAAAGGTGGTTCGGAGAAACGAATTAATCCACAACCCAGGCTTGCTTTTACCGACCGTACAGGGGAGGGCAGAAGTTACCCCCCCCCCCCCCCCCCCCAACATCCAGCCAGTCAACCATCATCGGTGCCACAAGCCACTGTGTAACGACGACATCAGTGTCAGTCGGTTCGGTTCTTTGTTGCCGCCACCCCTGGCAGGCAACTCCTCTTAGTTTGTATTTATGATGCGAAAGTCGGTTTTATTCCTGCTGCTGCCGCTCGTAGCAGCAGTTTCGGGGTGATTGAGCGTGTGGGAATTAATCAAGTTTAATGAACACGGCGTGTACGAGGCACTCCCGGTACGGTACGAGAACTACTACTTGTTACTCGGATCTCGGGGAATCGTTCGGTGAGAATCAGAAAAAAAAGTTGAGCAAGTTGAGAAAAGGGAATACGACCTGGCGGTGTTGTGAAGGGTGTTAACTCTATTATTCATCGGAGTTTCATTACTTATTTATTCTCTATTGATCCAATTTCAAATATGGTTGCAAATATGATTAATTTAATCCGTGGAATTCGTTCCTTTGGGTTTGTTTCTGTGGTTCGGAATTACCACGGCTTTGATTTTTCTCAGTCTTTAGAATTTCAGTCGCTTGAACGGTTTCGAATATTCACCCAAATATAACAGCCAAAATTTCTAGAGTTGTAACTAAAACATAAGAAAAACTGCAACTGGTGTTTGATCAGTCATTATTGCATTCGTTTCTTCATATCAGATGTCGATATGGTCAGAAAGCCTGAACTTCTGATTCGAGAATCTTTTTGTCGAAAAAAAAAGCTGATGAAACTGGTTCCAGTCTTTTAATTAGCCGAACGATCCGAGGCATTTGTGTTGCAATTTCTTAACGCACCTTCACCTTCCGTATTGCCCTGACCTGGCCCACTTCCATATTTCCATACCTAACCACAAACTTACTGTGGGTCGTGGTTCAAGTTCATCCCGAACACCGTACGTACATTGGTTCGAGTTGCCGTGTACGTACTTCGTGCACGTACAACGGGCATGTCGTAGATGTGCGAGAACTAAAATACAAAACAAACAAAAAATAACTTCGGGAGTAATCAGTATATCAGTAATCAGATACAATATATTTTCTGAATAGAGTAACCTCTCAATTCCATATGGTTTGAAAAAAAAAAAGATGCCGGTTGACAGTGATTTTTCTCCATATCTGTATGCTCTGTTGGAAGAAATGACCAATTTCTTGATGGAAAAGACAAGACGTATTGCTTGAAAAGGAAAAAAGATTGATTGAGAAAGAACAAACCGAATTAAATGAATGATGAAATAATAATGTATAAGAAGAAGTTTATATGACTACAAAACTATCGCGAGCATGGTGTTCGGTGTTCAGTTGGGAAAACTGCTAGTCTTTCAATAGACGAACATATCAAGTAATTCTTCGGGTTCTATTTAAAAGAACCGAATAATAATTTCCTAATTTTCTGATCATATTTCCTATGGAATGGTGAATGAACGATGTTTTTACTCTTGGCACGAATCGAATATTCGCAATCAAAAAACCATTTACATTCCGGAATAAACTTCAATCATTTTTACGTTTCGTCTTTGACTCACCAGTGCAGAGCAGTCCAAATTGAACTGCTTAGTGCAAAACTCTGCAGTTCAATTTGAACCGCTAAGCAGACGTAAAGTTTCTGCTACTTACAGAATACTTTTTGTTTTGCAACGAAGTGCAATGTCTTTTCTGACGTGCCGAACGAAAACGTGTTTTCGACTATTTCTGGCCGATGCAGGTTTGGTCATTTAGGGGTTTGCTAAAGAAAAGACATTGCACTTCGTTGCAAAACAAAAAGTGTTCTGTAAGTAGCAGAAACTTTACGTCTGCTTAGCGGTTCAAATTGAACTGCCGAGTTTAGCACTAAGCAGTTCAATTTGAACTGCTCTGCACTGATGAGTCAAAGACGAAACGTAAAAATAATAAAAACGGTTATGTGCCCTAGCACAAAATTTGGCTAACCCCTAAATGAACTTTAATAAGGTTTCACAACAATCGTATGATTCGGCTCCCGGTGGAACGGTCCAGGTCCATTCACAAGAAGATAAACAATAAAAACTTTCAGTTCAGCAAAAATATTAAAAACTGCCAAAATAGCAAAACTTGAAAAATTTTCAAAACTCACAAAAATAACACAAAAAACAAAAATTACATAAATAACAAAAACAGCAAAAAAATAACAATATAACAAGAACAACTAAAATAACAAGAATAACAAAAATTTCAAAAAAAAAAGCAAAAATAGTTAAAATTCCAAAACTAACAAAACCAACGAAATTAGCAATAATAACAAATCTAACGAGAATGACAAAAATAACAATAATTATAAAAATAACAAAATAACCAAAATAACAAAAATTACATAAATGAAAAAAAGAGGAAAAATAGCATAAATAGCAAGAGCAAATATACCAAAAAAAACAATGATAACAACGATAAGAAAACACAAGAACAACAAAAATAACAAGCCTTGGTATTACATTCCTGTAGCGGAATTTGACCTTCTGTTTGAACAGACTTCGCAGCCGATTCAGAGTGTACAGAACCAGTGCATGGCTGGTGCTACGATTCTACTGACACTACGAATCCCTTCAGGTCGGGGCTCGAACATACGACAACTGGATTGTAAGACCAGCGCCCCATGCATTGAACCGCCAACCCGGGACAAAAATAACAAAAATGACAGGTAATAGCAAAAACAAAAAATATAATAAAAATTATTTAAAAAACAACAATTATAACAAAAATTACAAAAAATAACAAATACTAACAAAATAAAAAATATCAAAAAAATAAATATTGCAGATATAACGAAAATACCAAAAATAACTAAAATATCGAAATCAAGAAAACACGACGAAAATATCAATAATAAAGAAAATAACATACAAAATTAAAATGACAAATATAATACAAATAACCAAACCAACAAAATAAACAAAAATAACAAAAATAACGAAAACAACAAGAAATAATAAAAACAACGATAAATGAAAATAACAGAAACAACAAAAATACCAAAAAAAACCTGTTTTTGTTTCTTCAAAATAATTTTTTTCGATTCTTAAAAGAATAACCGAAACGGTTTTGTTTGACCGTCTACTGATAAAAACTATCAATTGGAAAACATTTGAGGTTGATTTAGAAAAAAATTTAAGGTTTTTCCCCATTTTCAGTGATGGTATACAATTTTTAACCCACTTTAGCCTATATTTCCGGATCCGGAAGTCGGTTTCGCATGAAATTCAGGAATTACGTATGGGACCACAGGACCTTTCATTTGAACCTAAGTTTGTGAAAATCGGTCGCGCCATCTATGAGAAAAGCTAGAACACATATTTTCTTTTTTTTCCCACATTTTACCCCATAACTCCCGAACCGGAAGTCGCATCCAAATAATATTCAGGAATTTTGTATGGGACCTCAAGACCTTTCATTTGAATCTAAGTTTGTGAAAATCGGTTCAGCCATCTCTGAGAAAAGTTAGTGCACTTATTTTCACAATTTTTTGCACATTTTACCCCATAATTCGGACTTTCAGCCGAACAACGTCGAAAAATTGTGTACAAATGGTGCACAGAACGCGGACTGTCACTGAGAAAGATAGCAAAAATGGAGGGAGTAAATGAAACGGCCTTGCGAAATGCAATCAGGAAGTTCGGTGAGAATAACACCTTTCAGGATAAACCGAAAACGGGTCGAAAAAAAGGTCCTGCTAACCCTCAGTTGGATAAACGTATACCGAAGGCATTCGAGCAAAAGAAGGAGGTTTCAGTTCGGGATGTGGCCAAAAAAGTGGGCACTTCGAAGTCAAATGTTCTTCGTGCTAAAGAACGTTTGAATCTTCGAACCTATAAGAAGCAGAAACAACCAAAACGTTGTCCGAAACAAGAAGCATCGATTAGGCCGAGGGTTCGAAAGCTGTACAATACGACTCTTGCTAGTAATTTGAACTGCATAATCATGGACGACGAAACCTACGTGAAACTCGATTACAAATCCTTGCGGGACTACAATATTATACGGTGCGAGAAGGGCAAGTGTTAAACCAGTACGAGACATCGATTGAAGTCGAAAAATTTGGTAAGAAAGCTATGGTCTGGCAAGCAATTTGTAGCTGCGGTAAGATTTCACCACTGCTTCAATGAACAGCGAAATATACATCTAGGAATGTTTACAAAAACGACTTCTACCCATGATTCGAAGCCACAAGGATCTTGTTGTCTTCTGGCCAGATCTTGCTTCTTGCCACTACTTGAAATGTCCACGAATCT